>NC_133866.1:4332582-4443623 GCF_044706935.1 Curcuma longa
AATAATTTTAATAAGTTAATGTAATTTTGCTTTATATTATCCAAAAACTCAAGCCTTCTAATATAATTTTCAAAGAATTACTTCAGATTTTTTATACGTAATGTTTTAACAAAATTTGATTTGTGCTAAAAATAAACTAAGTATGCAAACAAATTTAACTAATACTTATATATATATATATATATATATATATATATATATATAATGTTTAATTAAATAGTTAACTGAGTGTCAAACTGTATTATGTAAATTTTTTTAAAACTATACTAGTTATGTTATATAAGAGAGGGTGAAATTTTACCATAAAGGCTTTTCGTGAAATTAGCTAATATTTTTTTATATATATAATATTTGACCAAACCATTAACTTTAATGATATTAATTTTAATCATTAAATATTAAACTCTTTGACTTTTGGTCATGATCATTTAAGATGTGTAATGTGATTTTCAAGAATTATATGTATATAATGATGTGGAGGTAATAAGAATTCCAGGGTAAGTTTGTTACACCAAAAGAGAGAAAGACGACTCAACATAGTACCCTCTCAAGAGATATTGACCAAAGAAATGTCGAGTTGATTTCGGACGCTCCAAATTAGAGAGTATGCAGGATCTATAGACCTAGAAGACCATTTGGGTCGCTTTGAGAATGTTGCTCTCCTGCACTAATTTTTCGACAGGGTGAAATGCAGAGTTTTTTGATGACTCTAGTAGGGTCGACTTAGCGTTAGTTTAGACGACTACCACCAAACTCCATATAGTCTTTTGAAGAGTTTAGAGACTAATATCATGTTCTTACATCACTTCGCTAGTAGTAAGTGATACCATAAATCTGCTTTAAATTTTTTTGCCATGGAGCAGCAAAATCAAAAAATCCTACGGGATTATATTTGTCATTTCAACGGCATTTCTTTGGAGATACCTTCGGCAACATTGGAAGTATTTACTAGCGCCTTCTCCCAAGGACTCGTGAAAGGAGATTTCTTTAGATTGCTGATAAAGAAGCATTAGCTAGTTACGATGACCTACTGGGGAGAGATGAGAAGTATATCCATGTGAAAGAGGTTCAGCGTGCCCGAAAAGGTGAGATAGACACCTCCTCCCTCCCGTCAAGAGAAATGGGTTCCACGACTGCCTCCTTGGAATCCAATGCCACAACCCTTCTTCAACTATGCTCTTGAGAAATCTAGAGGGGAGAAGGGTGTTCAAGCATTGGAAGAAAATCCCAACACCTGCACTGACACCTCCACGCCAAGATATTTACAAAAACTGAGGCTCTTTTACACTTTTCATTAGACATAAGACCACTCCACTCGAGCTTGCCATGGACTCTTAGAAGAAATTAATAAATTTGTACGTCATTACCAGCAAGTCCAACCTCCTCTGAAGGTCACTCGCAGATCACTCGCCAAGTGTCCTTATCTTGCTAAGCCTCAAGATAGGCCTAGAAGAGAGGAAGGTAATTGAGATCAGCATAGGTCATGGGAGCCAGCTCGAAGGAATCTGAGCACTAAGAGCCCCGAGAATTAACTCTCATTATCAAGGTATAATAATTATGATTTCAGGAGGGACAAGCGATAGAGATTCAAATAGGGCCAGAAAAGCACATGACCAACAGTTGGAAAGTTACAGAGTTGCAATTGAGCGAGGATCTAGGAAGGGCTTGATAGTTAGTTCCGAACTTGAAGATTTGGAGGGAGTGGGCACCTCCATGCTAATGTACTAGTAATTCGGGCCATTATAGCCAACTATGACATGACCTAAGTATTCTTCGATACTGGAAGCTTTATCAACATCCTTTTCAAGGGAGCTCTTGACTGAATGTAGGTAGACCTTACAAAATTATGCCCTATGTCTATCTCATTGTTTGGATTTGCAAGACACGAAGTTCAACCGATGGGACAAATCACTCTACCACTCTTTTTAGAGGAGTAACCTCTACGATGAACCTAGACTACTATCTTTATGGTGGCAATGCTTCCTCTTCATATAATGTCATATTAGGAAGATTGACAATAAATTTCTTTCAGGCGGTGGTGTCCACGTATCATCAAAAAGTCAAGTTTCCTATGGTGGGTTCAAGTAGGTGAGGTCTAGGGAGATCAGACCTCAACTCGGAAGTGTTATGTAGAGATGATATGGGTTGATCTAAAAGGGCCTAGTTGGACCAAGAATAGATATTGGAGACGAAGTCATAGAAGTGTAGAAGTACAAGTCCTAGAGCAAGTATCTGTATCTATGCCGTTGGAACAAGAACTAGAAGATGTGCAAATCATGTCAGAACAGTCAGACAAAACTACTCATATAACCATTAATCTTCCTTAGGAGTTAAAGGAGAAGTTGATTACTTGCCTTGATAGAAATAAAAATGTCTTTGCTTGGCCTGCATGGGAGGTCAAAGGAATATCTCCTAGCATAATGGAATATAAGCTCAATATACTACCAAAAGCTAGGTCAATGAAGCAAAAGAAGTGACATTTCGGTCCGGAGAAGGATAAGATAATCCGAGTAGAGGTCCTTAAGTTACTAGAAGCTGGACATATTCAGGAAGTCCAATTTCCGACCTAGTTGGCTAATGTTGTGCTAGTACCGAAGAAGGCCAGTAAGTGACGAGTTTGTATGAATTTTAGAGACCTCATTCGGACATGTCCCAAAAATTGCTACCCACTTCTTAGAATAGATCAACTAGTAGATTCAACCTTAGGATACACATTCATTTGAATGTTAGATATTTAGCAAGGATATTACCAGATACCTTTGGCCTAGACGGATCAAGAGAAGGTTAGTTTCATCACTTCTGACGGAATCTTCTATTATCAAGTAATGTCATTTGGTCTCAAAAATGTTGGAGTCACATATCAAAGGCTGATAGATTGAGTTTTTTAGAAATAGAAAGGGAGGAACATAGAGTTTTATGTGGATGACAACGTGATCAAATCAGCCATGACTGAAAACTTGATTGAAGATATTGAGGAACTTTCAATACTTTGAGAAGGTATGTCCTCAAGCTTAAACCAAATAAATATATTTTTAGTGTAAGGAGTGGATGTTTCCTTAGATATATTGTGATAGGAAAAGGAACCGATGCTAACCATACAAAAGTGCAAACCCTGCAAGATATGAAAGCTCCACAAAATATGTGAGGAGTTCAGAGATTGGTAAGGCGGATTACCACCTTATCTTGGTTTATCTCTAGCTATATGCCGATTGGAGTTTGCTCTTCTTCAAAGTACTCAAAAAGTCAGCTCGGCTAAGTTCACCTGGGATCAAAAGTGTGTGCAAACTTTTGCCAACCTCAAGAAATACCTACTAGACCTGCCTATTCTCTCTCCAAGCCAATAGTGGGGGAACAATTGTGGTTGTATCTAGCCGCCACGGAAGGGATGGCTAGTCCATCCTTCTCTGCCAAGAAGTAGTAGTATAACAACCTATTTATTTCATCAACCATTTATTGAAGGATGTCGAGAGCAGATATAGCATGTTGGAGAAGCTCACATTAGCTCTCATCCTAACAGCTCAGCGATTGCGACCCTGCTTCCTATCTCATCCTATTATGATGCTAACAAACTGTGCCTTAGGGCATGCCCTCTCTAATCTAGAAGCTTCGGGGAGGTTGATTAAATGGATAATAGAGTTCAACAAATATGATATATAATACCAGTCGCAAGCAACAAACAAAACTCAATCTTTAGCTAATTTTTTAGCTAAAACCACTGGGGAGGAGAAAGCAGGAACCTAGAAGGTTTTTGTGAATGGTTCGACGACACATCAAGGTAGTGGTGCTAGTGATTTGTTGGTTTCACCTCAAGGAGATGAAATGTCATTAGTTGCGCAACTTAATTTTAAGGCTTCTAATAATGAGGCCGAGTATGAGGCCTTGTTGTCAAGATTGCAGACAGCTAAACATGTGGGAGCTTCAAAGGTGGTTTTGCACTTGGATTCTTTATTGGCAGCTTAGTAGTAAGAAGGAGCATATGCGATGAACAGTGACCAACTTCGCTAATATATTGCATTGTATGGAAAGATAAAGGCTGAGTTCCAAGAGGTAATTTTGCGGAAGATACCTCAGGTTAAAAATGAAAAAGCATATGAACTTGCTCGGATGACAAGTACCTTATCTAGTTGGAGGGTAAGGAGTCGGTTGTCCATGTGTAGTTGATAGCTCAGATTGACTGACCTAGGAGGTTAATCAAAATAGCTTAGCAGATTGGTGAGTGAAATTAATCTCTTGTCTTAAAGAAGGAAAGTTCCCAAACCCAGAATAGAGGAGGTTGATGAAGTGGCGGGTCGTGGGTTTTACGTTGATAGGTTATAGCTTATATAAGATGGGTTTTTCTTGTCCTTTGTTGAAATGCTTAAATTAGGAGGAGGTCAAATATGTGATGCAAGAAATACATGGGGAGGGGACTAGTTGTGGGAGCCATATTAGAGGAAAGACGCTGGTTCAGAAAGTGTTGTTGGTAGGTTACTTTTGGCCGACATGATAGAAGGGGCGCAGAGCGCCTCACATCTACCTATCCAAATTGTCAAAAGCATCAACATGTAATTTGACAACTGATAGAATTCTTGTAGACATGGTCCTCTTCTTACCCATTCAATTAGTGGGGAATGGATGCCACCAGTCCTTTTCCTATAGGGTCAATCAAAAGAAGTTCTAACTTATGGCAGTAACTATATTTCTAAATGGGTAGAGGTGGCAACAATAACTATGATTACAAAAGATGTTGTTCTTAAGTTCCATTAAAAGAATATCATGTGCAAGTATGGAGTTCCTCGTAAGTTGGTTTCTGATAATGAGAGACAATTTCAAGGAAGAAGACTTTGGGAATAGTGTTAAGAGCTTAGTATAAAGCAATCTTTCACCTCGACGGCTTAGCTGCAGAATAATAGCCAGGCGGAAGTGGTGAATAGGGAGTTAATGTGTGGTTTGAAGATTAAGTTGAATCATGTTGGAGGAAGTTGGATAGAAGAGTTGCCTGTGCATGGATATAACACACCTTCTACTTCTAATAAAGATCAATTTGGAGTAATTTTTATTTGTCTGTGCATGGATCAAACTAAATTCTTTTGTTAGAGACAGAGTTACTACAATAAAATTATTCTTTAAGAGATAAAGTCACCTACAACTAAAATCCTCTATTAGGGACAATATTGGCTACAATAAAATTTCTCTATCATTAACAGAGTTGCTTAACACTAAATTCCTTTGTGAGGGAAAAAGTCGCCTACCTTAAGTTTCTCTATTAGGGACAAATTTGCCTACAACTAAAATCCTCTATTAGGGATAGAGTTGCCTATAATAAAATTTCTCTGTGAGGAACAGAATCACCTACAACTAAATTACTCTGTCAAAGATAGAATCACCTATAATAAAATTTCTCTATCAATGACAGAGTCACTTGACCTAGGTTATATCAATTCTAGTATCTCATAATTTGAAGCTATTTTTTAAATTGGCTAAAGAGTAGTAAATCACCAGTAGATCACATAATTATAATAAGAGATTGTGAAAATAACAAGATGCATATGTTAAAAAAGGTTTAATATCTATGATAATTCTGGGTCAAAGAGTGAGAGTATAAATAAGTTCACAGAAATGACGGCCAGTCAGTTTTCGTGTCCTCGGGAATATTGTCCACAACTTTTTGAAGGCTTAAGAAGTCAAGGGAAGTACC
This sequence comes from Curcuma longa, assembly GCF_044706935.1. NCBI lineage: Eukaryota > Viridiplantae > Streptophyta > Magnoliopsida > Zingiberales > Zingiberaceae > Curcuma > Curcuma longa. The sequence goes on from NC_133866.1 coordinate 4,338,260, forward strand.
TGCTGGAAGGTAGCTCGCTTCTTGAAACTGAGCGATGGCTCCCTTAAACCTTGCTCAATAAGGAACACTGAGTGGGCGCCAAGTAGATGGTCGAATTTTGTCCAGCTTATGAATTCTTTCTTCTTGCTGGCCCAAAGTCCTTCAATAGCTTTGTAGTCAGCTAGTTGCTTCTTATGATGCTCCATCGTGACCGTGGATAATTCCAGCTGACTTTGCATCTCTAGGACTCTACTCTCCCTCTCCCGACAAAGTTTTTTTTATTCATCTAGGATATTCTGGAGATGAGTCAGCTACTATGAGAAAATGGTAGCCCAAGTTTTATGAAGGGATTCTTCATTGTTTAAATAAATTAATTTGGGTAGGGAGCCATTCGATCTAGGGTAAAAGTATAAGATATTCGTGGATGATGCTTGACTATTCTAAGGAGATTATGGGAATCCATGACGAAGTAATGAGATGAGCTGCAAACAAAATATTTATGGAGGTTGTTGGAAGGTCACGAGTTCCCAAGGCGACTCACAGGTAATATGGATAGTAATAGGGTATTCAGCAAGTCGGCAAGAGGAAAATCTCATGGCTAGGCAGCGAGCAAAATGGTTTTTGACCATCACGGAGAGCCCATTCCGCATAAATCTTCCCAGTCTTAAAATATGAGTTTGCTATTGCATCAACTATTTAGTTAATCGACTTACGCCCTTTTTCGACTGGACTTAGTGAGGAGTCATGTGATGTGGAGATAAATAAGGGCTCTACGTGCATGTCCTTGACTAGGTCAACATGAACTCCACGTGACATGTTCTTGACTAGGTTCTTATAGATCTAAGTCACTTGGAGTCTCGGCTCCATTTGGGTTGAGTCAAATTAGGTTAAGATGACCTTATATTAGGTCGGTTGTACTCGTGGGGAACTTTGGCTCTAGTAATGATGGATATTGGCGGGAGAGGTACGTCGGTTACAAATGCAAGGAGTTATGCAACCGATTGGAATGATAACATTGAATAAAGGAGAAGTGGTGCAAACATTATAAAGAGGAGGCTCTTTATTGATTTGGCATTTCTCCTTTTTTTTCTATATAAGGTAGCAATCTCGAAAAAAATATGTTCAATATATTTGACACTGCAATTCTCCTCCTATTCTCCATTCTTATTTCCAAATTTGACTTGTGGAGGGGCCACTCTAAGATGTGTCTTGGCTTCCTTCTAACATCTTTATTAATCTCCTTCAAAAAGCGGCCATGACTCAGCAAAAGTCAACGAAGGATGATCTAGTAGTAGGGATGGTAATGAGTCAGATTTGAATCGGATTCATATTAGAATGGTCATGACGGATGAGGATATTGCTCGATGAAACCAAATATCTTACTCCGTCGTAACCAACTACTACAAGAACGAGAATAAAATATTCATACTTTACCCAAATATCTTATTACTACCTACACTTAATTTAAATTATTTTAGATGAAGTTATGGATATTTATTAAATTCTTTAAAAAATAATTTTTTAAAAAATAAACATCATAAAGAAATAATAAAATATTAAAAATAATTTATCCTAATATCATTCTCTTATAAAAAAATAACATCACCTCTATACTAATAATTTTTTTAATTCCATCCAACTATTATATAATTCAACAAAAATATATTAAAATTAATATCATATCTAATAAAATATAATTTAAAATATATTATTTAATCAATTTTGAGTCAAATATGGATAGGATTCTATCATACCCATCTTCATATCCAAATCCAAAAATTCTCATATTCGATTATCTAATTATTTAATTGGATTTTAAAAATTCATCTATACTCTCTTCTATTCGATCGGATTAGATTTCTAATCTGATCCTTTACTGAATTTGGAGTAAATTATCATCCCTATCCAATAAGAATTGATTTAGGATGATATAATAATAATAATAATAATAATAATAATAATAACCTGGTGTAGCCTTTCCGCTCCCAAGTTCCACTCATGGAACATGAGCAAACTACGCCTCTCGTTCGCCGCCGGGTACATACTGTGCTTCAACGGCCGCAAGTCGATCACGGAGATGAACGGCGTTCCTGTCTTGGTGTTCACCAGGCACACCGAAAAGTACCTAAAAGAATGAGATCACATTTGATTTGATGATTATTCTTTCAATAGTTTTTTGATTTTGCTACTGAACTAGCTATATATATATACCCGGCGGTGGCCACCGTGATGATCTGCATTCGGTAGATTATGCCCGGGTTGGTCACGTTCACCACCGCCCAGTGGTTGACGCCGAGGTAGAGGTCGAAGACCAGCGTCTGGCCATTGAGCCCGTCGTAGTTGCCGTAGAAGAACCACGCCCGGAGGAGGTACTTGGACCCCCGCAGCCACCGCCGGCGACCGGATGGTGTAGCAGTTGCGGGTTCCGTTGGGGAAGGCGCGGAGATTGCCAAGCCCATATGTCGGAGAGTTCATGTAGGGGCCGAAGGTGATGTGGTTGATGCCGGTGTCGATGAAGTCGGCGTCGGAGACGTAGGGGATGTTGGTGTGGGTCGACGTAGGACGAACCGGGCTCTCTGCCGCAGTCTATGGAGAGGAAGCCGTCGGTGGTCTGAGAGCGAGCTCCGGAGGAGGCCATGGCGAAGGTGAGGAAGATCGGCCACCAAAATCTGGAATCCATTTTCTCCTTTTGGTATGCGACCGCCGACAGCCATGGCAGAGCAGAGCATCCATTATATTGCCGCACATAGAACAATTTTCATTTCACTCCCTATTGTTTCTATTGTTACAAATGAGTCCCGAACTTTTAAATTCATTAATTGCACACGCAAAGTCTTTAAATTTATCGCTCTTATTCCTAGCATTAAAATTTACTTTGAAAAAATATTGAAAGTATCGAGACGACTTTGAAAATTTCAAAATAGAAGTGGCAAAAATTATATTTTTGGCGTTGACTCAACGAGGGCGAGCCGGCGAGATCGCGGCTGGATCTCGGCGGTCAACACAAAAAGACCTCTGACGGCTTCACAATACAATTTACTTATACAAACTAGGTCTACTCCGCCGGCACCGGCTCAAGGTATAAGCTTTAATTTTTTATATTTTAATATTATTTATATTTATTTTTTAAAAAGATATTCATTTTTAATTTTAGATTAATTTTAAAAATATTCATTTTTAATAATTTATAGAATACGATTGATAATATCTATTAATATAAAAAATAAAAAAATTAAAATTAATAAAATTTTATTTACGTTCAATGATAATCAATAATGTAAGATTAAATAATTTAATAAAATTTAATTAATAATTTTACATTTAAAAAATTAAATTTTATATAAAAATTATTTTTTAAATTAATATTATTTTTAGAAAAAAATTTAAAGATTTATTTTTTTATTAGGATCTAGAAAATGATTGAGAGAATCCTTGATGAATTTGATGAGACTAATAGTGGTCTTCTTCTTCTAGATGGGATTCTCTGACTGTCCCCTCTCACTGAACTTATAATTTGAAAATGAGAAAGTAGACGGACCGTGAGATGGTATTAAAAAAAAAAAAAGTAGATCGATTACTTTAATGGTTCTTTTAAAGTCAATATGATGGATATGAAGAGAGGTTCATATAGATACAAACGTTAAATGGATAGCATAGTAAAATCGATCCTAAATCATCATTTTCTAAAGAACAATGATACACTACATGAAAAATATAATATGAAATTCAACATGACACATTTCATGAAGTAGGTCTCACATCCATACATAGTGAGGTCCACATTCATGCAGTTGAATGTGTCATGTTAAATTTCATGCTACATTTTTTATGTAATGTATTTTTTTTAAAATCGATTCTTAACTATTTTGTCAATAATACCCTACGTTCATTGTCAGTGCTACGCTTTGAAAACGCGATGAAAAGAACAAGAGAGACAGTCTACCTGTGTCCTGAGGGATGCACTAAGTCAAAGGGTAGTAGGTCCCCTTTCTTTGTCCGTAATAAGTGTGCCATCTATTTACACTTAATGGCACAGTTATTATAGATAGTACCCTTTTTAAGACTTTATTTTTGAAAGATTTAAAAAAAAAAGAAAATATCTAATAATTTTCAAATGAATATTTAATCACTCCACAAGTAAGACTGATGAGACGATTTTGATAATTTATTTGGATAATATATTTAATTGATTAAGTAATTTAGTCAAGATTGATTCAGCTAAATTACATAGACATGATAACTTTATTTTAATTAATTTGAAAAAATGACATTAATTTAGACCTACCTAACAAAAATATTTTAATTCATTCAAATGTAATTAAAAATAATCTAGTTAATCAAAATCTTAATCAGACTATTTAATGATCGCGTCAATCTAAATTTAATCAATCAAAATATTAAAAATCAAAATAATTTAATTAATTTAAATTTAATTAATCAAGATAATTTAAAATTAATTAATTCAAATCTGATTAATGATAATTCGAATTTAATTAATAATACTTTCAATTAAAAGAATAATAATTCAAATCTGATTAATAAAAATAAAGAAAATAAGTTTTCGAATTTTAAAAATTAATCAGATTTGAATATTAAAAATCATAAAAATTGACTTTGAAAAATAAAAAATCACTTTTTGAATATTAAAAAAACTTGCGTCTGGGTCATGGCGTTGATTTGACACTTAATCACTCCAACCTTTGACTAGTCAAATCGTCGCCAGTGGAGCGCTTGGCTCCGCTTGTAAAAGGAGGAGCCAAGTAAAATATTTTTAAAAAGAAAAACAAGATATAATAATTTTCAAGAGAAGATTCATCGTACGAATCTATTGGTCGGAAAATAAAAATGAAAAAGTTGAATCATAAAAATATCTGTATCTGTATTGTTTGTTTAGTTATTATTCTTAGACATCTTCCTTATTTACAGGATTTGTTTTATTTAAATTCCTTATAATGCAAATTTTGTAAAAGTAACCAAAAAAACTACGTTTGCATAAAACTAAAAAAAATATATTTTTAGTTTGCTGCATTTAAACTCTGATAAATATTCAAGTAAATTTGCACTTAAACAGGGTTTCATATTTTTTTTTTCTGATCAGCTCGAACGAACTGCAGAAACCAGGACATGGAGGTTGACTGGTTCAAACCGATCGAGGTTTGTGTTTGAAAACACTGGCTTGGCTTCCACAAGTCTCAATTTCAGAATTAATGATCTTAGATATCAAATATGCTAAACATTAATGTATTGATGAAGATCGGCTATCTACACTACTGAGCATTATTGCTAAGGAGTGAGGAACTTGTATCTTCACACCAGGAGCAAGAAACTAGGGAATTTTTTCTGTAACAAAGAGATGACATTGTGAAAATACAAGATGCTTGTTCCAAGATGAAAGGGAAGAACATAATATAGTTTTTGCCATAGGAAATAAAAGTATCATCTACACAATAATACTATTTTCCTTCACACTAAGTAATAACATGTAAAAAGCTACACGATAATGAATTTGAAGCAAATGACATTTTGAACCTTAACAACCATTATGACACAGTTTTAAGAGGAAAGAACTGAACATACCCTTGTTTATCTTGCCGTCGATTCGGAAATTTTAGTCATTCTAGACACTCCAATCTCAAGAGCACTAGACTCACATCACTTACTTTTGAATATAGATTCTCATTATGTGTGACTATGTTCACAGTGTTATATAATGAGAGTTCTTTAGTTCTAAGTTCTCTTTTAGCTATATCAAAACTTTTGCCGTCATTGGTCATTGTTGAGATCTTTTTGCCATGCATTTCAGCGCAATATCAGCACACTTCTAGACACAGTTTATGTCATACTTCCCTTCTAGCCTAGAATCTATAATATCCTTGATGTTTCCTCTAGCAAGCTTTTGGAGCACTCACTAAGCTAGGAGTACATTTTCTGTACTTGGAACTATTGGAGGTAGCCAAGTGATCAGTTCCAAACGAACCACTCCTATCTTAGGAGCATTGTTCAAGCTCACATCACTTCTAAGTATAGATTCTCACTATGTGTGACTGTTGTTTACAGTGTCATAATGAGAGTTCTCTAGTTCTAAGCTCTTTTTTAGCTGCATCAAAACTTAATGTCATCATTGGCCGTTGTTGGGACCTTTTTGTCATGCATTTCAATGCAATATCAGCACACTTCTAGACACAGTTTGTGTCATACTCCCCTTCTAGCTTGAGATCTACAACATCGTCGATGTTTCCTTTGACAAGCCTTTGGAGCACGCATTGAGTTAGGAATATATTTTCTGTACCTAGAACTATTGGAGGTTGTCTAATGATCAATTCCAAAAGAACCACTCCATAATTGTACACATCACTTTTCTCATTGAGCTAGAAGCTAAGGTATTGTAATACTTGACAAGCGATACGGCAAATTTTCAATCATAAATTTTGCACAAAACTAAACACAGCATCAAAGTTTAACAACACTTAAGTTGAAGCCAGTTGCTTCATTGTTACTCATTATATAAAGAGAATCACTAGTTCAGAAGATTAGTTGTGTACATAGTTGGATATGATCAAAGATTTTCACAATGTGCATATGTTTGTTGTTATATGACAAAATGGATCTACAGTCTAAAACATGCAAGATATATGATCTAAACTTCAAGTGATAATCCAAATACCACTTGGTATTGCCCTATAAATCTTAAAACTCATGGTTCCTCTTAATTTAATTTGATGTATTTTCTATTAAACTATTTCTTCAAACACCACTTGCTACAACTACTAATGTTCTCAGTGGTTGCATTTCATTCCTTGAAGACTAAATCTAAGATTTGTTCTACTTTTGAAAGACCTTGTGTTGTCACTAAATCTTGATTATTCATATATAAATATAACTAATATATCTCCTTCTTAAAATATTTTACCATAATAGTCATGATCGTCATGAGTTTAACATAATTTTTTTTAAAAAAAATAAAGCTTTTTAAAGTCATCACTTTTGTATAAATTCCTTGATGAAATAATTTTGTTTTTGCTTATCTCATTCCATTCGGGTTAGTTTGATTTAAATTAGAAAAATTAATTCTTTACTTCAATTTAGAATTGAAATAAATGAAAAAAATATTTTAAAAATTAGGTGTGCCTTATAGTAAAAATTAAACTAAAATATGATGCATCTTTTAAAAAATTTAAACAATTAAGTGTGACCTTTGATAAAACGCCAAGGTGACTCTACTTGTGATATAGATTTTCAAAAAGAAAATAATAATAATAATTTTTAAAGAATGATGCTATAGGTCGTGAACTAAAAATAAAAACTTTCTTATTTGCAAGATTTGCTTTATTTAAACACTTCAAGTGTTTCAAACACTTCCATAAAACTACAAATCTCTGATAAATATTCGAGTGAATTTGTACGGTTGGTCATCAACAAGTTTTTGAATCTAGCTGCAGGTTGCCAGTTGCTGAAAAACACATGTAAACCTTCAGGATCACCGGCGTTGATATCACATTGCACGATCTGCCATTGTAACAAAGATGTGGATTCCCATCCAGTCTGCATGAGAGACCTTTCATTTCATATTATGAATCATTAAGGAATGAGCTTTAATGATCAAGAGAGACCTTTCATTTCATATTATGAATCATTAAAGAAAAATGGAAGAACCTAAACTTAAATGTAACACAAACCTTAAGGTAAGCAATCCATTTTGTGCCATTTCAAGGAGGTTCGAAGGAACTGATCCATTTAACTGGTTGCCTGTCAAATCACTGCCAGCAATCATGAAATGTTAAGCCATTCTTTCAATATAATGAAAGAAGGATAATATTAAGAACTATGCTTACAGTAGTTTGAGAGAACTTAAGTTTGCTAGATCATCAGGTATTGGCCCTGTTAAATTGTTGTAAGACAAGTCCCTGAAAAAAGTGGTTAAAGAACAATTGTTAGATAATAATTCCTCCCATAACATTCCTTTGTAGAAAGCTGTCCAAGATTGCTAATGACTATTTGTCATATTCAATGAATACTGAAAGGAAAAAAGGAAAACAAATAACAAGCAATGAGTAGCCTTACAAGTACTGAAGTGCACTAAGACTAGCAAAAGATTTGGTTATTTCCCCAGTCAGCCCACTTGATGATAGACTCCTGCAGAACAATAGCGATTGATAAGAATATTGCAGAATTTCCAAACAGTTGGTCTCGGTATTTCATGATTAATAGCTTGAGTTAGATGAACTTGTAGAACTCACAAAGTAGTGACTCTTGGAGAATTTGACAAGTTGTAATTACAATATAGTCCATCCCAAACAAAATCACGAGGGGAACATGGATCTCCCATCCAATTCCTCTGGATCCGATACCGCTCCTTGATCACTGTCATGGCATCAACTGTAAAAAAAAGAGAAAAATAATCAACAATGTAAGCTAATGGCATTGCTTAGAAGAAAAAATATAGAAAACAAATACTATTGGCATGTGACCAGACTAAGTATCATATCAGAAGCACAACCCAAAGAAAATATTATGCGAATAATCAGCACTAAAATTCCTAACAATACCATATCGGTAGAGTCCATTGAAATAAAGAGCAATCTACTTAATATCATATGTAACTTCCAATCCCAACACCTATTTCAATCTATGGCTTTCGAACTAATGTTTTTTCTTTTTATACTGATTTTTTGGTCCTTTTCCAATACTAATTATCATAATTAACTTTTTTCTCTAGCAAACATATCAAATTTAGGAAAATTTGAACAACTTAATATAAAGATATGAGCTGTTGGTGGGCATCTAAAGCTACATTCTTCACACTCATGTGCACTGTTATGAAGGTGGGAATTTCTTTCCCGTGCCCATTCTGCCTTAGCGCTTTCAGGAGCATTCTATCGAGCAACTGATGGCAAGATATTCCTCCCTGTTACACTGCAACAGAGAGAAGTGGAAAAAAGGGGCGAAGGAACGAAAGTGGATACATACCATCTCCAGCATCCGAGGGCACGGAGGTGTTGCTCATGGTAGTGTAGAGCTCGAAGGCATTGAGAATGGGCGGGAGAGTGGAGTTGCTGAGAGCCTCGAGGGAGACGTTATAGGTGGAGGACGAAACGAGGGGCTCGAGGCTGTAGACGGCGACCGAGTTGAGGTAAGGGGGGGTCATTATATCCCTCATCCACAGGAATCCATTCACGTAGATGTTGAACTGCCGCGATTGATTGGTGCCGGAGAGGTTTACGAAATCAGATATGTGGAGGATGGGGAAGAACTGGTTGACGTAGCCGGGGGAGAGATCCCATGTGACGACGAGGCTGGAGGAGTTGATGGGGGTGACGGCGGTCTGCATGACGACGGAGGGAACTTCGAAGGGGTCCTGTGAGAGGTTTTGGACGGTGGAGTTGGTGGAGGAGACGTTCCAGTTCTTCGTCTGCGCGGTGTCCTGGTTCCAACTCCACACACGATCGAACGGGTCGGCCGGATACCTAGACAGGGAAGCGGGAAGCACATTTAATCAGTTTAGTCCAAATAATTTTGCTTTATATATCCAAAAGTCAAGGCTTCTAATATAGTTTTCAAAGTACTTCAGATTTTTTTACATAATGTTTTAACAAAATTTGAGTTGTGCTAAAATAAAGCTTGTATGCAAACAAATTTAACTAATACCTTTAATATATATATATATATATATATATATATATATATATATATATATATATATATATAAAATAAAATTACACACATATATAATGTTTAATTAAATTTTCTATTAAAAGTTAACTGAGTGTCAAAAATATATTATATAATTTTTTCAAACTATACTAGTTATATAAGAGAGGGTGAAAATTTACCATAAAGGCTTTTCGTGAAATTAGCTAATATTTTTTTATAATATTTGACCAAAACATTCACCTTAATCATATTAATTTTAATCATTAAATATTTCTCAGTGAGATTGAATTCTATATGACTTTTGGTCATGATACATCTTATGATCATTTAAGATGTGTAATGTGATTTTCAAGAATTTTATATATATATATATATATATATATATATATATATATATATATATATATATATATAATGATGTGGAGGTGAATAAGAATTCTACTTGGCATGTCTTTGACTTGATTAATATGAATTCTATATGATATGTTCTTGATTGGGTCCATATAGATCCGAGTTGCTTAGAGTCTCGACTACATTTGGATTGAGTCAGATTAGGTTAAGATGACCTTAGATTAGGTCGGTTGTACTCATGGGGAACTCAAGATTAATTAGAGTAACTTTATCAAGTTCAGTAAAGTTTAAGCTGAGTCAATGGAAGGCTTCGTTCAATGGAACGGCCGTCGGAAGTGCGCGGAGGTTGGGCTGTCGCGCACGGAGGTAGCATAGGATATCAGACCTATATATATATATATATATATATATATATATGTATATATATATTCCAAAGTATTGAGAACAAAAGTATGATTTACATATGATATTTGTACGTAGATGTAGAAGAAAAAAATTTATGATAAAATATTAAGAGAAATTATATAAAGAATTATAGAAAAAATATGGTGATATAACGTATATTAAACTAATTAGGATTTACATGAGGATATAAAGATAAGAGTGAAAACTTCAAGTGGATTAATCAAAATATTTCTCATAAAAGATCATATTAAAGATTGCTAAGCTCCTATCTCTTTATATTAATTTTGACAAAAATGCTAGAAGTAAAAAATTTTATAGGTAAAAACAGAATATATGAAATTTAAATTTAGTAATATTAGACATAATCAAATAATTGTTAATACATAAAATGATAAATTACTTTAGAGTTTTAAGTATTTAAGCTAGATTATTTTTTTTAAAAAGATAGAGTAATTAAAAGATATCTTTCATAAAATACAAGTGAGATAATTGAAATAAAGAAGAACGTCTGATGTTCTATGTGACCATAAAATATCTCTAAATTAAAAAAAAATTATAAAACGATTCTAACACATGAATAGATAAAATTATAAAAATAAAGATGTTAAAGTGGATATGCAAATATGTAAATAAGGATAGATACGATAAGAAATTAAACCGTTATTTATTGAATGAAAACCTTACGAGATATATTTAAGATTGTACGGATATATAATAATAATAATAATAATAATAATAAAACCTGATAGAGTCAAACTGCACTCCCAAATTCCACCGGCCGTTGTACAGCACCAAACTTCGCAACTCGTTCGCCGCGGGGTAGAGATAGTCCTTCAACGGCCGCAAATCGATCCCGGAGATGAACGGCGTCCCTGTCTCGGTGTTCACTAGGCACACCGAAAAGTACCTAAAAGAAATAGATCATATTTGATGATTGTTAATTCATCAATAGTTCTCTGGTTTTACCAATTGAACTATATATACCCGGCGGTGGCCACTGCGATGGTCTCTGTCCAGTAAAACGAGTCGGCATCGGCGTCGGTCACGCCCATCCTATCCCAGTAGTTGACGCCGAGGTGGAGGTCGAAGGACAACGGTTGGCCCCTGAGCCTGTCGTAGTTGCCGTAGTAGAACCATGCCCGAAGGAGGTACTTGAACCCCCGCACCACCGTCGGCGACCTGATGGTGTAGCAGTTGCGGGTGCCGTTCGGGAAGGCGCGGAGATTGAGGAGATGTGGGGGCCAACCGTCACCCATGTAAGCGGCGGAGATGTTGCGGTTGATGCCGGTGTCGATGAAGCCGGCGTCAGAGACGTAGGAGATGTTGGTGAGGGGGTCGACGTAGGACGAACCGGGTTCGATGCCGCAGTCGATGGAGAGGAAGCCGAGGGCGTCGGTGGACTGAGAGAGAGCTCCGGTGGAGGCCAAGGCTGAGGCGAGGAGGATCGCCCACCAAAATCTGGAATCCATCTTCTTCTCCCGGACTCCGGTCTGCAATCGCCATGGCAGAGCAGAGCAACGTCTATAGAGAATCTTGAACAATTTTCATTTCAGCTCCCATTGTTTCTAGTGTTACAAATGAGTCCTGAACTTTTAACATCGCTCTTATTCCTCTTCTTCTAACACGAGTGGTGGAGCTAAAATTTACTTTTAAAAAGATTGAGGACTTTGCAAAAATTATATTTTTCTTACACACAAGGAACACCCTGTTGAAAATATAAAAATTACAGTGGGCGAATTAAAAAACTCTCGTTTGATCTCATTCTCTACTCCAAACACGACACAAAGTTTTTCACGCATCAACGCACGCTCAACCTACATACCGACGTTTCAGTCGTGCAAGCTGTTTCTTAGTAGACTGCAAATCTCCTCAAGCGACAGATTTGACGTGGACTCAACGATGGCGAGATCGTGTCTGGGTCGGTCTTCCTTTGATTTAATCACACCTACCCTTTGATTTCTCTTATTCACAAAAAAAAAAAAAATCCACCGTACAACAATTCCACGCGATTGATTTCACAATAAATTATAATTAATCACTACAGAAAAGACATTATCTCAATACTTTTTAATTTATCTTTTTTAATAAAAAGATAAAATCTACCATCCTAGCGGTCTCACATAATGATCCCATGATTTATAATTTTTTAAATCATGATGGCTAAAATTAATCCACATAAATTATATACTTAATACCAATTATTTTTAAAAAAAAGTCATACGTCAAGTCTTCCAAGAGCAAGTCAACGGTTTAAAAAAAAAGAAAATAAAATAATTTTCAAGAGAAGAGTCCTAGTTTGAGTCAATAAATGGAAAGATAAAAATAATATTTTTAAAAAATCAGATAAAATATCTGTATTATTTTTTATTTATTATTCTTTGAAGTAACATTTTTATAAAATATCTTATCACATTTTTTAAAACACGTTTTTAATTAAGCCACTTATCATACTATTATTCCATCTAAAAATTTCATTAAGAAATTGGAAATATGTCATCCTATCTGGAGGTAAATCGAAAAACTGTAATCGATTACAACGGAAGACGGTATTGTTCAGCTTCGTCGAAATTTAAACCCTTGTCCTCTTCTATAAGTATGTTCCGTCGTAACTAATTCAGCTATGCTACGGAGGTAAATATCAAACTATCATACTATTATTCCATGCATCTTTGACTTGTCAAATTATACATCTAAATTGTCTCCTTACGAGTGGAGCTCAAGGATCTGACTAGTAATAGATTTCTAGAAAAGAGAAAATATAAATTTTGAGAGAAGACTCATCGAATGAGTCTATGAATTGGAAAATAAAAATGAAAGATTTTGAGCCATGTAAAATATCTGTATTATTTTTTAATTAAGTCATTTATCACTCATCGAAGAATTTCATCAAGAAATTTCAAACAAAAATCATTAATATCCTAAAAAGCTTAATTTTTTGTTTTTAAAAAATACATCATTAAATCCATTAAATTTATCCTTTTTTATTTCGGAGCTTTAATAAAAATTTTAAAAAATAAAAGAAGATTAATAAAAAATTATTAAATTAAAAAAATTATTTTTAAGTATGATAATTAGAATTAAATAATTGAAGAAATGAAACAAATAAAGTGGTATGCTTTAACTAAATCAGCACCAAATTAATTATTTTTAATTTTTAATTTAATTTATTTTTTATTTTATAATTAACTATTAAAAATATAGAAAATTATATTTGAAAGAGGATGACTGAGTTAGGTGAAATGGTCAAGTCAGAATATTAAAAAAATAGAATAAATAAAAAAAATATAAATACAAAAATATCAGTCAATCATGGAAAGAATAAATTTCGAATAATACAAAATCACGATCAATTCATTTTTCAAAGCCATTGCACAACTTTTAGTATGGTGGTTGGCATGCGGTGGAATTTTGGAGTGCAGTCTGGCTCCATCAGGTTATTATTATTATTATTATTATTATTATTATTATTATTATTATTATTATTATTATTATTATTATTATATAATTTTTCGACGGTGGAATCAATCACTATAAAAAATTTACCTACTATAATTTTGCCCTTGAGACATATGTGAGTTGATTACGACGCAGTAAAGTTGCAAAAGAGGGCAGGAGTTCGAATCCATGCAATACCCTCCTCGTGACTAACTGTAATTTTTCAATTTATCTCTTTATAGGTGATGGATTCCATTTTTTATTTTTTATTTTTTTTTTGCAGAAGATGAGACGAATATACTGTAACGGTGTAATCGATTTTTAGAATTTTGATGATTTATTTGGATAACATATTTAATTGATTAAGTAATTTAGTTAAGATCGATCCAGTTAAATTACACAGACATGATAATTTTATTTTAATTAATTTGGAAAAAATGACATTAATTTAAACCTACCTAACAAAAATATTTTAATTCATTCAAATGTAATTAAAAATAATCTATTTAATCAAAATCTTAATCAGACTGTTTAATGATCGCGTGAATCTAAATTTAATCTATCAAAATATTAAAAATCAAAATAATTTAATTAATTTAAATTTAATTAATCAAGATAATTTAAAATTAATTAATTCAAATCTGATTAATAATTATTCGAATTCAATTAATAATACTTTTAATTAAAAGAATAATAATTCAAAATTTTTAAAAATTAATCAGATTTGAAAATATTGAAAATCATAAAAATTGCCTTTGAAAAACAAAAAAAAATCACTTTTTGAATATAAAAAAAAATGCGTCTAGGTCATGGAGTTGATTTGACACTTAATCACTCCCGCCTTTTGACTAGTCAAACCATACATCAAATCGTCGCGATTACGAGTGGAGCGCTTGGCTCCGCTTGGAAAAGGGAGAGCCAAGTAAAATATTTTTAAAAAGAAAAACAATATATAATAATTTTTAAGAGAAGATTCATTGTTCCGGCTAAATACTTGGACGGTCAAATCATCAATCAAGAATATACCATCTCATCCGTTGTAGGTCTTGTCGATGAATGAACCTAAAAAAGAAGAACTAAATGAAGGGGTCAATGAGGCGTCGAGGATTCTCAGTAGGTCATTCCGACGCTCAAGTCAATCTAGAACAAGAATGAAGAATGAAGAATGAAGAAGTAAAATGTATGTAGAGGCTTCGAGAGTTTTTTTTTCCATACTTGTGAAAGTTTATATAGTAGTTGGGGAAGCACGATTTTGGGGGATTAACACGTGTGATTAACTGTCAATGAACTATTAATGCGCCATTAAAGACACGATCTCTGATGATTTCCAATTATCCAATGGCTTGGTAATGAAGATTATCTGTATCTGACGGTTATGAGCATAAGTGTGCGAGAATTCAGGAAATCAAGTTTGGGAACTTCGTCATCGTTCTTATCTTTTTGACCGAGCTTCACATGTATGGCCAAAACTCAGTTCCTGCATAGTAAATGGGTCGGAATGTTGGAGATACATGCAACTAAACATCTGAGCTGTCGGAGTATGTGACTGAGTTGAATGGTTAAAACCAAACTGAGAGACTGAAGACGAGTTGAGCCGAGCGATCGAGCTAAGTGGTCAAGCTGACCGATCATGGGATCAGAGTGTTGAGTCTGAGCTACCTGAGCTATAGAGGTATGTGGCTGAGATGCACAATTGAATAGCCGAGCTGTGGGAGCATATGGCTGAGTATTATGATAATTGGGTTGTCCGAGACATTACTGGGTAGGTCAGAGCGTGATTTGACCATTGACCGTCAAGATGCCAGGTCGAACGCTAGCTTAGAACGATTATTGATTCCTTTTTATCATGTCAGACCAACAATGACCTACTATATCATTCATCATACGAATCTAAAAGTCAGAAAATAAAAATGAAAAAGCTTGAATCATAAAAAAAATATCTGTATTGTTTGTTTAGTTATTATTCTTGGACATGTATCTTCCTTATTACAGGATTTGCTTTATTTAAATATCCTTATAATGCAAATTTTGTAAAAGTAACATTTTCATAAAATATCTAATCGCACTTTTCGAAACACTTTTAAGCCATTTACCAGTTTTCCATAAAACTAAAAAATATATATATATTTTTAGTTTGCTTGCATTTAAACTCTGATAAATATTCAAGTAAATTTGCATTTAACCAGTGTTTCTAAAACCGGATCAGACTGAAAACATTTTTTTTTCTGATCAGCTCGAACGAACTGCAGAAACCAGGACGTGGAGGTTGACTGGTTCAAACCGATCGAGGTTTGTGTTTGAAAACACTGGCCTGGCTTCCACAAGTCTCAATTTCAGAATTTGAATGATCTTAGATATCAAATATGCTAAAACATTAATGTATTGATGAAGATCGGCTAGCTACACTGAGCATTATTGCTAAGGAGTGAGGAACTTGTATCTTTACACAAGGAGCAAGAAAATAGGGAATTCTTTTCTGTAATAAAGAGATGACATTGTGAAAATACAGAAGAAGAACATACAATAGTTTTTGCCATAGAACATAAAAGTATCATCTACACTCCATCACCAAACACTATTCTCCTTCACACTAAGTAATAACATGTAAAAAACTACACAATAATAAATTTGAAGCAAATGACATTTTGAACCTTAACAACCAATATGACACAGTTTTAAGAGGAAAGAGCCGAGCATACCCTTGTTTATCTTGCCGTCGGTCCAGTGATCTCAGTCATTCTAGACACTCCTATCTCAGGAACACTGTTCAAGCTCACGTCACTTACTTCTGAGTATAGATTCTCACTACGTGTGACTGTGTTCACCGTGTTATAATGAGAATTCTCTAGTTCTAAGCTCTCTTTTAGCTGCATCAGAACTTCTGTCATGGTTGGCCGTTGTTGGGACCTTTGTGCCGTGCATTTTAGCGCAATATCAGCACACTTCCAGGCACAGTTTATGTCATACTCCCCTTCTAACTTGGGATCTACAACATCCTCGATGTTTCCTCTGGCAAGCCTTTGGAGCACCCATTGAGCTAGGAGTACATTTTCTGTACCTGGAACTATTGGAGGTAGCCCAGTGATTAGTTCCAAAAGAACCACTCCATAGCTATAGACATCACTTTTCTCGCTAAGCTGGAAGGTATTGTAATACCTGACAAGCGATATGGCAGATTTCCAATCATAAATTTTGTACAAAAATAAACACACTATGAAAGCTTAATTACACTTATGTTGAAGTTGATTGTTTCATTGTTAGTCATTATACAAAGAGAATCACTAGTTCAGAAGATTAGTTGTGGACATGGCTAGATATGATCAGGGATTTTCACAATGTGCATATGTTTGCTGTTATTGGACAAAATGGATCTGTAGTCTAAAACATGCAAAATATATGATTTAAACTTCAAGTGATAATCCAAATACCACTTGGTACTGCCCTATAAATCATAAAACGCATGATTCCTCTTAATTTAATTTGATGTATTTTCTATTAATGTATTTCTTCAAATGCCACTTTGCTACCACTACTAATGTTTTCAGTGGTTGCATTTCATTCATGGATAGAAAAAACATATATATTATGAACCAAGCCTTCTTTCCATCATTTAAAAAAAATACTGAAGTAAATAATTCAAGCACACAGAGAGATGGATGGCTATATTAAAACATGAATCTAAAAATGAAAAGTTCCATGATGATGAATTTTCGCTTTTTTTTTTATTCCTTGGTTACTATCTTTCTACTAGGTAGAGATGCTTGCTTGAAACAACTAAATAAATGAAAAATGGTGACATACTCAGGATCAAGGTATCCAGGAGTTCCAACCACTACAGTGGATATATGACTGTTCGCCTCACTTAGAAAAGCTTTCGAAAGCCCAAAATCTGCTATCTTAGCTTCCAGAGTTTCACTCAAAAGGATATTTCCTGACTTCACATCTCTATGAACTAATGGCGGTTTGCATCCTTTTTGCAAATACTCTAGCCCTGCAATGTGATTTAATAGATGAACCAAGATGGTCTCAGATGAATGGCCTGGGAATCATGCATGGGGATATTGATACTTGACAGTTCACATTATTCCAAACCTTGTGCAGAATCAATTGCGATGTGAAGACGTTGTCTCCAACTTAAAGCTCTACCATTATTTGCCCTGCCTGCATCATGTCAAATTAACAAGTCATCCGCTAAACAATAAGTTAAATGAAATAAAGATTACTTTGTATAAGTAATAGCACTATTACTCTGTTGGTCAGTAGTGCCTTGCAAAACATTGTAAGATAAATAAACGCATTTTTAGACATCATCATTCTACTCTCAGTTGCATTGAACTTTCATAAAACTATAATTCAATTTTATAATTAAAAATTTACTTGTGCACAGCAGCAATCAAATAAGAACACACATGTTAGATTCAGCTAACCATGTGTTTGACAGGAGAATATATCTTTAAATAGTTAGATTGTAAGCTGAATCTAATTATTGTCACCTGATTGTCATGCAAGCTATAAAGCAAGTGATATTATGAAAGGAACCAGCTATTAGATAATGATATTAAATGTAGTTCCAAACCTCGTAGATGATCTTGTAGTGTTCCTTGAGACATAAACTCATAGACAAGAGCCAAATGATTTACTTCCTTGCAGTAGCCAACCAAAGAAACTAAATTCCGATGATGAACCCTAGTCAAGTGTTGGGCCTGAAAAAATATAATCTGTGATGTTTACGAACTAGAAACATCAAGACCCGAATTAAATCAAAGAAACAGAAGTGAATGGGACAGTTAATATTATGTAGGATCAGCTAGTCATGGACATGACATAATTGTTCAAGAATGTTGTTACTACATTCCTGGAAGAATAATAAAATTTAGTAAGCTCTTGAAAATTGTTTTGTAAAATATTCAAGTTTATTCATTCATTTCCCCTTGCCATCCTTGGTTACACATAATATAAGATTTATTTACCTCAGCAAGAAACTCTTTTGTTCCTTGTGATGATGACTGTGACAGCAGTTTGACCGCAACTTGAGTACCACCATCCAAACGTCCATGGAAAACAGACCCAAATCCTCCTTTGCCTAGGATCTTTTGAAAGTTATTAGTGATATTCTGTAATTCAGTGTATGTGAATTGGCGATTCTCAAACTGCAATGAATTAGCTTCTTGCTTTGGAAAACCATTCTGTGGATCCACAGAGCTGCCTCTTCTCAAATCTTTCAAGTTTAGAATAAAGAATAAGATTGTTAAATGCATGTCAGAAAATGGATGACAGTCTGCAAGGGTTTGTCACAGAAATCTCACCTCGTGTTTTCCTCACCCTCAAAACTATGGCTAGCACCACAAGAAGTATTAACACTGGAACTATACAAAGAATCACGATCACCGGTGTTGATATTTTCTTCTTTTTTGGTGTAGGCATCACGTTGCACGATGTACCATTGTCACAAAGATCTGGGTTCCCATCCAGTCTGGCATGAGATTATAACTTGCTTAATGGTTAAAGATATGAAGTTATGAAGAATTCTCCAACCAAAAAAGGAAAGAAGCAGCTGACTTCAAGGACAAATGGAACAAACTTTAATGTCAAATTATTACCCTAAGTTTAAACAGCTAAACTCCTAATATTTCTTGACTCTTTGCCTAGATCCCTTTAATGATCAAGCTGGCACTTTCATATTATGAATCCTTAAAGAAAAATGGAAGAACCTAAACTTAAAGGTAACACAAACCTTAAGGTGAGTAACCCATTTTGTACCATTTCAAGGAGGTTCGAAGGAACTGATCCATTTAACTGGTTGCTTGTCAAATCACTGCAAACAATCATGAAATGTTAAGCCATTTTCTACCTTTTCCATATAGTGAAAAAAGGATTAAGAACTATGCTTACAGTAGTTTGAGAGAACTTAAGTTTGCTAGATCATCAGGTATTGGCCCTGTTAAATTGTTGTAAGACAAGTCCCTGAAAAAAGTGATTAAAAAACAATTGTTAGATAATAATTCCTCGTATGACATTGCTTTGTACAAGGCTCTAACATGTTGCATGATTTCACAACAAATGCTTGCATGGCCTGGCATTGACCCAGCAATCCAAGACTGCTAATACTGTTTGGCAATGAATACTGAAAGGAAAAAAGAAAACAAATAGCAAGCAATTTGTAGCCTTACAGGTATTGAAGTGCACTAAGGCTAGCAAAAGATTTGGCTATTTCCCCCATCAACCTACTTGATGACAGATTCCTGCAGAACAATAATGACTAGTGAGAATACAACGGCTAACAACAACCAAGCCTTATCCCAATAGGTGAGGTGAGAATATAACAGAATTTTCAAACAGTGGATTCTGATAGTTAAAGATGAATAGTTTGAGCTAGATGAACTTGTAGAACTCACAAAGCAGTGACTCTTGGAGGATTTGACAAACTATAAGTACAATTTAGTCCATCCCATACAAAAGCATTAGGGGAACATGGATCTCCCATCCAATTCCTCTGGATCTGATACTGCTCCTTGATCGATGTCATGGCATCAACTGTAAAAAAGGAGAAAAATAATCAACAATGTAAGCTAATGTCATTGCTCAAAATAAAATTAGAAAACAAAACTACTAGCATGTGACCAAACTAAGCACAACCCGATGAAAATATTAATCAAATAATCAGCACTAAAATTCCTAACAATACCATATCAGTAGAGTCCATTGAAATAAAGATCAATCTGATCAATATCATATGTACCTTCTAATCCCAACACTTGTTTCAATCTATGGCTTTCGTACTAATGTTTTTTCTCTTTATGCTGATATTTTTTGGTCCTTTTCCAATATTAATTATCATAATTAACTTTTTTTTTCTGGCAAACATATCGAATTTAGGAAATTTTGAACAACTTAAAATAAAGGTATGAGCTTTTGGTGGGCATCTAAAGCTACATTCTTCACACTCAGGTGCACTGTTACGAAGGTGGGAGCTTCTTTTTCCGTGCCCAGTCTGCCTTAGCGCTTTCAAGAACATCCTATCGAGCAATTGATAGGCAAGAGATTTCTCCCTGTTCCACTGCAACCGAGAGAAGCAAAAAAAAAAAAAAAAAGGCGAAGGAACGGAAGTGGATACATACCATCTCCAGCATCCGAGGGCACGGAGGTGTTGCTCATGGTCGTGTAGAGCTCGAAGGCATTGAGAATGGGCGGGAGAGTGGAGTTGCTAAGAGCCTCGAGGGAGACGTTATAGGTGGGGAACGAAAGAAGGGGAATGTTGCTGTAGACGGCGTCCGAGTAGAGGTGCTCGGGGGTCATTATACTCCCCAGCCACCGGAATCCATTCACGTATACGTTGAACTGCCGTGATAGATTAGTGCCCGAGAGATCGAAGATCTCGGATATGTGGAGGATGGGGAAGAACTGGTTGACGTCGCCGGGGAAGGGATCCCATTGGATGACGAGGCTGGAGGAGTTGATGGGGGTGACGGCGGTCTGCATGACGACGGAGGGAGCTTCGAAGAAGTCCTGGGATAGGTTTTGGACGGTGGAGTTGGTGGAGACGTCCATCCACCGCGGGGAGCTCCATGGCGCCCACAACCGATCGAGCGGGTCGGCCGGATACCTAGACAAGGAAGCGCGAAACGCATTTTGCCAGTTTAGTCCAAAAAAAATAAAGAAATTACTTTTTTAAAAAAATAGAATTATAAAATTATACTCATATATTTGTAAGTTTTAATACTAAAATAATAATTTTATATAAAACAGATGGTGAGAATGCTATGCTGCGTGATACACCCGTGTGTGACCCGTGTGCGACGCCCTGACTTATCGCCACTGTCGCCGCCCCGTCAGACTACCGCCGACTATCGACTCAGGCCGCGATCGACGCACCGTTCACCGGCGTTCTGTCCGATGACGGATTCCAAGCGGATAGTGATCGAAATCTCACGATTTTTGTCGAAAACAGGGTCGATCGTGATCGGTAGTGGCGCGCGCCACTGTCGACCGCGATCGGTCCTGTTTTCGACTAAATCGCGATCGAAGACTGGCTAAGAAAGGATCGCCGTGCGACGGTGGCCCATCCTCTACCATCCGGTGATCACAAATTGGCTGGAAACAGGTCCAATCGCGGACGACAGTGACCGCACCACTGTCGACCCTATTTCCAACCAAAATTCATCGGATTCCAACCACTATTCGATCAGAATTTGACATCGAACGGAGCGCCGGGGAGCTGCGCGTCGATTGCGCTCGAGGGAGAGGTCGGCGATGGCTGGACGGCGTGGCGAGGGCGGCGGCAGTGGCTGTGGATCGCGGGTGTCATGCACGGATCACAGATTCCTCATCGCGCAGCATTTGTCAAACAGATGATATTATTTTATAAAAAATAATTTCAATTGCAGTAAAACACGCATATGTGAGGAGTTTCAAAATAATATGGAAATGAGTATTTTGATAATTAAATTAGATGAGGTACTATTTTAATGAATTTTGAAAGACAATTTCTTTTAATAATATGGGAAAAAAAGGATGCTTTTTAAAAAAATGTATTTAAAAATTCTCGAAAATAAAAATATTTATATTTAAAAATAAATAAATAAATAAACCTGGTGTAGCCGGACTCCACTCCCATGTTCGCCCGGTTGTACAGCACCAAACTCCGCGACTCGTTCGCCGCCGGGTAGAGACTGTTCTTCAGCGGCCGCAAGTCAATCCCGGAGATGAACGGCGTTCCCGTGCCGGTGTTCACCAGGCACACCGACAAGTACCCGGCGGTGGCCACTGTAATGGTCTCCGACACGTAGAATGAGGCGGCGTCGGTCACGTTCACTCTGTCCCAGTAGTTGACGCCGAAGTGGAGTTCGAAGGCCAGCGGCTGGCCGTCGAGCCCGTCGTAGTTTCCGTAGAGGAACCACGCCCGGAGGAGGTACTTGGACCCCCGCGCCACCGCCGGCGACCGGATGGTGTAGCAGTTGCGGGTACCGTTGGGGAAGGCGCGGAGGGTGCGGAGCCGCAGGGGTCTGACGTCGCTCACGTAGGCGACGGAGATGTTGCGGTTGACGCCGGTGTCGATGAAGCCCACGTCGGAGACGTAGGAGATGTTGGAGAGGGGGTCGACGTAGGACGAACCGGGCTCGATGCCGCAGTCGATGGAGAGGAATCCGAGGGCGTCTGTGGACTGAGAGCGAGCTCCGG
Organism: Curcuma longa; assembly: GCF_044706935.1. Taxonomy (NCBI): domain Eukaryota; kingdom Viridiplantae; phylum Streptophyta; class Magnoliopsida; order Zingiberales; family Zingiberaceae; genus Curcuma; species Curcuma longa. Next base: position 4,361,258 of record NC_133866.1, read on the forward strand.
CGGAGGCCATGGCGAGGACCAGGAGGATCGGCCACCAAAATCTGGAATCCATCTTCTTCTTCTTCCTCCGGTATGCAATCGCCATGGCAGAGAACATAACAGAACAGAGCAGAGCGTTGTTTCTATAGAATCTAGAACAGTTTTCATTTCACTCCCTATTGTTTCTAGTGTACAAATAAGTCCTGAACTTTTAAATTCATCAAACTGCACCCCTCCCCCTAGTTTTCAAATTTATCGCTGAGCTAACATTTGTTGTTAAAAGAATGAAGGCCCTGTTGAAAATTCAGAAATTACAGTGGGCAAATGAAAAAAACTCTCCTTTGATCTCATTTTCTACTCCAAACACGATACAAAGTTTTTCACCCATGAACGCACGCCAGGCATATACATCAATCTTGCACGCTGTCGCGGAGCAGACTGCAAATCTCCTGAAGGAACAGAGCTGGACTTAGAGTCAACGAGGGAGAGATTGCGTCTGGATCTACACGTACGTAGGCGCACATGCAGATTACGCGGAGTTGACTTTACACATAATGATCACCACGCCCACCCGTTGACCTACTAAACTATTACGTCAAAGTCATCGCCGTATAAGTTACAAGTGGAGCCCTTCACTCGTCCTTCAAGTGTTGGGCTAGCTCTATCACCGCCGCAATCTTTGAATTGATCAAAACTTCCAAATTATCTTCATGAAGAATGAAGAATCATTTGACACTCGGAGTTGACATTTTAGGCATTAGATATGATCGATCAAAGATTGGCAGTTCGTGGGCGGCAGCACGCCGTGAACAGCTTAGATTGAGATGTGAAGCAAATACACCAGTTGATGCTAAAGATAAAGCCCATCCTCTTTGTTTAAATCCTGCTTCACTTGATTACTGTGAAACTCTTAACCAGTGTTTTTAAACCGGATCAGGGTGAGCATTTTTTCTGATCAGCTCGACCGCAACAACCAGGGCACAGAGGTCACCTGGTTCAAACCCGAGGTTTGTGTTTGAAAACACTGGCTTCCACAAGTCTCAATTTCAGCATTTGAATGATCTTAGATATCAAATATGCTAAAACAAAGTATGAATGAGGATCAGGTACACTGAACACTATTGCCAAGGATTGAGGAACTTGCATCTTAACACAAGGAGCAAGAAAATACAGAATTTTTTCTGTAACAAAGAGATGACATTGTGAAAATACAAGATGCTTGTCCCAAGATGAAATGGAAGAACATACAATAGTTTTTGCCATAGAAAATACAAGTATCATCTACACCCCACCAAATACTATTTTCCTTCACATAAGTAATAACATGTAACAAGCTACACAAGAATGAATTTGAAGCAAATGACATTTTTGAACCTTAACAACCATTGGGAAAAGTCGAGCAAACCTTTGTTTATCTTACTGTCGGTCCGGAAATCTCAGTCATTCTATACACTTCTATCTTAGGAGCATTGTTCAGGCTCACATCGCTTACTTCTAAGTATGGATTCTCTCTGAGTGTGACTGTGTTTGCAGCATTATAACGAGAGTTCTCTAGTTCTAAGCTCTCTTTCAGCTGCATCACAACTTCTGTAATGTTTGGCCGTTGTTGGGACCTTTGTGCCGTGCAATTCAACGCGATATCAGCACACTTCCAGATACTATTTATGTCATACTCCCCTTCCAGTCTGGGATCTACAACATCCTCAATGTTTCCTTTGGCAAGCCTTTGGAGCACCCATTGGGCTAGGTGTATATTTTCTATACCTGGAACTATTGGAGGTAGCCCAGTGATCAATTCCAAAAGAACCACTCCATAGCTGTACACGTCACTTTTCTCGCTGAGCCGGAAGGTATTGTAATACCTGACAAACAATACAGTAGATTTCCAATCATAAATTTTGCACAAAAATAAATGCAATATGAAAGCTTAACGACACTTTAAGTTGAAGTTGATTGCTTCATTATTAGTCATTATACAAAGAGATAATCACTAGTTCAAAACATTAGTTGTGGAGACATGGTTGGATATGGCCATGGATTTTCACAATGTGCATATGCTTGCTGTTATTGGACAAAATGGATCTATAGTCTAAAACATGCAAGATAGATGATTTAAATGTGATGATACAAATACGACATGCTAATTCCCAATAACTCATGATTCTTCAAATTTGTTTGCCTACTTATTTGCTACAACTACTAATGTTTTCAACGGTTGCATTTCATTCGGAGATAGAAAAAACATATATATTATGAACCAAGCCTTCTTTTCTTCATTTTAAAAAAATATACCAAACCAAATAGTTCAAGCACATAGAGAGATGGATAGTTATATTAAAACATGAATCTGAAAAAAAAAAAAAAGTTCCATGATGAATTTTCATTTTTTTTTGGATTCCTTGGTTACTATCTTTCTACTAGGTAGAGATGCTTGGCTGAAACAACTAAATATATGAAAAACAGTGACATACTCAGGATCAAGGTATCCAGGAGTTCCCACCACTACTGTGGATATATGACTGTTCGCCTCACTTAGAAAAGCTTTCGAAAGCCCAAAATCAGCTATCTTAGCTTCCAGAGTTTCACTCAAAAGGATATTTCCTGACTTCAAATCTCTATGAACTAATGGTGGTTTGCATCCTTTTTGCAAATACTCTAGCCCTGCAATGCAATTTCATAGATGAAACAAGATGGTCTCGGATGAATGGTCTGGAAATCAGGTAAGGGGATATTGATACTTGACAGTTCACATTATTCCAAACCTTGTGCAGCGTCAATTGCCATATGAAGACGTTGTCTCCAGCTTAAAGCCCTAGCATTGTTTGCCCTGCCTGCATCATGTCAAATTAACAATTCATCATCATTAAGTAGGGAAAAACCATAAGTTACATGAAGTAAAGATTGCTTTGTATAAGTAATAGCACTGTTACTCTGTTGGTCAGTAGTGCCTGTAAGATAAATAAAAGCATTTTTAGACATCATCATTCTCCCTTTGGTACTCTTAGTTGTATTCAACTTGCATAAAATTATAATTCAATTTTATGATTAAAAATTTACTTGTACACAACAACAATCGAATAAGAACATACATGTTAAATTGACAGGAGAATATATCTTTAAATAGTTAGATTGTAAGTTGAATCTAATTCTTGTCACCTGACTATCATGCAAGTTATAAAGCAAGTCATATTATGAAAGGAACCAGCTATTAGATAATGATATTAAATGTAGTTCCGAACCTCGCAGATGATCTTGTAGTGTTCCTTGAGACATAAACTCATAGACAAGCGCCAAATGATTCACATCATTGCAGTAGCCGACCAAAGCAACTAAATTCCGATGATGAACCCTAGTCAAGTGTTGGGCCTGGAAAAATGCAACCAGTGATGTTTACAAACTAGAACCATCAATATCAAACTAAATCATAGAAACAAAAGTGATGGGGCAGTTAATGTTCTGTAGGGTTTGACTAGTCATGGACAGGACAATTGTTCAAGAAACTGTTACTACAATTCTGAAAAATAATAAAATTTCATCAGCTCCTGAAAATGTTTTGTAAAAAATATTCATGTTTACATATTCATTGCCCCTCCCCGTCTTTGGTTACACAAAACCTCCCAATGGATTCACATTCAACAACCATCTCCAAACAAATAAATTCAGTCATTCACATATGTATGAGATTTATTTACCTCAGCAAGAAACTCTTTAGTTCCTTGTGATGATGATTGTGAGAGCATTTTGACCGCAACTTGAATACCATCTTCCAAATGTCCATGGAAAACAGACCCAAATCCTCCTTTGCCTAGGATCTTTTGAAAGTTATTAGTGATGTTCTGTAATTCCGTGTATGTGAATTGACGATTTTCAAGCTGCAATGCATTATCTGTTTGCTTTGAGAAACCATTCTGTGGATCCACTGAGTAGCCTCTTCTCAAACCTTTCAAGTTTCAAATAAAGAATAAGATTGTTAAATGCATGTAAGAAAATGGATGATGGTCTACTATTAAAGAATTGCAAGAGTTTGTCACAGAAACCTCACCTTGTGTTTTCCTCACTCTCCAAACTATGACTATCAGTCCAAGAAGTATTAACACTGGAACTATACAAAGAATCACGATCACCGGTGTTGATGTTTTCTTCTTTTTTGGTGCAGGCATCACATTGCATGATGTGCCATTGTTACACAGATGTGGATTCCCATCCAGTCTGCATAAGATTATAACTTGCTTGATGGTTAAAGATATGTATGAAGTTATAAAGAATTCTCCAACCCAAAAAAAGGAAAGACGTAGCTGAGTTCGAGGACAAATTGAACAAACATTAATGCCAAATTATTACCCTAAGGTTAAACAGCTAAACTCCTAATATTTCTTGACTCCATGCCTAGATCTCTTTAATGATCAAATGAGCCCTTTCATATTATGAATCATTAAAGAAAAATGGAAGGACCTAAATTAAATGTATCACAAACCTTAAGATAAGTAATCCATTTTGTGACATTTCAAGAAGGCTCGAAGGAACTGATCCATTTAACTGGTTGCCTGTCAAATCACTGCAAGCAAATCATGAAATGTTAAACCATTATCTACCTTTTCAATAAAGTGAGAAAAGGATTAAGAAATATGCTTACAGTATTTTGAGAGAACTTAAGTTTGCTAGAACACCAGGTATTGGCCCTGTTAAATTGTTGTAAGACAAGTCCCTGAAAAAAAGTGATTAAACAACAATGATTAGCTGATAATTCCTTCCATGACATTCCTTTGTACAAGGCTCTAAAATGTTGCACGGTTTCACAACAAATGCTTGCATGGCCTGGCATTGACCACAACAATCTTAAGACTGCTAATGACTGTTTGCCATATTCAATGACTACTGAAAGGGACAAAGAAAACAAATAGCAAGTAATGAGTAGCCTTACAAGTATTGAAGTGCACTAAGACTAGCAACAGATTTGGTTATTTCCCCAGTCAGCCCACTTGATGACAGGTTCCTGCAGAACAATAGTGACTAATCAGGATATTACAGAATTTCAAAACAGTTGGTCCTGGTATTTCATGATCAATAGTTTGAGTTAGATGAACTTGTAGAACTCACAAAGCAGTGACTCTTGGAGAATTTGACAAGCTATAAGTACAATTTAGTCCATCCCAAATAAAAGCACTAGGGGAACATGGATCTCCCATCCAATTCCTCTGGATCTGATACCTCTCCTTGATCGCTGTCATCGCATCAACTGTAAACAAGGAGAAAAAATAATTAAAAATGTAAGCTAATGTCATTGCCCAGAAGAAAAATAGAAAACAAAACTACTGGCATGTGACCAGACAAGAATCTTAGCAGCAGCACACACCAAAGCAAATACTAACCAAATAATCAACACTAAAATTCCCAACAATACCATATCAATAGAGTCCATTGAAATAAAGATCAATCTGCTTAATAGCATATGTAATTTCCAATCCCAACACCTGTTTCAATCTGTGGTTTTTTCACATTATGCTGATTTGTTTTGATCCTTTTCCAATACCAATTATCATAATTAAGTTTTTTTTTCTGGAAGACATATCAAATTTAGGAAAATTTGAACAACTCAACATAAAGGTTTGAGCTTTTCGTGGGCATCTAAAGCTACATTCTTCAAGCTAATGTCAACTGTTGAGAAGGTGGGAACTTTTTTCGTGCCCACTCTGACTTAGCCCTTTCAGGAACATTCCATCGAGCAATTGACGGGCAATATATTTCTCCCTGTTACACTGCAACAGAGAGACGTGGAAAAAAAAAAGGGGACGAAGGAACGAAAGCGGCAACATACCGTCTCCAGCATCCGAGGGCACGGAGTTGTTGCTCATGGTCGTGTATAGCTCGAAGGCATTGAGGATCGGCGGGAGAGTGGAGTTGCTGATAGCCTCGAGGGAGATGTTATAGGTGGGGGACGAACGGAGGGGCACGTCGCCGTAGAAGGCGTTCGAGTAGAGGTAAGGGGGGGTCACGATCTCCACCGCGAGCAATCCATTCACGTAGATGTTGAACTGCCGCGATTGACTGGTGCCGGAGAGGTCAACAATCTCGGATATGTGGAGGATGGGGAAGAACTGGTTGGCGTGGCCGGGGAAGGGATCCCATGGGATGATGAGGCTGGAGGAGTTGATGGGGGTGACGGCGGTCTGCATGACGACTGAGGGAGCTTCGAAGACGTCATCGGAGAAGTTTTCGACGGTGGCGTCGGTGAAGACGTCGTTCCAGTTCGACTGCGAGGAGCTCCATGGAATCCACACCCGATCGAGAGGGTCGTCCGGATACCTAGACAAGGAAGCGCGAAGCACATTTAATCAGTTTAGTACAAGAATAATAAATAAATTACTTAAAGGGATTTTATAATTATAAATTAGAAATTTATACTCGATATATTTGTGAGACTAAATACTTTTATAAATTTCACATTAATTTCTTGGGAAAAGAATCAAAAAGTGCTTGATGCTTTTTTTAATTATTTATTATTAAAATAATATCTCATTCCATCATAATTTATTTTATTTTTAAATATATATTTTTAATTATATAATTATAATAATTATGATTTCATAACTATTATGTGCTCAGTAAAATATTGATCTGTATTGAATATAAATAAATCATTTATATTATAATAATTACAAATAATATTGATCAATATTAATTAGAGATATTATGATAATTATGTAATTATTATAATTTTATAGTTATTATAATATAATATTGATTAGTATTGATAAAAATAAATTATATATGTTCTGTCACACCCAAATAATTTTTTTATTATCTAATATAAAAAAAATTGTAAAAGGGGTTCACTATTAGATTTATTATACATTGATTTCTTTTGTAAAAAAGTTTTTTACATAGCTCACCCCTTCTACACTTAAAGTTTTGCCCACCTTTTTTTTTTAGATCAATCTCTGTCTATTTATAACTGTTATAATATAATATTCATCAATATTGACTAAAGATGAAAGTGATTAGAGATGAAATATTTATATTATAACAGTTATGAACTATAACTAATATAATATAATTTTATTAGGGTTGATTAGAATTGAAGTGTTGCTATAACAATTATGATTCCATAGTTGCTACAATAATATCAAAAATAAAGATATTTTTAAAAATAAAAATATGGAGAATGATGAAATAGGTGCTATTTGATAATAAATGAAAAGGGGGCACTTTTTATTTTTGCTCTAATTTATAGACCAAAAATCAAAATGATGCCCACATTTAACGAATCGTCAAATTTACATCTTTTATAAAAATCATCAAATGAACAACTCATCGTGTTTTTGATTTCGATGAATACCCTTACTTTAAGCTATTTTGTAGATATTGTAATGTGATAAAATATAATATTTTATTCTAATCAAAATTACTATACTTAAAATATTTAATATCAATTTGATCAAATTTACTTAAACTCTATTAAAATCATTTTAACTGGATCAAAATCACTTTAAATTTTTTATAATTTTGATAGTATTTAAGTAATTTTATTTAAGTTGATAAAAAGTATTTAATATAATATATTCTATATATAATAATTTTTATTAGAATGTAATAATTAATTTTTTAATATTGTAACAGTTACTACTATAGTTGTTATATTACAGTCACCCCTCCGTAACTGTAACACATTGTAAAATTAAAAATATATTGTTAAAACGCCCATTCATAAATTAATCCATGGATGGATTTATAAATTTATTTATCTATTATTTCATAATAAATAAAGACCGAAAGGATAAATAATTTATTCTTACTCACGAAATAAATAGTTAAAAATTTTCCGCATGATTTTTTTTTTCTAATTTTTAAATTTGTCCTCCCAAATAAGCAGGGTAAAAAAATCCACGATTTTCTTTTCTTCTCCATTCCATCTTTTGAAGTAAATAATGTGATTTTCAATTTTTTTATTTTCAAGAAATATATAATAATAATAATAATAATAATAATAACCTGATGGCAGAGATTCCTCTCCCATGTTCAACCGAGCCGACAGCACCAAACTCCGCCGCTCGTTCGCCGCCGGGTAGAGTCTGTCTTTCAACGGCCGCAAGTCGATCCCGGAGATGAACGGCGTCCCCGTGCCGGTGTTCACCAGGCACACCGACAAATACCTAAAAGAAAGAGATCGCATTTGATGATTGTTCATTCAATAATTCCCTGATTTTGCCTACTGAACTATACCCGGCGGCGGCCACCGTGATGGTCTCCGTCCAGTAGAATGACTCCGCGGTGGTCACGTTCACCCTGTCCCAATAGTTGACGTCGAGGTGGAGGTCGAAGGACTGCGGCTGGCCGCCGAGCCCGTCGTAGTTGCCGTAGAAGAACCAAGCCCGGACGAGGTACTTGGACCCCCGCGCCACCGTCGGCGACCGGATGGTGTAGCAGTTGCGGTTCCCGTTGGGGAAGGCGCGGAGGGTGTGGAGCCGCCGGGGCCTGACGTCGCCCACGTAGGCGACGGAGATGTTGCGGTTGACGCCGGTGTCGATGAAGTCGGCGTCGGAGACATAGGAGATGTTGGCGAGGGGGTCGACGTAGGACGAACCGGGCTGGATGCCGCAGTCGATGGAGAGGAAACCGAGGGCGTCGGTGGACTGAGAGCGAGCTCCGGCGGAGGCCATGGTCAAGGCGAGGAGGAACGACCACCAAACTCTGGAATCCATCTTCTTCTTCCGGTATGCAGTAATCGCCATGGCAGAGCAGAGCTTCTTCTTCAAATTAATGAGCGTTTTATACGCCATTTGGTATATATCTTGAAAATTTTCATTTCACTACCCATTGTTTCTCTAGTTACAAATGAGCCCCGAACCTCTAAATTCCTCAAAACTGCGCCCTTCTCTAAATTTTTTATTTTTATCACACTCTTTAATGGAATCCGTCATCCGAATGGTTTCACACGAACACCCACACGATCATCTATGATGAGGTAAATTAGGAAACTGTAATTAACTATTGCGAAAAGGACATTGCTTCAGCTTCGTCATGATTCGATCCTTGTCCATTTCCATCAATTTATCCTGTATTTACCAACTTAACTATGTCTTGTGACTCTATTTTATGGCACTCTTTCTTACATTAATTTAGTTCGGCTTACCTAGTTATAGCCTTACAAATGGTGAAGCAAAATTTACTTTGAAAAATAAACAAAAAAAAAAAGGCAAAAATAAAATTTTTTATTTCCACTCTCCCAACCATGACCAAATGAGATATGAAAATATTACAGGCGGCGAATTGAAAATTTTTCATTTGATCTCATCCCCTACTCCAAACAAGATTCAACGTTGACCACGCACCAAAGCACGCCAGGCGCGTGCTCGGCCAGTTGGCTGATTTCCAGCTGTGCACGCTGTCCTGCCGCAGACTGCAAATCTCCTCACGGACCAGGACAGGGAATCCGCTCAACGGAGTTGACTTTGAGTTCATAACGTCCCCTTTGACTACCAACGTAGTCGCTGTATTATAAGCGGAGCGCTTCTACTCCCGTCCAGTTTGACTAATATTTAAAATTCCAGGTTGACTTTTTACCCAATTAGATATGATCGATCACAGCAGATTGGCAGTTGGTAGATGGTCGTGTACCATCATCGTGGTACTTACTCATCACGTCGTAAACAGCTAAGTGTTGTCTGCAAATATATGATTTCTAAAGAATATTTTTTAAATTAAATATTAGTTTGACATTATTTTAATAACATAATTTTGCATCAAACTGTAATATTTCTGTCTCTGCTCATTTAATTTAGTCGATCCGAAATATTTCAATAACAGTTAGTTCCCTGAACCCTACACCTCAATCTGCAACATAAAGAAATTAAATCAAATTTAAATAATTATTTCAATAACTTAATTCATTTTAAAAACATGCATGAGAGAGAGTTTAGGGTTCGAAAGAGGAAAAAGAAATCCATTTTCTTCTTCCAGTATGCAATCGCCGTGGCAGAGCATAGCATCGTTTTAATAGAAAGTAGGTCAATTTTTATAGCATCGTTTCTCTACTCCAAACACGACACAATATTTTCCACATATACTTGGCGGATCGGATGACGTTTCTATTTCAGTTGTGCAAGCTGTTCCTTAGTACTGTAAATTTTTTTAGTAAAAGATAGAATTCGTCATCCCAATGGTTCCACACGATCAATCTCACAACGACCTGTGAAAAAATAAATCAAAAAATTATAATTAGTTAAACATTGTTCCGCAATTTTAATAAATCTATTCTACAGTAACCAACTCAAGCATGTTTCGAAGACATTTTATTCTAACACTAGTAACACTATGTCAAGTCGTCGGTGGTTAAATTTGTACGGATCATCAACAATTTTCTTCGCCGCATTTAAACTCTGATAAATAATCAAGTAAATTTTGTACGGGCCACCTACCGTTTTTTAAATCTATCTGCAGGTTGTCAATTGCTAAAAAAACAGAAAAGTAAAGAGATGACATTGTGAAAATAGAAGAACATATAATAGTTTTTGCCATAGAAAATAAAAGCTACACTCCACCAAATACTATTTTCATGAATTTGAAGCAAATGACATTTTCAAACAATATAAGAGGGAGGAGTCGAGCAAACCCGAGTTTATCTTGCCGTTGGCCCAGAAATCTCAGTCATTCTAGGCACTTCTATCTCAGGAGCACGGTTAAGATTGACTGTGTTTGCAGTGTTATAATGAGAGTTCTCTAGTTCTAAGCTCTCTTTCAGTTGCATCACAACTTCTGTCATGGTTGGCCGTTGTTGGGATCTTTGTGCCGTGCATTTCAATGCAATATCAGCACACTTCCAAACACAATTTATGTCATACTCCGCTTCCAGCCTGGGATCTACAACATCCTCGATGTTTCCTCTGGCAAGCCTTTGGAGCACCCATTGGACTAGGCGTACATTTTCTGGACCTGCAACTATTGGAGGCAGCCCAGTGATCAATTCCAAAAGAACCACTCCATAGCTGTACACGTCACTTTTCTCGATGAGCTGGTAGGTATTGTAATACCTAACAAGCAATATGGCATATTTCCAATCATAAATTTTGTACAAAAATAAACATAGTATGAAAGCTCAATGACATTTTAGTTGAAGTTGATTGCTTCATTGTTAATCATTATATAGAGTGATAATCACTAGTTCAGAAGATTAGTTGTGGAGACATGACTGGATATGGCCATGGATTTTCACAATGTGCATATGTTTGCTGTTATTGGACAAAATGGATATACAGTCTAAAAGATGCAAAGTATATGATTTAAACTGAGTGATGATCCAAATACCGCATGCTTCTGCCCTATAAATCTTAAAACTCATGATTCCTCTTAATTTAACTTCATGTATTTTCTATTAATGTATTCTTCAAATTTGTTTGCCTACTTATTATCACAACTACTAATGTTTTCAGTAGTTGCATTTCCTTCCCGGATATATATATATATATATGAAAATACTAAAGTGAATAGTTCAGGCATAGAGAGATGGATAATTATATTAAAACATGAATCTGAAAATGAAAAGTTCCAAGAAGATGAATTTTCTTTTTTTTCTTTTTGGATTCCTTGGTTACCATCTTTCTAGTAGGTAGAGATGCTTGCTTGAAACAGCTAAATAAATGAAAAACAGAGGCATACTCAGGATCGAGGTATCCAGGAGTTCCCACCACTGCAGTGGATATAGGACTGTTTGTCTCACTTATAAAAGCTTTCGAAAGTCCAAAATCAGCTATCTTAGCTTCCAGAGTTTCACTCAAAAGGATATTTCCTGACTTCACATCTCTGTGAACTAATGGTGGTCTGCATCCTTTTTGCAAATACTCTAACCCTACAATGCAATTTAATAGATGAACCAAGATGGTCTCAGATTAATGGTCTGGGAATCAGGCAGGGGGATATTGATACTTGACAGTTCATATTATTTCAAACCTTGTGCAGAATCAATTGCAATATGAAGACGTTGTCTCCAGCTTAAAGCTCTACCATTGTTTGCCCTGCCTGCATCATGTCAAATTAACAAGTCATCAAATTCAGCAGGGAAAAATAACAAGTTAAATGACGTAAAGATTGCTTTGTATAAGTAATAGCACTGTTACTCTGTTGGTCAGTCGTGTCTGGAAAAACATTGTAAGATAAATACAGAATTTCTAGACATCAACATTCTCCCTTTGGTACTCTTAATTGCATTCAACTTGCATAAAACTATAATTCAATTTTATAATTAAAAATTTACTTGTACACAACAACAATAAAAAAGAATGCACATATTAGATTCAATTAACCAGGTGTTTGACTAGAGAATATATGTTTAAATAGTTAGATTGTAAGCTGAATCTAATTCTTATCACCTGATTGTCATGCAAGCTATAAAGCAAGTGATAATATGAAAGGAACCAGCTATTAGCTAATGATATTAAATGTAGTTCCAAACCTCGCAGATGATCTTGCAGTGTTCCTTGAGACATAAACTCATAGACAAGCGCCAAATGATTTACTTCTTTGCAATATCCAACCAATGAAACTAAATTCCGATGATGAATCCTAGTCAAGTGTTGGGCCTGAAAAAATATAATCTCTGATGTTTACGAACTAGAAACATCAACATCCAAACTAAATCAAACAAACGAAGTGAATAGGGCAGTTAATATTCTGTAGGATCTGACTAGTCATGGGTAGGACATAATTTTTCAAGAGTACTATCACTACATGTTTGAAAGAATAGTGAAATTTCCACAGCTCCTGAATTTTTTTTGTAAAATATATGAGTTTATACATTTATTTCCTCTCCCCGTCTTTGGTTATGCAAAATCTCTCAATGGATTCATATGCAACAACCATCTCCAACCAATTAAATTCAGTCATCATATATGTATAAGATTTATTTACCTCAGCAAGAAACTCTTTAATTCCTTGTGATGATGATTGTGATAGCATTTTCACAGCAACTTGAGTACCGTCTTCCAAATGTCCATGGAAAACAGACCCAAATCCTCCTTTGCCTAGGACATTTTGAAAGTTATTAGTGATGTAATGTAATTCCATGTATGTGAATTGGCGATTGTCAAGGTGCAATGCATTATCTGTTTGCTTTGGGAAACCAATCTGTGGATCCACTGAGTTGCCTTTTCTCAAACCTTCCAAGTTTCAAAAAATGAATAAGATTGTTAAACGCATAGCAGAAAATGGATAGCGGTCTACTATTACTGAACAACTGCAAGAGTTTGTCACATAAATCTCACCTAGTGTTTTCCTCACCCTCCAAACTATGGCTATCAGCACAAGTATTAAAACTGGAACTATACAGAGAATCACGATCACCGGTGTTGATATTTTCTTCTTTTTTGGTGCAGGCATCACATTGCACAATGTACCATTGTAACAAAGATGTGAATTCCCATCCAGTCTGCATGAGATTATAACTTGCTTGATGGTTAAAGATATGTATGAAGTTATGAAGAATTCTCCAACCAAAAAGGAAAGAAGCAGCTGGTTAAAGATATGTATGAAGTTATGAAGAATTTTCCAACCAAAAAGGAAAGAAGCATCTGAGTTCGAGAACAAATTGAACAAACTTTAATGCTAAATTATTACCGCAAGTTTAAACAGTTAAACTCCTAATATCTCTCGACTCCATGCCTAGATCTCTTTAATTATACAGCGAGCCCTTTCATATTATGAATCATTAAAGAAAAATTGAAGGAGCTAAACTTATATGTAACACAAACCTTAAGGTAAGCAATCCATTTTGTGACATTTCAAGGAGGTTCGAAGGAACTGATCCATTTAACTGGTTGTCTGTCAAATCACTGCAAGCAATCATGAAATGTTGATCCATTTTATACCTTTTCAATAAAGTGAAAAAAGATTAAGAACTATGCTTACAGTAGTTTGAGATAACTTAAATTTGCTAGAATACCAGGTATTGGCCCTGTTAAATTGTTGTGAGAAAGGTCCCTGAAAATAGTGATTAAAGAACAATTGTTAGATAATAATTCCCCTCATGACATTCCTTTTTACATAGCTCTAAAATGTTGCATGGTTTCACAACAAATGCTCGCATGGCCTGGCATTGACCCCAACAATCCAAAACTGCTAATGACTGTTTGTCATATCCAATGGGAAAGTGCAAGCAATCAGTAGCCTTACAAGTATTGAAGTGCACTAAGACTAGCAAAAGATTTGGTTATTTCCCCAGTCAGCCCAGTTGATGACAGGTTCCTGCAGAACAAGAGTGACTAATAAGAATATTACAGAATTTTCAAACGGTTGGTCCCGGTATTTCATGATCAATAGTTTGAGTTAGATGAACTTGTAGAACTCACACAACAGTGACTCTTGGAGAATTTGACAAGATATAAGTACAATTTAGTCCATCCCAAACAAAAGCACTAGGGGAACATGGATCTCCCATCCAATTCCTCTGGATCTGATACCACTTCTTGATTGCTGTCATGGCATCAACTGTAAAAAAAATGAAAAATAATCAACAATGTAAGCTAATGACATTGCTCAGAAGAAAAAATAGAAAACAAACACAACTGGCATGTGACCAGACTAAGTATCTTAGCAGTAGCAGTGTAGCACACCCTAAAGCAAATAATAAACAAATAATCCGCACTAAAATTCCCAACACTCATTTCAATCTATGGTTTTCAAGCTAATGTTTTTTCTCTTTATGCTGATTTGTTTTGGTCCTTTTCCAATACCAATTATCATAATTAAGTTTTTTCTGGCAGACATCAAATTTAGGAAATTTTGGAGCTTGTCGTGGGCATCTGAAGCTACATTCTTCACGCTAATGTGCACTGTTGTGAAGGTGGGAACTTCTTTTTTCGTGCCCACTCTGCCTTAGCGCTTCCATCGAGCAATTGATGGGCAAGATATTCCTCCCTGTTACACTGCAACACAGAGAAGGGGAAAAAAGGCGCGAAGGAACGAAAGCGGATACATACCATCTCCAGCATCAGACGGCACGGAGCTGTTGCTCATGATAGTGTAGAGCTCGAAGGCATTGAGGATGGGCGGGAGAGTGGAGTTGCTGAGAGCCTCGAGGGAGACGTTACAGGTGGGGGACGAAGGGAGGGGCACGAGGCTGTAGACGGCGTCCGAGTAGAGGTAAGGAGGGGTGATTATATCCCCCAGCCACCGGAATCCATTCACGAAGATGTTGAACTGCCGCGATTGATTGGTGCCGGAGAGATCAAAAATCTCAGATATGTGGAGGATGGGGAAGAACTGGTTGACGTAGCCGGGGACGGAATCCCATGGGGTGATGACGAGGCTGGAGGAGTTGATGGGGGTGACGGCGGTCTGCATGACGACGGAGGCTGGAGGAGTTGATGGGGGAGACGTCGTTCCACCACGGCGAGCTCCATTGCAGCCACAGCCGATCGATCGGGTCGTCCGGATACCTAGACAAGGAAGCGCGAAGCACATTTTACCAGTTTAGTCCAAAATAATAAAGAAATTACATACTGGATATATTTGTAAAAAAAAACGCCTTTATTATTATTGTCATTATAAAAAATAAAAAATTTAAAAATACAGATATAATATTTTTTTATTATAAAAATATTGTAGTTGTTATGTGTGAAAGTAGATATTATTAGGGGTTGGAAAAAATATCGAATTTTCGGTATACCGCAGATACCATACTGATATTTACTGTCCATATCGAAAATTTTGGTATACCGAAAATTTCGATACGGTATAATACCGTACCGAATTTTTCGGTATCGGTATCGGTATGAAATTATTATTTTTTCGATATTTCGGTATATCAACATTTTCGATATAATACCGTACCGAAATTATCAGTATACCAAAATTTTCAGTATTTTCGGTGTAATATACCAAAAATTCGGTATATTTGGTATACCGAAATTCCGGTATATCGAATTTTCGATATGGTAACGGTATAGATTTTTTTATGTCGAAATTTTCGGTACGGTATACGGTATCGTATGCAAAATTCGGTATACCGTACCGACCCAGCCCTAATACGTACAGAAGCTGGATGATAATCCCTTCATATTCAAAGTTATCAAGATCAGGAACCACATCTACCGGCTCCAAGCCCCCGGCGACGGCGACGGCGGCGACGGCGACGGCGACGGCGACGGCGACGGCGACGGCGGCGACGGCGACGGCGGCGACGGCGACGGCGGCGACGGCGACGGCGACGGCGACGACGGCGACGGCGAGGGCGACGACGGCGACGGCGAGGGCGGCGACGGCAAGGGCGGCGAGGGCCCTTCTGGCCAGAGTACAAAGAGAAATTAGTTTCAGATTTGCCGCGATGTTCTGGATCAAGCATACCGCGATGTTCTCGATTTCGTGTAGAGATTCTTTGCAACTTTCCATAGCGCATATCATGTATGTTGTTTGAAATTGGGTATTACTGATGTGTTCGACAGGAGAGAATGGTATGGAATGCTAAGATTCATTTCATTTCTTTATTTTGTTGTTGTATGCGAATGACATCATTAGTGAAATGTGTGACTCGCCTACTCACATGGCTAATCGTCCTCTGTTCGACCTGTTAGCCTATAAGTTAGTCTAGGGGTGGAAAAAAATACCGAATTTTCGATATACCATAAATACCATATCGATATTTACCGTCCATATCGAAAATTTCGATATATTGAAAATTTCGGTACGGTATATACCGTACCGAATTTTTCGGTATCGGTATCGGTATGAAATTATTATTTTTCGATATTTCGGTATACCAACATTTTCGGTATAATACCGTACCGAAATTATCAGTATATCAAAATTTTCAGTATTTTCGGTGTAATATACCACAAATTCGGTATATTCAGTATACCGAATTTCGGTATACCGAAATTTTGGTATACCGAATTTTCGGTATGGTAATGGTATAGATTTTTTTATGCCGAAATTTTTGATACGGTATACGATATCGTATGCAAAATTCAGTATACCGTACCGACCCAGTCCTAGATATTATAATATAGAGCAAAATTAAATGAAATACGGTTATATTAAAATACTATTTATTAATTTAATTAAAAATTATATAAATTTGATTAAAATAATTTTAATTTAGTTAAAATCCCTTCAAAAATATTATTGGGTCATAATTGATATAATAATTCATTTTGAATTGATTTTTAATAAAATTGGGGGAAATATTTTAATAAATATATTGTATATGTAATAATTTTAATTAAATTGAGTCAATTTATTTAAACCTACTACTATAATAATGCTAAAATAAAAAAATTGAAAAATATACTAAAGTGTTATTTTAATTTTTAATTAGAAGTTAGCTGAGTATCAAAATTATATATTATATAAAATTTTAAAACTATACTATTTATGTTATATAAGAGAGGGTGAAAATCAACCACAAAAGCTGTTAGTGAAATTAGCTAATATTTTTTATAATATTAACCAAAATATTAACTTTAATGATATTAATTTTAATAATTAAATTTCTCAGTAAGATTAAACTCTATGTGACTTTGCTTTTGGCCATGATATATACATCTTATGAACATTTAAGATGTGTAATATGTGTAATAGGACATCCGGATGGTTTCAAATCCCTTACGGTGCAGGAATTTTTTATTTTATGCGCTTCCAGTCGGTGGGAAACTTCCATGAATCTTTTTTTTTAAGATGTGTAATATGATTTTCAAATTTTTTATTTTCAAGAATTAATAATAGTAAATAATTTTTTAAAAAAACCTTAAGTTAGATTTAGCTCCCAAGTTCCATCGGTCGACCATAACCAAACTCCGCCACTCGTCCGCCGCCGGATAGAGACCGTCCTTCAGCGGCCGCAATTCTATCCCGGAGATGAACGGCGTCCCTGTTCCGGTGTTCACCAGGCACACCGAGAAATACCTAAAAGAAAGAGATCATATTTAGTGATTGTTCATTCAGTTCCTTGATTTTACCTACATGAAGAAGTATACCCATTACCCGGCGATGGCCGCCGCAATGGTTTCTGTCCAATAGAATCCCCTCGTGTCGGTCACGTAGATCCTGTCCCAATAGTTGACGCCGAGGTGGAGGTGGAAGGACTGCGGTTGGCCGTTGAGCCCGTCGTAGTTGCCGTAGAAGAACCACGCCCGGAGGAGATACTTGGACCCCCGTACCACTGCCGGCGACCCGATGATGTAGCAGTTGCGGGTGCCGTTGGGGAAGGCGCGGAGGGTGTTGAACAGCGGGGGCCTGAAGTCGGCCACGTCGGCGGCGGAGACGTTGCGGTTGACGCCGGTGTCGATGAAGCCGGCGTCGGAGACGTAGGAGATGTTGAAGCGGGGGTCGACGTAGGACGAACCGGGCTCGATACCGCAGTCGATGGAGAGGAAGCCGAGGGCGTCGGTGGACTGAGAGAGAGCTCCGACGGAGGCCATGGCGAAGGCGAGGAGGATCGACCACCAAAATCTGGAATCCATCTTCTTCTAGCAGAGTAGAGCGGAGCTGCTTCTCATTATTTCTATAACATCAAGAACAATTTTCATTTCACTCCCCATTGTTCCTATCGTTACAAATGAGTCCCAAATAAAAAATTTTGAACCATGTAAAATATCTGTATTATTACTATTTATTTATTATTCTTAGACATCTTCCTTATTTGCAGGATTTATTTTATTTAAATATATATCCTTATTGTTCAGGCTGGATGCGATCGACGGTTAAGCTATCAATCAATAATATGTCACCTCAACCTTCGCTGATTCCAACGCTTAAGTCAGCAAAAAGCAATAATGAAAAAAAAAGAGAAGTAGTATATGTGTGTAAAGAATTCGAGAGAAAGTTTTCTTTATACCTATGGGCAAGGGCGGATTCCGGCGAGGGCTGGAGGGGGCTGAAGCCCTCGCCAGGATTTAGCAGATGGAAGGCGGATTAAGGCAGCGCCGCGCTGAGCTTGAAACAGGTAGGATTTTACATCTTCTAATTATATATTTGAAACATTAAAATTTAAAATTAGTGAAGTGTATATACTATCTTAATTGTAATGAAACAAATTAACACAGCTTTTCTTATTATATAATTGCATGTGTATTAATACTAACTTAAACAATCTATTAGTTTGTCCAATCAATATAATTATCCGGAAAAAAAATTAAATTGGAACATTTTCTTAATTGGCATTATTGATCATATTATAAGTTATAGTTTTTTTTAATATATATATATAAGAAAGTAAAATAATATACATTATGTCATAAAATTTTAAAATATTTTCTATTTAAAAGTACTTTTAATATATATATATTAAAATATTTTCTAAGTTTAAGATAAAATAATTTTAAAAAATAACTTAAACATAAATAAAAATATGTTAATTTTGATTAAAATTAGTAATATATATGTCAAGACTACTAGCACAATACTCATGAGATCAGGAGAAAAAATTTTTAATACATGTCTTCCGTTTGCCTGTTCGACTGCTATGCCATAAAAAAAAGATATTAAATCTTTGTTTTGCATTTCGGCGGAGTTGATTGTGGTTTCGATTTGAGAAATCAGGAGAAAGAAAGCTTTTCCGTGGTGGATTAGAGTAGATATGTGAGAAAAAATCTGCCGATTAGATTGGGGGAAAGTGTTGTGGGATTTGAGGGAGTAAACCATGAGTTGCTCGCCCGATGTTGAAGATTTCTTTGTTCTTGATTCTTAAATTAAGGGTAATTGGTCTTTCATGACCTTATGCAAGTAGTTATCATTCTGAAAGCCTGTTTTTGATCATTGTTCTCAATTCAAAAATTAACACAAGTAATACATCAAAGGAGATGGAAGGTCTCTGGAAAATATTTCTATGGACGAGAAAATTAAAAATTTACACCTTCAGATCAATTGTCATCATCCCAAAAATTATTTTTTTCCAACGTGCTCAACTCCAACGTGCTTATCTTTCCTGTAAAGGATGTTCCCAATTCATAATATCCATAAAAAATTTATTTAACAAATTTTTTCATGTATTTAATTAGTAAGGGTAAAATTGTAAAAAAAATTTTATTCTCATTACTTTCTTATTCATACCAAGTAGCATCAATGATAATTATACTCATTTCAGTATCTATACCAAGCACCATCAATTCAGTAATCATTCCCATTGCCATTAACCCCTCAATGAAAATTCATCATCATTCTCATTACCGAATATATACCAAGCGCCTCTTTTATGATTTTAGAGTGTTTTGGAATGATTATTATATTATAAAAAAATTTATTAGCCCCCGCTAAATATTATTTCTGGATCCGCCCCTGCTGGCTATGGGGACTTATATAACAATCGGAGGAGCACGATCTTCAAGAAGTACCGTATATGATTAGCTGTCAAATGGGCTAATAATGCATCATTAAAGGCACGAACTCTGACGGTTTTCAATCATCCAACGGCTCGGCAAAGATGAATTATCTTCATCTGACGATTGTGCGCATAAACGTGCAAGAATTTCGGAAACCAAGTTTAAAAACTTAATAACCATCCTTATCCTTTTGGTAGAGTTGATAAGTTTGGTTGTCTATTTGATTTCGAGCCAAGGAGAGGTCGGACCATCTGTGCGTTAGTGGTTGAGTTGACTGAACTTGAAGTCGGAGAGCATGTGGTCGAGTTGTGTCCTTTGAGCGAGCGAGCTGTGAGAACATGTGACCGAGTTGTTCGAGCGACCGAGCAGTGGGAGCATGTGGGCGAGCTGTTTGAGCGACCAAGCAGTGGGAGCATGTGGGCGAGCTGTTTGAGCGACCAAGCAGTGGGAGCATGTGGCCAAGCTATTTGAGCGGCCGAGCTATAAGAGCATGTGATCGAGCTGTTCGAAGTGTTACTGGGTCAGTCAAAGCACAGTTTGACCATTGTCCGTTTGTCATGCCAGGTCAGATGCTAGCTCGGATCGATTATTAATCTCTTTCTATCATGCCAGACCCGCCACATCACTTATAATTGCAAATTTTGTACAAGTAATATTTTCATAAAATATCGTATCGCACTGTTGGAAACACTTTTTAATTAAGTCATTTACCAGTTTTTGGTTTTTTGAAACATTTATTCTAGTGTTTCAAAGATTTCCAAATCATTCTAATTTAGCTACATTTCCATAAAACTAAAAAAATATTTTTCTTTGCTGCATTTAAATTAAACTCAGATAAATATTCAAGTAAATTTGTACGGGTCATCAACAATTTTTTAAATCAAAAAAATGAAAGTAAACCTTCTTGATTGAGATGTGAAGCAGACAGGCGAGTTGACAATAAAGCTAAAGTCCACCCTCTTTGTTTAAATCATGCTTCAGGTGATACCTGTGAAAGCATTTTTTTTTTCTGATCAGCTCGACCGCAGAGACCAGGACGTAGAGGTCGATAAGTTCAAACTTGAGAGATTTGTGTTTGAAAACACTGGCTCGTACAAGTCTCAATTTCAGAATTTGAATGATCTTAGACGATATCAAATATGCTAAAACATTATTGTTGAGGATTGAGGAACTTGTATCTTAACACAAGGAGCAAGAAGATAGGGATTTGTTTCTGTAACAAAGAGATGACATTGTGAAAATACAAGATGCATGCTTGTTCCAAGATGAAATGGAAGAAGAACATACAATAGTTTTTGCACTGCAACAGAGAGGATTGAACTGAAAACAAAAAAAGGGCGAAGGAACGAAAGCTAGCTGCTACCTACCAGCTCCGGCATCCGAGTCCACGGAGGTGTTGCTCATGGTCATGTAGAGCTCGAAGGCATTGAGGATGGGCGGGAGAGTGGAGTTGCTGAGAGCCTCGAGGGAGATGTTATAGGTGGGGGACGAAGGGAGGGGCACGAGGCTGTAGACGGCGGCCGAGTTGAGGTAAGGGGGGCTCATTATATCCCCCGCCCACTGGAGTCCATTCACGCAGATGTTGAACTGCCGCGATTGATTGGTACCGGAGAGATCAAGAATCTCGGATATGTGGAGGATGGGGAAGAACTGGTTGACGTCGCCGCCGAGCAAGGAATGCCACTGGATGACGATGCTGGAGGAGTTGACGGGGGTGACGGCGGTCTGCATGACGACGGAGGGAACTTCGAACGAGTCCTGGGGAAGGTTTCGGACGGTGGAGTTGGTGGAGACGTCGTCCAACAACGGGGAGGAGATCGACGGAGTTGGCGGCCACCACCGATCGAACGGATCGGCCGGATACCTAGAGAAGGAAGCGCGAAGCACATTTTACCAATTTAGCCCAAGAAACTTTAAATTTATAAAACGAGTAAAAAAAGACTTTCAGTTATTTGCCACCGGATATAATTGAGGGGTTACGACGAAGTAGTGTTACAGAAGTAAAAAAGAATTTGAATCTCGATAAAGTCGAGACAATTTCATTCTCCATCATAATCCCACACAGTCGCACATAGTCAATCCCACACGATTATATGTGAGGAGGTAAATCGAAAAGCTATAGTTGCTCACAACAGAAGAGGACATTATCTCAGCTCCATTCAAACACTTGCCATTTTTATAACTCTGTTTCGTCGTAACCAACTTAGCTATACCGCGGAGGTAATATTCTTTATTTCTTTTCTGCAAAAGGTGGAATCCGCTGTCTTAGCGGCCCCACGACCATCTATGAAGAGGTAAATCGAGAAACTGCAGTTGGTCACGACGCAGGAGGGTATTGCCTGACTTCACCAGGATTCAAACCCTTACCCTCTTCTGCAAGTCTGCTGCGTCGTAACTAACTCAACTATGTCTTAGGATTCGAATCTATTATCACATAAGGTTGCTTTATTTTTTTTAAAAAATAAAAACAATTCATTCTATTTTCATCTTAAAATTACATTTATTTCAATTCTATTATAGCAGATTTATTATTAAAATAATATGATTTTTTAAAATTATTAATAAATAAATAAATACCTAATGTAGTCGGACTTCACTCCCAAGTTCCATCGGCCGACCAGCACCAAACTCCGCGATTCATTCGCCGCCGGGTACAGATGGTCCTTCAGCAGCCGCAACTCGATCCCGGAGACGAACGGCGTCCCCGTCCCGGTGTTCACTAGGCACACCGACAAGTCCCTGGAAGAAAGAAATCGCATTTGATGATTATTCATTCGATAGTTTTCTGATTTTACCAGACTGAACTGTACCCGCCGGTGACCACCGTGATGGTGTCCGTCATGTAGTATGAGGTGGCGTTGGTCACGTTCACCCCCCTCCAGTAGTTGTCGCCGAGGTAGAGGTCGAAGGCCAGCGGCTGTCCCTTGAGTCCGTCGTAGTCGCCGTAGACGAACCACGCCCGGAGGAGGTACTTGGACCCCCGTACCACCGCCGGCGACCGGATGGTGTAGCAGTTGCGGGTGCCGTTGGGGAAGGCGCGGAGGGTGCGGAGCTGCAGCTGCCTGACGTCGCCCACGTAGGCGACGGAGATGTTGCGGTTGACGCCTGTGTCGATGAAGCCGGCGTCGGAGACGTAGGAGATGTTGGTGAGGGGGTCGACGTAGGACGAGCCGGACTCGATGCCGCAGTCGATGGAGAGGAAGCCGAGGGCGTCGGTGGAAGTGGACTGAGAGCGAGCTCCGGCGGAGGCCATGGCGAGGACGAGGAGGATCGTCCACCAAAATCTAGAATCCATCTTCTTCTACCAGTATGCAATCGCCATGGCAGAGCAGAGTAGCTATAACATGTAGCAGAATTTTCATTTCACTCCCCATTGTTTATATTGTTACAAATGAGTCCTGAATTCTCAAATTTATCACTCCTTTGTGCGCCTGTTGAAAATATGGAAACTACAGTGGGCAAATTAAAAAAGTCTCCTTGGATCTCATTTTCTACTCCAAACACGACACAAGGTTTCCCACGCATCAACGCACGCCAAGTTCATACTCGGCAGTTCGGACTACGTTTCAGTCGTGCAAGCTGTTACGTAGCAGACTGCAAATCTCCTCAAGGACCTGAGCTGGGCGTGGGGTCAACGGGGAAGAGATACTGACTTACTGCAGTTAAACTCTGAACGGGACATTAAAAAATAATAATAAATCTCAGAACTCAATCCATAGGGATGACCGGTTCGATCCTACAAAAATTTTCTATCGACCATCAGAGTAAATCAAAAAACACATACGATGACCAATTCAGATGCCCAGCATCCTATGACTACGTTTCCCATTTGAAAGAAAATTTTTACAAATATACCGTAACTGGGGATCGAACCACGGATTCTTGAGTCACAATCCGGATATCCTACCATTGTATCATTGCCCCGGTACTTGAACGGGACATTAAATTCCTACGGGAGATTCAGATTGACTTGACCTATAAACATTCAAGTAAATATTGTACGGATCACCTACCCTTTTTAAAATTTATGATTGTCGGTTGCTAAAGAACAAAAGTGAAGAGATACATTGTGAAAATACAAAATACAAAAATACAAGATACAGGATGCTTGTTGTAAGGTGAAAAGGAAGAACATACAATAGTTTTTGCC
Source organism: Curcuma longa (assembly GCF_044706935.1). Lineage (NCBI taxonomy): Eukaryota > Viridiplantae > Streptophyta > Magnoliopsida > Zingiberales > Zingiberaceae > Curcuma > Curcuma longa. Next base: position 4,385,690 of record NC_133866.1, read on the forward strand.
ATAGAAAATAAAAGTATCATCTACACTCCATCACCAAATACTATTTTCCTTCACACTGAGAATGAATTTGAAGCGACTGACATTTTGAACCTTAAGGACCATTATGACACAGTTTTAAGAGGGAAGAGTCAAGCAAACCATGTTTATCTTGCCGTCGGTCCAGAAATTTCAGTCATTCCGGACACTCTTATCTCAGGAGCATTGTTCAAGCTTATATCGCTTACTTCTGAATATAGATTCTCACTGTGTGTGACTGTGTTTGCAGTGTTATAATGAGAGTTCTCTAGTTCTAAGCTCTCTTTTAGCTGCATAAGAACTTCAGTCATGGTTGGCCGTTCTTTGGACGTTTGTGCCGTGCATTTCAATGCGATATCAGCACACTTCCATACACAATTTATGTCATACTCCCCTTCCAGCCTGGGATCTACAACATCTTCGATGTTTCCTCTAGCAAGCCTTTGGAGCACCCATTGGGTTAAGAGTATATTTTCTGTACCTGGAACTATTGGAGGTAATCCAGTGATCAATTCCAAAAGAACCACTCCATAACTGTACACGTCACTTTTCTCACTAAGCTGGAAGGTATTGTAATACCTGACAAGTGATACGACATATTTTCAATCATAAATATTGCACAAATATAAACACAGTATGAAAGCTTAACGACACTTAAGTCGAAGTTGATTGCTTCTTTGTTAGTCATTATACAGAATGATAATCATAGTTCAGAAGCTTATATGTGGAGATATGGATGGATATGGCCATGGATTTTCACAATGTGCATATCTTGCTGTTATTGGACAAAATGAATCAACAGTATAAAACATGCAAGATATATGATTTAAACATTTGAGTGATGATCCAAATACCACATGCTACTGCCCTATAAATCTTAAAACTCATGATTCCTCTTTATTTAACTTAATGTATTTTCTATTAATCTATTTCTTCAACTTTGTTTGCCTACTTATTGCTACAACTACTAATGATTTCAGTGGTTGCATTACCTTCCTGGATAAAAAAACATATATATCATAAACCAAGCCTTCTTTCCTTCATTAAAGCATGAATCTGAAAACTAAAAGTTTCATGATGATGAATTTCCATTTTTTTTGGATTCCTTGGTTACTATCTTTCTACTAGGTAGAGATGCTTGCTTGAAACAACTAAATAAATGAAAAGCAGTGACATACTCAGGATCAAGGTATCCAGGAGTTCCAACCACTCTAGTGGATATATGACTGTTCGCCTCACTTAAAAAAGCTTTCGAAAGCCCAAAATCTGCTATCTTAGCTTCCAGAGTTTCACTCAAAAGGATATTTCCTGACTTCACATCTCTATGAACTAATGGTGGTCTGCATCCTCTTTGCAAATACTCTAGCCCTGCAATGCAATTTAATAGATGAACCAAGATGGTCTCACATGAATGGTCTGTAATCAGGCAAGGGGATATTGATACTTGACAGTTCACATTATTCCAAACCTTGTGCAGAATCAATTGCGATGTGAAGACGTTGTCTCCAGCTTAAAGCTCTACCATTGCTTGCCCTACCTGCATCATGTCAAATTAACAAGCGTTCAATATTCAGTAGGTTATAGGTTAACTCAATAAATTAAATGAAATAATGATTGCTTTGTATAAGTAATAGCACTGTTAGTCAGTAGTGTCTGGCAAAACATTGTAAGATAAATAAAAGAATCTTTAGACATTATCATTCTCCCTCTGGTACTCTCAGTTGCATTCAACTTGCATAAAACTATAATTTACTTTTATAATTAAAAATTTACTTGTACACATCAACAATCAAAAAAGAATACACATGTTAGATTCAATTAATCATGTGTTTGATTGGAGAATATATCTTAAAATAGTGAGATTGTAAGTTGAATCTAATTCTTGTCATCTGATTGTCATGCAAGCTATAAAGCAAGTGATATTATGAAAGGAACCAGCTATTAGATAATGATATTAAATGTCATTCCAAACCTCGCAGATGATCTTGTAGTGTTCCTTGAGACATAAACTCATAGACAAGCGCCAAATGATTTACTTCATTGCAGTAACCGACCAAAGAAACTAAATTCCGATGATGAACCCTAGTCAAGTGTTGGGCCTGAAAAAATATAATCAGTGGTGTTTACAAACTAGAAACATCAACATCCAAACTAATTTTAAAAAATAGAATTGAATAGGGTAGTTAATATTCTGTAGGATTTGACTAGTCATGGACAAGACATATTTATTTATGAATAATGAAATTTTATCAGCTCTTGTTTTTTTTTTTTTTGTAAAATATTCAAGTTTATATATTCATTTCCCCTCCCCGTCTTTGGTCATGCAAAATCTCCCAATGGATTCACATTCAACAACCATCTCCAAACAAATAAATTCAGCCATCCACATGTATGAGATTTGTTTACCTCAGCAAGAAACTCTTGAGTTCCTTGTGATGATGATTCTGATAGCATTTTGACCGCAACTTGAATACCGTCTTCCAAACGTCCATGGAAAACAGACCCAAATCCTCCCTTGCCCAGGATCTTTTGAAAGTTATTAGTGATGTTCTGCAATTCCGTGTATGTGAATTTGCGATTTTCAAGCTGCAATGAATTATTTGTTTGCTTTGGGAACCCGTTCTGTGGATCCACGGTGTTGTCTCTTCTCAAACCTTCCAAGTTTCAAATAAAGAATAAGATTATTAAATGCATGTCAAAAAATGGATGACGGTCTACTATTACTGAACAACTGCAAGAGTTTGTCACAGAGATCTCACCTTGTGTTTTCCTCACCCTCCAAACTATGGCTATCACCGCAAGAAGTATTAACACTGGAACTATACAAAGAATCACGATCACCGGTGTTGATGATTTCTTCTTTTTTGGTGCAGGCATCACATTGCATGATGTACCATTGTTACAAAGATGTGGATTCCCATCCAGTCTGCATGAGATTATAACTTGCTTGATGGTTAAAGATATGTATGAAGTTATGAAGAATTCTCCAACCCAAAAAAGGAAAGACGTAGCTGAGTTCGAGGACAAATTGAACAAACTTTAATGTCAAACTTTTACCCTAAGTTTAAACAGCTAAACTCCTAATATTACTTGATTCCATGCCTAGATCTCTTTAATGATCAAGCGAGCCCTTTCATATTAATCATTAAAGAAAAATGGAAGGACCTAAACTTAAATGTAACACAAACCTTAAGGTAAGTAATCCATTTTGTGACATTTCAAGGAGGTTCGAAGGAACTGATCCATTTAACTGGTTGCCTGTCAAATCACTGCAAGCAATCATGAAATATAAAACCATTATCTACCTTTTCGATAAAGTGAAAAAAGGATTAAGAACTATGCTTACAGTAGTTTGAGAGAACTTAAGTTTGCAAGAACACCAGGTATTGGCCCAGTCAAATTGTTGTAAGACAAGTCCCTAAAAGAGCGATTAAAGAACAATTGTTAGCTGATAATTCCTTCCATGACATTCCTTTATACAAGGTTCTAAAATGTTGCGTGGTTTCACAACAAATGCTTGCATGGGCTGGCATTGACCCCAACAATCCAAGACTGCTAATGATGGTTTGCCATATTCAATGAATACCGAAAGGAAAAAAGAAAACAAATAGCAAGTGATGAGTAGCCTTACAAGTATCGAAGTGCACTAAGACTGGCAACAAAGTTGGTTATTTCCCCAGTCAGCCCACTTGATGACAGGTTCCTGCAGAACAATAGTGACTAATAAGAATATTACATAATTTCCAAACAGTTGGCCCCGGTATTTCATGATCAATAGTTTGAATTAGATGAAATTGTAGAACTCACAAAGCAGTGACTCTTGGAGAATTTGACAAGCTATAAGTACAATTTAGTCCATCCCAAACAAAAGCATTAGGGGAACATGGATCTCCCATCCAATTCCTTTGGATCGAATACCGGTCCTTGATCGCTGTCATGGCATCAACTGTAAAAAAGGAGAAAAATAATAAAAAATGTAAGCTGATGACATTGCTCAGAAGAAAAAAAAAATAGAAAACAAACACTACTAGCATGTGACCAAACTAAGTATCTTAGCAGTAGCACACCACAAAGTAAATACTAAACAAATAATCAGCACTAAAATTCTCAACAATACCATATCAGTAGAGTCCATTGAATAAAAATCAATCTGCTTAATATCATATGTACCTTCCAATCCCAACATCTGTTTCAATCTATTGTTTTCGAGCTAATGTTTTTTCTCTTTATGCTGATTTGTTTTGGTCCTTTTCCAATACCAATTATCATAATTAAGTTTTTTTCTGGCATACATATCAAATTTAGGAAAATTTGGAGCTTTTCGTGGGCATCTAAAGCTACATTCTTCACGCTAATGTGCACTGTTGTGAAGGTGGGAACTTATTTTTTCCGTGCCCATTCTGCCTTAGCGCTTTCAGGAACATTCCATCGAGCAATTGATGGGCAAGATATGCCTCCCTGTTACACTGCAACACAGAGAAGGGGGCAAAAAGGCGCGCAGGAACGAAAGTGGATACATACCATCTCCAGCATCCGAGGGCACGGAGGTGTTGCTCATGGTCATGTAGAGCTCGAAGGCATTGAGGATGGGCGGGAGAGTGGAGTTGCTGAGAGCCCTGAGGGAGATGTTATAGGTGGGGAACGAAGGGAGGGGCTCGTCGCCGTAGAGGGCGTCACAAAAGAGGTAAGGGGGGATCTCTACATTCTCCAGCGCGAGCATTCCATTCACGTAGTAGTTGAATTGCCGCGATTGATTGGTGCCGGAGAGGTTAAAAATCTCAGATATGTGGAGGATGGGGAAGAACTGGTTGACGTCGCCGGGGAAGGGAACCCATGGGATGACGAGGATGGAGGAGTTGATGGGGGTGACGGCGGTCTGCATGACGATGGAGGGAGCTTCGAACAAGTCCTGGGAGAGGTTTTGGACGGTGGAGTTGGTGGAGACGTCGTTCCAGTTCGACTGCGAGGAGCTCCATGGAACCCACAGCCGATCGATCGGGTCGTCCGGATACCTAGACAAGGAAGCACGAAGCACATTTACCAGTTGAGTCCATAAAAATAAAGAAATTACTTAAAAGAGATTTATATAATAAAGGAGTATTTATATGGGTAAAAAAAAAATTTTAACGCCTTTATTATAATTTTTGTGAAAAAAAATTTATTATACTTAATATGAAAAATCTCAATCTGAATGAAGCATGACACTCGCATTGACAGTGGATCCACTAGCATATAGTGGAATCCACTATATGTAATTGTGAGTGTCATACTTCATTCATGTTGAATTTTTCATGTTAAGTATCATCTTTTTAGAAATATGATGGTTGTTAATGTAGATATTATAATATAGAATAGAATTATTTTTAATTTATTTAAAATTATTATTATAAAAACTACTATTTATTAATTTGATTAAAATTATATAAACTTCACTAAAATAGCTTTAATTCGATCAAAATCGTTTTAAAAATATTATAAGATCAAATTAGCTTCATAATTGCTATAATGATTTTGAATTTATTTTAATTAAATTGAAATTTTAAGCAATCTTAATATAATTAATGAAAAATTATGTTAATAAATATTACTTTATGTATAATAATTTTAATTAAATTGATTAAATTTATTTAACGTGGAGTAACTATTATTATAATAATGTTAAAATAAAGAATATATCAAAGTATAATTTTTTAAAATTATACCAGTAACTGTTATATAAGAGAGGGTGAAAATCAAACTAGCTAATATTTTTATAATATTGAATCAAAACATTAACTAATAATATTAAGAACAATGATACACTACATTAAAAAAATATAGCATGAAATTTAACATGACACACTTAAAACCATCAAATGGGTCAATCCACGGCGGGATGGATCAACCCATAGCGGGTCCATTAAGTGGTGGGATGGAGCGGGCCGACCCACAAATTAGGCGGGTTGAAAATCTCCAATCCAATCCAATTCAAGACAGGCCGCGGTTAGGCGGGCCAACCCGCGGGCCTATTAAAAAATAAAAAAAATATTTAAAAATTTTAAAATTTTTAAATTTTAATTATAATTTAAATGGATTAAGTTGAAGTTTTTAAGTTTGAAATATAATTTTTAAACTTGAGTTGTAATTTAAATAGACCAAACCCACGTATTCATTAAGTTTTCTATTTTAATTTTAAAATTTAAAATAAATAAATAAATTTTCTTAACCCATGGGCCAACCCACGCGAGTCGTGAGCCTAGGCGGGCCAACCCATCTGAACCCATCTTAAAATGGGTTGATAAAATTTCAACCCAACCCACCTAAGTTACTTAGCGGGGCGGGCCAACCAGGCGGGCCTAACTCAAATTGACGGCTATAGATACACTCCATGCAATGGGTCTCACATCCATGCAGTGAGGCCCGTATCCATGTAGTTGAGTGTGTCTATATTGAATTTTATGCTACATTTTTTATGCTACAGTTTTAATGTTATTAACACATTCTATGTAGTGGGTCCCACATCCATGCAGTAGGTCCCACATCTATGCAATGGAATGTGCCACTGTGTTTTCGTACTTACATTTTTAGGTAGCATATCATTTTTTTTAATTTTAATCATTAAAGATTTTTATTTTAAATAATAATAATAATAATAATACCTGACGTAGGCAGACTCCTCTCCCATGTTCCACCGGGCGTACAACACCAAACTCCGTCGCTCGTTCGCCGCCGGGTAGAGACTGTCCTTCAGCGGCCGCAAGTCGATCCCGGAGATGAACGGAGTCCCCGTGCCGGTGTTCACCAGGCACACTGACAAATACCTAAAAGAAAGAGATCGCATTTGATGATTGTTCCTCCAATACTTCTCTAATTATTTTAGCTGCTACTGTACCCGGCGGTGGCCACCACGATGGTCTCTGGCCTGTAGGATGAATCTCCGGCGGTCACGTTCACCCTGTCCCAGTAGTTGACGCCGAGGTGGAGGTCGAAGGACTGCGGCTGGCCGCTGAGCCCGTCGTAGTTGCCATAGAAGAAGTACGCCCGGAGGAGGTACTTGGACCCTCGCGCCACCGCCGGCGACCGGATGGTGTAGCAATTGCGGGTGCCGTTGGGGAAGGCGCGGACGGTGAGGTACCTCCGGGCCCTGAATTCGCTCACGTAGGCGACGGAGATAATATGGTTGACGCCGGTGTCGATGAAGCCGGCGTCGGAGACGTAGGAGATGTTGTTGAGGGGGTCGACGTAGGACGAACCGGGTTCGATGCCGCAGTCGATGGAGAGGAAGCCGAGGGCGTCGGTGGAAGTGGACTGAGAGCGAGCTCCGGCGGAGGCCATGGCGAAGACGAGGAGGATCGTCCACCAAAATCTGGAATCCATCTTCTTCTTCCTGTACGCAATAATCGCCATGGCAGAACAGAGCAGAGCCTACTGTTTCTATAGGATCTAGAGCAATTTATTAAAAGGTCCACCCGTTGACTTTACACTTAATCACGCCCACCTTTGACTAAAGAATCCGCTTGCGTTCGATTCGTCGCCGTATAAGTACAAGTCGCCGGAATATTTGAATCGATTAAAAGGCCCAAATTCTCTGCGTGAAGAACCATTTAACACTCCAAGTTGACTTTTTAGGCCATTAGATATGATGGATCACAGCTTGGCAGTTGACCTTTGACCATGTACTCATCATCGTGGTGACGGCACGCTGTGAACAGCGTGGTCGGCGTCAACGGCATTCTCCCAGAGGTTCGTCTGTTAGTACGACTCCATTGTGTACGACTCCAGTGTGTTCGAGGAAAAAAAATGGGCTGACACGGTGGTTATGAGGTCGATTCCCAACTTAGAGGAAAAGCCTTACGGGTCAACTGACCTCTCATGCAAAGGGCTATTGTGTTAGGCGAAATTTCTCGTAATTTACTTCTCTTCTAGATCGTATGGGGCAATCTTAGAGGGGTTATCGGGATAAAGATTATCACCTTTAGCAACAAAAGGAAGCAAAAAAAAAAGAAGATGATTTAACTCATCTCAAACGGCCTAATATTACGATCATACGGTAAAATACAGGTATCATGGGCGGCAACTTTGCATCTCAAACTAGTGTTCAAAGAAGCAAATCTATATCCTATGAATCATGAATCAACTGTGCTATGTCCCAGGGATTGACTCCAGTGTATTCATAAAAGAGAATCTGTCATCTTAGCTACCCATGAGTAAATTCAAATACACAGACAAAAAACGTATGATAAGATGAATAATAGTTCTCACGAGAAACTCATGACGAGCTGGAGGGAGGATGAAGGCCTATGTAATGAATTTAGTATATTTATGAATAAATTTGATATTTAATTTTATAATAATAAATTTGGATCAATCATTAAACTAAATTATAAATTATTTATAAATAACAAAATTTATAAATCATTCAATAAATTTAAAATTGATAAATAAATAAATAAACTTATAATATGGAATTTACTGTATAATGACTTGATTAATTTTAAAGTCATTCAAATTGATTATCTTATTAAATAAATTTAATCTTGAACAATATTAAATTTGACTCGGCTTATACAATTACATTATAAGTTATGAAATAGGAATTGAAGATTTCGAACTGCATAAACGTGTTGTATTCTTCGACATCTTCGTTATTTAAACTCTGATAAATATTCAAGTGCCAAAAGAAAACCTTCTTGATTGAGATGTGAAGCAAACAGACTGCTTGATGGTAGAGCTGAAGCCTACCCTCAGTGTTTAAATCCTGCTTCAGTTGATACCTGTGAAACTGTTAACTAGTGTTTTTAAAACACTAGTTAACAGATCAGACTGAAAGCATTTTATCTGATCAGCCCGACCGCAGAAACCGGGACGCGGAGGTCGACCAGTTCGAACCCGAGATTTGTGTTTGAAAAAGACTGGCTTCCAAAAGCCTCAATTTCAAAATTTGGATGATCTCACATCTCAAATATGCTAACACAAAGCATTGATGTGGATTGGCTACACTGAACATTATTGCCAAGGATTGAGGAACTTGTATCTTAACACAAGGAACAAGAAAATAGGGAATTTTTTTTCAGACAAAGAAATGAGATTCTGAAAATACAAGAGGCCTGTTCCAAGGTGCAATGGAAGAACATACGATAGTTTTAGCAATATATAAAATACAAGTATCATCTACACTCCACCAAATACTATTTTCCATCACAAAAGTAATAACATGTAAAAAGCTTCACAAGAATGAATTTGAAGCAAATGACATTTTTGAACCTTAACAACCATTGGGAAGAGTCGAGCAAACCCGTGCTTATCTTATACTTGGTCCCGAAATTTCAGTCATTCTAAACACTCCTATCTCAGGAGCACTAATTAGGCTCACATCGCTTACTTCTGAGTATGGATTCTCTCTACGTGTGACTGTGTTCGTAGTGTCATAATGAGACTTCTCTAGTTCTATGCTCTCTTTCAGCTGCATCACAACTTCTGTTATGGTTGGTCGTTGTTGGGACCTTTGTGCCGTGCATTTTAGCGCAATATCAGCACACTTCCAGGCACAATTTATATCATACTCCCCTTCTAGCTTGGGATCTACAACTTCCTCGATGTTTCCTCTAGCAAGCCTTTGGAGCACCCATTGGGCTAGGAGTACATTTTCTGTATTTGGAACTATTGGAGGTAGTCCAGTGATCAGTTCCAAAAGAACCACTCCATAACTGTACACATCACTTTTCTCACTGAGCTGGAAGGTATTGTAATACCTGACAAGTGATACGACAGATTTTCAATCATAAATTTTGCACAAAAATAAACACGGTATGAAAGCTTAATGGACACTTTAATTGAAGTTCATTGCTTCATTGTTAGTCACTATACAAAGAGACAATCACTAGTTCAAAAGATTAGTTGTGGAGACATGGCTCCATATGGCCATGAATTTTTCACAATGTGCATATGCACTGTTATTGGACAAAATGGATCTACAGTCTAAAATATGCAAGATATATGATTTAAAAGTGACGATCCAAATACCACATGTTGTCGATAGGGAAAGAGCCGAATCTAATATATTAGGGGGAGTTAGAACGAGTGCCTATACGGGGGAATCGCCTCTCTCTCTCTACCCAAGGGTCCAATGTCTTCGGTTGCGCACGAAATGACTAATTGAGTTGGTATATCCGCCGCTATGCTAAATTGAGTTGGCCGCTCTAGCGCATCGAAATGCTTGAGTTGGTCGGGATTCACAGCAGTCTAATATGGTCTTGCATACCTACGGTCTTGCCTACCTACGTCGTTCATGGCATTACGTACCTCGCACACTACTTTAGATCTACGCCCGTCAATATGGCGTCCTTACGTCTACAATCTCCCGGCGTCCTTACTTACGTCTACAATATCCCGGCTGGCGTCCTTACGTCTACAATCCCCCTAATAAGTCGATCCTTGTAAGGAGAAGACGGAAGAGACGGCTTGAGCACCCCAAAGTGAAATGCATTCTCTCGTTCTACCGGAGCTCAGAATGACGCGCGAACCGGGGTTTATAAAAGATTCTCGTTCTCATCGATCGTAACGGAGGAAAAAGTGAGTTGACGCGGCAAACGGTAAGTTCAACTTTAGGATAACTTCTCGACTCGACACCTACTCCCGGTCGCAATTCGTAGCTAGCGAACGTCGATCCAGTAGTCAAGGGTGATTCGAGGATTCTTAGTACAGCATTTCAGTGATCACGATACTAGTTATTTCGGTACGATTTTTCAAGTCAATTGATCGTTGTTGATCTAGCATTGCTACGCAACTCTTATTACTATAATGTCTCAAATGGGACCTGACCGACAGCCCGCCACTGGAATTGGCTTTGCTCTCGCTCCGCTAACTACCACCTGTCTTCCTCCTAGTGAACAACCTTCTTCCTAGTGAAGAACCCCTTAGTGAAAGTGCACTTTTAGATAGATCCTTCATTTCGGTTGGAATCTCACTTCCCCTCTCGGTCAGCTACTCTAAGTAGGGGTCTCCGCCTGCTTTTCCTCTCCCTCCTTTCACTGTCTCATTCTTTTTTCTATTCGTCTCTCTCATCATCCCTAGAAGTATATAAGTGCTGTCGGCAGTAGTACCAAGTCCTAAATGGCATTGCGCCATTTACTCTTTTATCGTCTCTCTATCTGTCCCTTAAAGTATATAAGTGATGTCGGCATTTACACGGAGCATTACTCCTGAGGGATCAACCGATAGGGGAGGAGTTCAAGCGCCTAGTGGGCGCGCATACTCTCATGCGTAGTCGTAGCCTCGTCGGGGAGGAGTTTAACTCCTGGTACTACTGCATTCGGTCTGGTCGTATTCTCTAACTCCCCTGGTCTCACCCTTCTTCTACTTTGTAGGATCTCTCCTTCCAGTATATAAGTTCTGTGGTCATTTACCATAGCCCCGTCGGATTAGTCTACATCTCTCTGTCCCTATATATACTATATTATCTCATTCCTCTGCTTTCAGTTCTTCGGTTTAAACTCTCTCCCTTGCGGGATTGACTCTCACTCTCGTTATCTCTCGCCCCTGTCGTTTGTACTTCTCCTCATCTCTGCTCCGGTCGTACATATGAAATAGCAACTCTGCGTTAGCGGTGTACGCGCGCTCTCTCCTCATCTCCTGTAGCTGCTTATCCGCTCGTACTACTTCTGCTCCGTTACCCCTCGTTCTCTCTTTCTCTATTCTCTTCCGTGTCTCTTTCGTTCGGTACTCCTCCGCTCGTCTTTCATCTCTTACTCGCTATACTATACTCGTCCTACTTCTATTCTCCTCCGCTTGCTCCACTGCTCTGCTCCGCAGCATCCCTCTCGCTATACTATACTCGTCTTTAATCTCTCACTTCCCCTATCGCTATACTCGTCTTTAATCTCTTCTTTCTACTCCGCTCCGCAAGTTGGATTCCTCACGGCTAGCTATTCCTTTTCCCCCCTTTACCCTCGAATACTGCTATACTATTCCTTTACCTTCGGTGCGTTCGGTCTAGTACTAGTCAATCTGTCTAGTCGGAAATAGCAACTCCACTTCCGCTACGCACTCGTACTCCGGGTCAAGTTTCGGTTTGGTCGTACTCTCAGTTGAATCTCTCGAGATTGATCATGAGGTATATCTCCCGATTCTTGCTAGCTCCTCTCTTCCCGGTCGATCTCGTTTGGTTGAATGGCTTCGCCACCTTGCGAGATGCTTTCGTGCCGAGTGAAACGACGGGGTTCCGAGAAGGCGGGAGCCGAGTCCTCCGATGCATTGCTGAGTCGATCGAAGGAGTAGCAGAAGTGGAGGGAAAGGAAATAGCACCGCGCCGCTACGTAGCTATTTCCGACTAACCGATGAGAATACAGGGTAAAGGAGATAGCACCGCCATTCGGCGGAGTAAGCTATCCCGTTAACAGATGAGAATACGACGTTCGGTCTGGTCGTCTACGTCTAACTCCCTCGAATGGCCGAACGCGTAGCAATTGAAGCGTAGCTATTGTAGGCTATCCGATCGCTTAAGCCGAATGTCGCAATCTGCTACTCCGCCCCATCGGATAGGGGGGCAGGGATATAAGGAAGGGCCCCATCGGATAGTCGAATAGTTGAATGGAAAGAGTAAATGGCTACATGCCATTGTAGACCTATGTGGTACCATGAACGACTTGTGACTATGTTTTGAATATGAACTACTCATGCTCAATAAAAGTATCATCTACACTCCATCACCAAACACTATTCTCCTTCACACTAAGTAATAACATGTAAAAAACTACACAATAATAAATTTGAAGCAAATGACATTTTGAACCTTAACAACCAATATGACACAGTTTTAAGAGGAAAGAGCCGAGCATACCCTTGTTTATCTTGCCGTCGGTCCAGTGATCTCAGTCATTCTAGACACTCCTATCTCAGGAACACTGTTCAAGCTCACGTCACTTACTTCTGAGTATAGATTCTCACTACGTGTAACTGTGTTCACCGTGTTATAATGAGAATTCTCTAGTTCTAAGCTCTCTTTTAGCTGCATCAGAACTTCTGTCATGGTTGGCCGTTGTTGGGACCTTTGTGCCGTGCATTTTAGCGCAATATCAGCACACTTCCAGGCACAGTTTATGTCATACTCCCCTTCTAACTTGGGATCTACAACATCCTCGATGTTTCCTCTGGCAAGCCTTTGGAGCACCCATTGAGCTAGGAGTACATTTTCTGTACCTGGAACTATTGGAGGTAGCCCAGTGATTAGTTCCAAAAGAACCACTCCATAGCTATAGACATCACTTTTCTCACTAAGCTGGAAGGTATTGTAATACCTGACAAGCGATATGGCAGATTTCCAATCATAAATTTTGTACAAAAATAAACACACTATGAAAGCTTAATTACACTTATGTTGAAGTTGATTGTTTCATTGTTAGTCATTATACAAAGAGAATCACTAGTTCAGAAGATTAGTTGTGGACATGGCTAGATATGATCAGGGATTTTCACAATGTGCATATGTTTGCTGTTATTGGACAAAATGGATCTGTAGTCTAAAACATGCAAAATATATGATTTAAACTTCAAGTGATAATCCAAATACCACTTGGTACTGCCCTATAAATCATAAAACGCATGATTCCTCTTAATTTAATTTGATGTATTTTCTATTAATGTATTTCTTCTAATGCCACTTTGCTACCACTACTAATGTTTTCAGTGGTTGCATTTCATTCATGGATAGAAAAACATATATATTATGAACCAAGCCTTCTTTCCATCATTTAAAAAATACTGAAGTAAATAATTCAAGCACACAGAGAGATGGATGGCTATATTAAAACATGAATCTAAAAATGAAAAGTTCCATGATGATGAATTTTCTTTTTTTTTTTTATTCCTTGGTTACTATCTTTCTACCAGGTAGAGATGCTTGCTTGAAACAACTAAATAAATGAAAAACAGTGACATACTCAGGATCAAGGTATCCAGGAGTTCCCACCACTGCAGTGGATATATGACTATTTGCCTCACTTAGAAAAGCTTTCGAAAGCCCAAAATCTGCTATCTTAGCTTCCAGAGTTTCACTCAAAAGGATATTTCCTGACTTCACATCTCTATGAACTAATGGCGGTTTGCATCCTTTTTGCAAATACTCTAGCCCTGCAATGTGATTTAATAGATGAACCAAGATGGTCTCAGATGAATGGCCTGGGAATCATGCATGGGGATATTGATACTTGACAGTTCACATTATTCCAAACCTTGTGCAGAATCAATTGCGATGTGAAGACGTTGTCTCCAACTTAAAGCTCTACCATTATTTGCCCTGCCTGCATCATGTCAAATTAACAATTCATCCGCTAAACAATAAGTTAAATGAAATAAAGATTACTTTGTATAAGTAATAGCACTATTACTCTGTTGGTCATTAGTGCCTTGCAAAACATTGTAAGATAAATAAACGCATTTTTAGACATCATCATTCTACTCTCAGTTGCATTGAACTTTCAAAAAACTATAATTCAATTTTATAATTAAAAATTTACTTGTGCACAGCAGCAATCAAATAAGAACACACATGTTAGATTCAGCTAACCATGTGTTTGACAGGAGAATATATCTTTAAATAGTTAGATTGTAAGCTGAATCTAATTATTGTCACCTGATTGTCATGCAAGCTATAAAGCAAGTGATATTATGAAAGGAACCAGCTATTAGATAATGATATTAAATGTAGTTCCAAACCTCGTAGATGATCTTGTAGTGTTCCTTGAGACATAAACTCATAGACAAGAGCCAAATGATTTACTTCCTTGCAGTAGCCAACCAAAGAAACTAAATTCCGATGATGAACCCTAGTCAAGTGTTGGGCCTGAAAAAATATAATATGTGATGTTTACGAACTAGAAACATCAAGACCCGAATTAAATCAAAGAAACAGAAGTGAATGGGCAGTTAATATTATGTAGCGTCAGCTAGTCATGGACATGACATAATTGTTCAAGAATACTGTTACAACAATTTTGAAAGAATAATAAAATTTCATCAGCTCCTGAAAATGTTTTGTAAAATATTCAAGTTTATTCATTCATTTCCCCTTGCCAAATCCTTGGATTCACATTCAAAAACCATATCCAAACAAATAAATTCACATCCACATATGTATGAGATTTATTTACCTCAGCAAGAAACTCTTTAGTTCCTTGTGATGATGACTGTGATAGCATTTTGACTGCAACTTGAGTACTGTCTTCCAAACGTCCATGGAAAACAGACCCAAATCCTCCTTTGCCTAGGATCTTTTGAAAGTTATTAGTGATGTTCTGTAATTCCCTGTATGTGAATTGGCGATTTTCAAGCTGCAATGAATTATCTGTTTGCTTTAGGAACCCATTCTGTGGATCCACTGAGCTGCCACTTCTCAAACCTTTAAAGTTTTAAATAAAGATTAAGATTGTTAAATGCATGTCAGAAAATGGATGACGGTCTACTATTACATAACAACTGCAAGAGTTTGTCACAGAAATCTCACCTTGTGTTTTCCTCACCCTCCAAACTATGGCTATCACCGCAAGAAGTATTAACACTGGAACTATACAAAGAATCACGATCACCGGTGTTGATATTTTCTTCTTTTTTGGTGCAGGCATCACATTGCACGATGTACCATTGTTACAAAGATGTGGATTCCCATCCAGTCTGCATGAGATTATAACTTGCTTAATGGTTAAAGATAAGTATGAAGTAATGAAGAATTCTTCAACCAAAAAAGGAAAGAAGCAGCTGAGTTCAAGAACAAATTGAACAAACTTTAATGCCAAATTATTGTCCTAAGTTTAAACAGCTAAACTTCTAATATTTCTTGACTCCATACCTAGATCTCTTTAATGGTCAAGCGATCCCTTTCATATTATGAATCATTAAAGAAAAATGGAAGGACCTAAACTTAAATGTAACACAAACCTTAAGGTAAGTAATCCATTTTGTGACATTTCAAGGAGGCTCAAAGGAACTGATCCATTTAATTGGTTGCCTGTCAAATCACTGCAAGCAAATCAAGAAATGTTAAACCATTATTTACCTTTTCAATAAAGTGAAAAAGGATTAAGAACTATGCTTACAGTAGTTTGAGAGAACTTATGTTTGCTAGATCATCAGGTATTGATCCTGTTAAATTGTTGTATGATAAATCCCTGAAAAAATGATTAAAGAACAATTGTTAGCTGATAATTCCTTCCATGACATTCCTTTGTACAAGGCTCTAAAATGTTGCATGGTTTCATAAAAAATGCTTGCATGGTCTGGCATTGACCCCAACAATCCAAGACCGCTAATGATTGTTTGCCATATTCAATGAATACTGAAAGGAAAAAAAGAAACAAATAGCAAGCGATGAGTAGCCTTACAAGTATCGAAGTGCACTAAGACTGGCAACAGAGTTGGTTATTTCCCCAGTCAGCCCACTTGCTGACAGATTCCTGCAGAACAATAGTGACTAATAAGAATATTACAAAATTTCCAAACGGTTGGTCCCGGTATTTCATTATCAATAGTTTGAGTTAGATGAACTTGTAGGACTCACAAAGCAGTGACTCTTGGAGGATTTGACAAGCGATAAGTACAATTTAGTCCATCCCATACAAAAGCACTAGGGGAACATGGATCTCCCATCCAATTCCTCTGGATCCGATACCGCTCCTTGATCAATGTCATGGCATCAACTGTAAAAAAGAGAAAAAAATAATCAACAATGTAAGCTAATGACATTGCTCAGAAGAAACATACAAAACAAACACTAGTGGCATGTGACCAGACTAAGTATCTTAGCAGTAGCACACCCCAAAGCAAATATTAAGCAAATAATCAGCACTAAAATTCCCAACAATACCATATCAGTAGAGTCCATTGAATAAAGATCAATCTGCTTAATATCATATGTACCTTCTAATCCCAACACCTGTTTCAATCTATTGTTTTCGAGCTAATGGTTTTTCTCTTTATGCTGATTTGTTTTGGTCCTTTTCCAGTACCAATTATCATAATTAAGTTTTTTTCTGGCAGACATATCAAATTTAGGAAAATTTGGGGCTTGTCGTGGGCATCTAAAGCTACATTCTTCACGCTAATGTGCACTGTTGTGAAGGTGGGAACTTATTTTTCCGTGCCCATAACATTCCATCGAGAAATTGATGGGTAAGATATTCCTCCCTGTTACACTGCGACAAAGAGAAAGGGGAAAGGCGAGAAGGAACGAAAGTGGATACATACCGTCTCCAGCATCCGAGGGCACGGAGGTGTTGCTCATGGTCGTGTAGAGCTCGAAGGCATTGAGGATCGGCGGGAGAGTGGAGTTGCTGGAAGCCTCGAGGGAGAGGTTATAAGAGGGGAACGAAACGAGGGGCACTTCGCCGTAGATGGCGTCCGCGACGAGGTAAGGGGGGGTCACTGTATTCGCCGGAATCCCATTCACGTAGATGTTCATCTGCCGCGATTGATTGGTACCGGAGAGGTCAACAATCTCGGATATGTGGAGGATGGGGAAGAACTGGTTGACGTCGCCGGGCAAGGGATCCCATGTGATGACGAGGATGGAGGAGTTGATGGGGGTGACGGCGCTCTGCATGACGACGGAGGGAACGGCGAAGAAGTCCTGGGGGAAGTTTTGGACGGTGGAGTTGGTGGAGACGTTGCTCCAGTTCGACGGCGAGGAGTTCCATGGCGACCACACCCGATCGATCGGATCGGCCGGATACCTAGACGAGGAAGCGCGAAGGATATTTTATCAGTTTAGTCCAAAAATAATAAAGAAATTACTTAAAAGAGATTTTAAAATTTTAAAACGCCTTTTATTATCATTTATGTCAAAATAAAATTTAAAATAAAATTTAAAAAAATAGAAACCAACATTTATTCTATTTTTTATTCTAAAAATATGATGGTCCGTAAAGTAGATATTATAATATAGAATATCATTATTTTAATTTATTTAAAATTATTATTATAAAAATTATTGTCAAGTATTATGATCATAATTGCTATAATAATTTTGAATTGATTTTAATTAAGTTGAAGATAAATTTAAGCAATTTTATTAAAATTGATATAAAAATAATTTAATAAATATTTTATCAATTCATTTTAAGATATATTTAGATGGGTTGATAGATTAGACTCATCGATTGATCCTGGGATCCATATGGGTTGGCTTGTGGTGAGCTTGGATTGACCTACGGATTAAGAAAGTTTATTTATTTATTTTAAATTTTAAAATAAAAATAGAAAACTCAATGGATTAGTGGACTTAATCCTAAATTATAATTCAAGTTTAAAATTTTTAAATTGATCAATTTAAATTGTAATCCAAATTTAATATTTTTTTTATTTTTGATAGGTCCGTGGATTGGTCCGCCTAACCCGCAACCCGTTTGGAGATTTCTAAATCTGTCAAATTGATGGATCGGCCCACCCTGCCTCGTCATATGATGAATTTTTAATGAGGTGGCTCGCTCCGTTATGGGTTGATCCGTTTGATAGCTCTATTTATAATGATATTAAAATAAAAAATTCAAAATGAAAAATAGATTAAAGTATTTTTATATTTAATTAAAATTTTGATTAAAAGTTAGCTGAGTGTCAAAAATATATTATATATTTTTTGAAAATGATTCTCTGTATGAAAATCTAGCAGGAAATTGTAACAGGACAGACACAGACGACTGGCCCCCACTTGCATGCAAATGGGCCCCATTTCTGTATCTGTC
Source organism: Curcuma longa (assembly GCF_044706935.1). Taxonomy (NCBI): domain Eukaryota; kingdom Viridiplantae; phylum Streptophyta; class Magnoliopsida; order Zingiberales; family Zingiberaceae; genus Curcuma; species Curcuma longa. The sequence goes on from NC_133866.1 coordinate 4,404,412, forward strand.
CTGTCTACAATTTTCTGTTGGATTTTCATGCAGAGAATCTTTACTCTTAGTTATGTTATATAATAGAGGGAGAAAATCAAATTAGCTAATATTTTTTATAATATTGAATCAAAACATTAACTAATGGTATTAATTTTAATTATTAAAGATTTCTATTTTCAAGAATTATATAAAAGAAGAGAGAAGAAAAGAACCTGACAAAATCAGACTCCTCTCCCATGTTCCACCGGTTGAACATCACCAAACTCCGCCACGCGTTCGCCGCCGGGTAGAGACCGTCCCTCAGCGGTCGCACGTCGATCCCGGAGATGAACGGCGTCCCCGCCCCGGTGTTCACCAGGCACACCGACAAGTACCTAAAAGGAAGAGATCACATTTGATGATTGTTCATTCAATAGTTCCTTAATTTTAGCTGCTACAGTGTACCTGGCGGTGGCCACCGCGATGGTCTCCGCCCTATAGGATGACTCCGCCGTGATCACGTTCACCCTGTCCCAGTAGTTGACGCCAAGGTGGAGGTCGAAGGACTGCGGCTGGCCATTGAGCCCGTCGTAGTTGCCGTAGAAGAACCACGCCCGGAGGAGGTACTTGGAACCCCGCGCCACCGCCGGGGATCGGATGATGTAGCAGTTGCGGGTGCCGTTGGGAAAGGCACGGAGGGTGAGGTACCGCCGAGCCCTGACCTCGCCCACGTAGGCGACGGAGATGTTGCGGTTGACGCCTGTGTCGATGAAGCCGGCGTCGGAGACGTAGGAGATGTTGGAGATGGGGTCGACGTAGGACGAACCGGACTCGATGCCGCAGTCGATGGAGAGGAAGCCGAGGGCGTCGGTGGACTGAGAGCGAACTCCGGCGGAGGCCATGGCCAAGGCGAGGAGGATCGGCCACCAAAATCTGGAATCCATCTTCTTCTTCGCCATGGCAAAGCAGAGCTTCTTCAAATCAATGCGTATTTTATACACCTTTTAGTATCTTACAAATTTTCATTTTACTCCCCATTGTTCCTCTTGTTACAAATGAGTCCCCAACTTCTAAATTCATTAAGTTTGATGTTGAATTTAATAAGAGTTAATTTCTAAATTATATTTATTAATAAAACACTTTTCAAACTTATAAAAAATAAAAAAATTAAAATGAATAAATAACAAATAAACTTGTTAACCAATTAAAAAAAAAATGTAAAAAATTTAAATAATCAAGTAAATAATTAAATCAAACTTGAGCTCAGGCTAAGAACAAAAAATCAAGTGAAATTTTAATTAATTTTAGACTCAATTGTCTTATTAAATAAGTTTGGATAAAATAAAGTTTGGTTCAGCTTAACTAATTTTAATCTTACAAATGGTGAAGTTAAATTTTACTTTAAAAAATAATCGAAAATATTGAGAGGGCTTTGAAAAATAAAAAAATAAAGGGGCAAAAATCAAATTTTTTATCTACACTCACACAAGCATCATAATTGATAGATACGCGGTTGACTTCGATATCAATTGTGCGCTTTGCTCCAGATGTGAAAATTTACAGGGGCCTAATTGAAAGTTTTCCATTGATCTCATTTCCTACTGCGAACAAGGTACAACATTTGCCACGCACCAGCGCACGCCAGGCCGGGGCGTGCCGGCCAGTGGCTGGCTTTATAGCTGTGCACGCTGTCCTGACGTAGACTGCAAATCTCCTCGAGGACCAGGTCTGGAGTCATGCGAGATCGCTTTTGGATCCCGGCGTACGTACGCTTACATGCAGATTTGCACGGAGTTGACTTTGTACTTGATCACGCCCACCCATTGACTAATGAAACCTCTACGGCAAGTTGACTTTGTACTTGATGACCCCCACCCATTGACTAATGAAACCTCTACGGCAAGTCGTCGCCGTATAAGTTATATAAGCGGAGCTGTCGTCACTTCCGGAGCCTCTGAATTGATCAAACTGTCCAAATTTCTTCATCGAGAATCATTTAAAACTCCAAGTTGTTTTTTTTCCAATAAGATACGATCGATCACAGATTGGCATCACGTCTTCTTGTATATTATAAGAGATTATTTCAACAATTAGAATATGTCAAGACGAGGTATCTTGGTAGTGATCGGGTGAAGAAGGCACGCGTACAAACGTTGAAGAGCGAGTTTGACGTCCTCCGGATGAAGGAGACCGAGACAATTGATGACTTTGCTGGGAAACTCAGTGCCATGAGCAGCAAATTCTCTGCCCTTGGTGCCACGCTTGAAGATTCCTCGTTGGTAAAGAAGTTACTCGATTCTGTCCCTGATAAATTCTTCCCTATTGTTGCCGGTATTGAGCAGTTTCACGACCTTGAGACTATGCCGTTTGAGGAGACTATAGGGCGACTGAAGGCGTACGAGGAACGAACACTACGATTACGCGGCAACACCAACGACACTGAAGGTGAGCTCCTACTTACTCATGACGAATGGCAAATGCGACAGAAGGGGAGCAACGTGGACACTTCATCAGGAGGCAAGGGGCGTGGATCCAACAATCCCAGTCGTGGCAATTGGCGTGGGCGTGGGCGTGGACGTGGCCGTGGTACGCAGCGCCAAGACAGTGCAGGAGGCACTAGCGGCAACAACAGTGGCGCTCGTGACAGGAGACATATAAAATGTTTCAATTGTGAGAAAATGGGCCATTATGCGTCTGAATGCTACAACAAGCGTCGTGATGAAGCTCACCTCACTTGTGCCACCGATGAAGAGCCAGCACTGATGATGACCGTGTCCCACGAGGAGTCTCACACAAGGCATGAGCGGCAGGATACCATTCTACTCAGCGAAGAAAGGTTCCTACCGGATATGTATCGCAATGTTAAGAAAGGAGAAGATAAAGACGTCTGGTACCTTGACAACGGTGCCAGCAACCACATGACCGCCCATCGCGAGAAGTTTCAAGAACTAGATGAAACCATCACCGGGAGGGTGAGATTTGGCGATGGATCAACCATTGAGATAATGGGCAAGGGGACGGTTGTGTTCGAATGCAAGAACGGCGATCAAAAGGCTCTCTATGAGGTATACTACATTCCGAAACTTTGTAGTAATATCATAAGTCTTGGTCAATTGACAGAAACTGGGAACGAGGTACACATGGAAGGAGATACCATGAAGGTGATTGATAGGAGCAGGAAGCTCTTAATGCTGGTAAAGCGAACACAAAATCGCTTGTACAAGATAACCTTGAAGACATTCAAGCAAGTCTGTCTCATAGCAAGCCTAGAAGACCCAACCTGGTTATGGCATGCAAGGCTCGGACATGTCAATTTCCAGGACTTGAAGCTTTTGGGGGAGAAGAAATTGGCAGTTGGTGTGCCACTATTGCCCCAGCCAAACAAGTTTTGCGAGGTGTGTGTGATGGTCAAGCATGCAAGGTCACCATTCCCGTACCAAGCAAACTTTAGAGCAGAGAAGCCGTTGGAACTTCTCCATGCTGATATTTGCGGGCCAATCTCACCATGTACACTCGCCGGTAACAAGTATTTTCTTTTAATTGTTGATGATTTCACAAGGTGGATGTGGGTGTTTGTATTAGCAGCAAAGAATGACGCATTCGAAGCTTTCAAGAAGTTCAAAGTCTTGACGGAGAACAAGACTGGGTACAAGATCAGAACACTCCGAACAGACCGGGGCGGCGAGTTTCTATCCACGGAGTTCACTCGGTTTTGTGAAAATGAAGGAATTGAGCGGCACCTCACGGCTCCCTACACACCCCAACAGAATGGTGTTGTGGAGCGCCGTAATCGCACCGTTATGGCCATGGCAAGATCTCTCCTCAAGGGTACACATATGCCGGCAAGGTTCTGGGGAGAGGCGGTTAGGCATGCTGTCTATCTACTAAACCGTCTCCCAACTAAGGCGCTAGGAGAGCGTACCCCATTTGAAGCTTGGATGGGGAGGAAGCCACATCTCGCCCACTTGAGAGTGTTTGGTTGTGTTGCATACGTGAAAAACACAATCCCTCACCTTAAGAAATTTGACGACAGAAGTTCACCCATGGTATACTTGGGTGTCGAGGAAGGCTGCAGAGCTCATCGTCTATTTGATCCAAGACGTGGCAAGCTGCAAATAAGTATAGATGTCATATTTCAAGAAAATTGTGAATGGACATGGAATGCAGGTGCTAACAATGAAGAAAACTTGCCGGAGTTTATTATGTTGGATGCATTTTATTCCGACGAGGCGATTGTTGCAGCAGATGCTGAGGCAAGGACGGAATTGAAGACACCCGCTGCTGCTGGCAGCCGGACGAATCCCTCGTCTTCTGCTCAGTCAGACGATGGCTCACCTGTGAGATCTCAAGAAAAGACTATGAAGAGGAAATTTGAGCAGAAAGATCACAAGGATTTGATCCCAATCATACGATCTTCTTCTTCTCCTTGCACAATTAGATTCCAAGCTGGCACAATCATTTCCAGTCAACATAAGAGGAAACTGAGATGCCTTGAGGTGTGCCCTGTGAACGATCACCTCTTCATCACCAGTGCATTGGATGGAATTGTAAATTTATGGCAGTTGCAAGGAAAAGGATCCAGTGCCTCATTACTAAGCACTGTGGATTGTTTATCACCAAAGCAACGGAGATGGCCTGAAGATATGGCATGGCATCCCAATGCAGATAGTATCTTTGCTGCCTATACTGCTGATGGTGCTGACTCACATATCTCAATTTTAAATTTGAATGCATCACGAGAAAGAAAAGTTACCTTCTTGGATCAAAAACCTCATCGCAAAGGCATCATAAATAGCATAACATTTATGCCATGGGCTGATACGTGTTTCCTAACTGGTGGGAGTGACCATGCTGTTGTACTTTGGCAAGAAGTAGATAGTTCATGGAAACACAAGACAGTGCATGCACACATGCATTCTTCTGCTGTCACGGGAGTAGCTGGATTATACCAGAAGAAGACTATACTATCTGTTGGTGCTGACAAAAGGATCATTGCTTTTGATCTGTCAACAGGAAGGTTTGAGTTCAGAAATCAAATAGAAAGTAAATGTATGAGTGTGCTTCCAAACCCATCAGACTTAAATTTGTACATGGTGCAGTCAGGGGAACCTGGGAAACAACTTAGTTTATTTGATATGCGATTGAGGCAGACAGAACTTCATGCATTTGGGTGGAAGCAGGAAACCAGTGAATCCCAATATGCTCTGATCAACCAAGCATGGTCTCCTGATGGTCTCTATCTATCCTCTGGTTCCGCAGATCCTGTAATACACATCTTCGATATCAGATAGTCATGTCAGAATTAGGGGGAGTAATGTAGGCAAAATAATTCGGACATGGCATGACCACGTTTTTTTTTCCTCCTTCCGCAAGTTTCGCATTCATGATTTATTTTCTTTTTTTTCGTTTTGCATTAGTGATAATAATCGTGCCTATTTCTATGGGTTAGTGGTATGAGTCACCCCTTATTTTATGGTTTAACGTTATCACTTGAGTTGTATTTAAAGTGTTCGAAGGTTATGTAAAAGCATCCGTCGTAGTAAAGTTTCTCTTGCATTTTTCCTTCTCCTGCTTACTGTGCGTTTATTCCTCTCACGTATTGTGCATTTTCCTGTGCGGTGTTTGAGTGCTGCGTGTATTTCTTTTGAGAACAGAAGTGAGGCAACTTCTTCTTTCTTTGTTTTATTTTGTTCGCTGCATCCTGCTGCTACTCACGGATTCTGAGCCAACAGGCATAACAGAGCAGGCCGCAGGGCATCGTTTATATAGAATCTAGAACAATTTTCATTTCACTCCCCATAGTTTCTATTGATACAAATGAGCCCGCTTCAAATTTATCACTGCTATTTCATTCTTCAACATAAAAGTGAAATCCGCCACTCAACGGCCCACATAGTCCACCTCATGACACTGTTATTTCTATCATTAACACAAATGGTGGAGCTAAAATTTACTTTTAAAAAGATTGGAAGTATCAAGTGGACTTTGAAAAATTAAAAATAGAAGGGGCAAATTTATAATTTGAATGATCTAAGATATCAAATATGCTAAACCAATGTACTGATGAGGATCGCCTACACTGAACATCATTGCCAAGGATTGAGGGACTTTATCTTAACACAAGGAGCCAGAAAAATTAAATTAGGAATTTTTTTTTCTGTAACAAAGAGATGACATTGTGAAAATACAAGACGCTTTCAAATGGAAGAACATACATTAGTTTTTGCCATACTAAAAGTATCATCTACACTTCACCAAATATTATTTTCCTTCACACAAGTAATAACATTATAAAAGCTACACAAGAGTGAATTTGAAGCAAATGACATTTTGAACCTTAACAACCGTTATGACACGGTTTTAAGAGGGAAGAGTTGAGCAAACCCCTTGTTTATCTTGCCGTTGGTCCGGAAATCTCAGTCAAGTCTATCTCAAGAGCTCTGTTCAGGCTTGCATTGCTTACCTCTGAATATAAATTTTCACTGCGTGCGACTGTGTTCACAGTGTTATCATGAGAGCTCTCTAGTTCTAAGCTCTCTTTTAGCTGCATCACAACTTCTGATATGGTTGGCCGTTGTTGGGATGTATGTGATGTGCATTTCAGCGCAACATTAGCGCACTTCCAAATACTATTTATGTCATACACCCCTTCCAACTTGGGATCTACAACATCCTCAATGTATCCTTTGGCAAGCCTTTGGAGCACCCATTGGGTTAGGTGTACAATTTCTGTACCTTGAACTATTGGAGGTAGCCCAGTGATCAGCTCCAAAAGAACCACTCCATAGCTGTACACGTCACTTTTCTTGCTGAGCTGGAAGGTATTGTAATACCTGACAAGTAATACAGCGGATTTTAAATCATAAATTTTGCACAAAAATAAACAGAGTATGAAAGCTTAATGACACTTTAGTTGAAGTTGATTGCCTCATTGTTAGTCATTATAGAGAGAGAGAATCACTAGTCCAGAAGATTAGTTGTGGAGATATGGTTGGATATGGCCTGAGATTTTCACAATGTGCATATGCTTGCTGTTATTGAACAAAATGGATCTATAGTCTAAAACATGCAAGATATATGATTTAAACTTTGAGTGATTATCCAAATACCACTTGCTACAGTCCAATAAATCGCAAAAATCATGATTCCTCTTAATTTAACTCGATGTATTTTCTATCAATCTATTTCTTCAAATTTATTTGCTTACTTATTGCTACAGCTACTAATGTTTTCAGTGGTTGCATTTCATTCCAGGATAGAAAAAACATATATATTATGAACCAAGCCTCCTTTCCTTCATTTAAAAAAAAAACCAAAGTAAATAGTCGAAGCACACAAAGACATGGATAGTTATATTAAAACATGGATCTCAAAACGTGAAGTTTCATGATGATGAATTTTTTTTTTTTTTTTTTTGGATTCCTTGGTTACTATCTTTCTACTAGGTAGAGATGCTTGCTTGAAACAACTAAATAAATGAAAAACAATGACATACTCAGGATCAAGGTATCCAGGAGTTCCCACCACTACAGTGGATACATGACTGTTCACCTCATTTGGAAAAGCTTTCGAAAGCCCAAAATCTGCTATCTTAGCTTCCAGAGCTTCACTCAAAAGGATATTTCCTGACTTCACATCTCTATGAACTAATGGTGGTTTGCATCCATTTTGCAAATACTCTAGCCCTGCAATGCAATTTAATAAATGAACCAAGATGGACTCAGATGAATGGTCTAGAAATCAGGCAAGGAAATATTGATACTTGACAATTCACATTGTTCCAAACCTTGTGCAGCATCAATTGCAATATGAAGACGTTGTCTCCAGCTTAAAGCTGTAGCATTGTTTGCCCTACCTGCATGATGTCAAATTAACAAGTCACCACGATTTTGTTAGTAGCGCCTAGCAAAACATTGTAAGATAAATAAAAGCATTTTTAGACATCATCATTCTCCCTTTGGTGCTCTCAGTTGCATTCAACTTGCATAAAACTATAATTCAATTTATAATTAAAAATTTACTTGTACACAGCAGCAAGCAAATAAGAATGCACATGTTAAATTTAGTTATCCATGTGTTTGACAGGAGGATGTATCTTTAAATAATTAGATTGTAAGCTTAATCTAAGTCTTGTCACCTGATTGTCATGCATGCTATAATTAAATGTTGTTCCAAACCTTGTAGATGATCTTGTAGTGTTCCTTGAGACATAAACTCATAGACAAGCGCCAAATGATTTACTTCATTGCAGTAGCCAACCAAAGAAACTAAATTCCGATGATGAACCCTAGTCAAGTGTTGGGCCTGAAAAAACATAACCAGTGATGTTCATGAACTAGAAACATCAAGATCCAATCTAAATTAAAGGATAGAAGTGAATAGGGCAGTTATATTCTGTAGGATCTGACTAGTCATGGACATTACATAATTGTTTAAGAATACTATTACAATATGTCTGAAAGAACAATAAAATTTCGTCAGCTCCCGATTTTTTTTTTTTGTAAATATACAAGTTTATATTCATTCCCCCTCCCTGTCTTTGGTTATGCAAAACCTCCCAATGGATTCACATTCAACAACCATCTCCAACCAATTAAAATTAGTCATCCACATATGTATAAGATTTATTTACCTCAGCAAGAAACTCTTTAGTTCCTTGTAATGATGATTGTGATAGCATTTTGACCGCAACTTGAGTACCGTCTTCCAATTGTCCATGGAAAACAGACCCAAATCCTCCTTTGCCTAGGATCTTTTGAAAGTTATTAGTGATGTTCTGTAATTCCATGTATGTAAATTGGTGATTTTCAAGCTGTATGTAATACCCGTAATTTCCCTTCTATAATTCTGGAAATATGATGAAGGATTGTTTAAAAAGGGGTTTAGAGTATTTCTAAATGGCCCTTGATGACAAAATGACTCTTAGCTTTAAGGGACCATAAGCAGGATAATTGTCCTAATGGCCCTATGGTTTAAATGTCTTATTAAGGGTTATCCCTTATAAGGGATAGCTTAAAATAAAAATAATGATTAACCATGCTCGAATAAGGTTGCATGATGGGTTAAAGACTTGGCAATGAAGAGAATGAGAAAAAAAAAAAAAAATATATATGTGGAGGTGCCAGGGATTGATCCTTGGACCTCCAACACGAAGCAAGCCAAGATTAACCAGATGGGATAGCATGATTTAATGAGAAAAGGATAGAGAACCATTTGAACTAAATGCTAGGGGATAGGAAAGAACAGGGAAGAGTAGTGGAGGGAGTAGTTACAAGGTAGTTATTCCCCACTACACCCCACTACTCCCATTCCCTCTCTACTCATGCCTTATAAAACCTCCCCTTTGCTTGTTTTTCTCTTTTTTGACCGAAGCTCTCTCTCAAGCTCCTCACCGAAAACTCCTTCTTCTCCCTCTCCACCGAAATTCTTCTCCCTTCCTCTCCTCTCTTCTCCACCGAATTCTCATCTTCTTCTTCCTTTGGTGGCCGAAAGCTTCAAGGGAGAAGGACTCCTTCACCAAGCCAAGGAAGAGGAGCAAAGTTCTTTGGTGGCCGAGAGTTCCAAGAGGAGAAAAGGATCTCTCTTTTCCCTTGAGTGGCCGAGAGTTGCAAGAGGAGAAAAGCTCTTCTCCTTCTCTTCACCGAGCAAAGAAGGAAGAGCAAGAGGGAAGGGTCCTTCTAGGGGTCTAGGGGGATCACAAGGGAGGCTAAAGGCTCTACAAGACCATCTCTTCTTCTTTTCCTTTCGGGTAAAAAGGCCCTAAAGCACTGTAAGTTTCCCCTCCCCTGCAACATGATTGTTGATGTGGTTTCATGGTTTCTTCTTCTTCATGCTATGCCTTGTTGTTGTTCAAATCATGATGGAACTTCCTTCTTGATGTTTTCGGCTAAGGCATGATGGTTTCTTTCTTGTGCCTAATCCATGAATCTACATGCTCTAAATTCATTTGGCTAACATGACCTAGGATTTCTTAGGTTTATAAGTAAGGCCAACCAAAAAGGAGAACCTAATGCTAGGTTCGGCCATGAGAAGAAATAAAAGAAATTGGGTAATGCTCAAAACCTAATCATGACCATACATGTGATGATAACTTCTAAAGGTTACATGGTTAAATTTCAATGCATGATTGTTTGTCTAGAGGGCTCAACTATGGTACAACCTAGGGTTCCGAAACTATGTTGTTGAACAAGCTATGTTTCAAATGATACATGAATAGGTTGTAGAAGGAAGTGGTATTGTGGTTATAACTTAGAGTTTCATGATACTTAAGGCTTGGCTATAGATTGATCTAATAGTTTAAAGTGAAATTTGAACACCCCATGCTTATAAATGATAAATGAAGATGAGATACCCTCCATGTGGTTAAACCAACCTAGGGACACCCTTGTTAGGTTCGGCCACATGAGAATAATTAGGGAAGGGTTGGATTTCTTAAAACCATGTATGTAATAAGTATGTATCAAATCATTCATGAGTATGTTTAAACCAAGAATTTGTTGTTACCATGTGCAAGTGACATTGTTAAGCAACATATATAGTTCCAAGAATTTATAATGGGGACTAAGAATGGGTTAGCATGTGTTAAGGTGCAAGTTTTCAACAATATGTCTGTGTTTTCTCTCAGCAGAGCCATTTTGTTCTGGAGTATGAGGGCAAGAAACTCGATGAACAATTCCACAAGAAACAAGATGACGATGGAGAGATTGATATTCGCCTCCCCAATCAGAATGAACTGAAAGTATTTTACGATTAAAATATCTTTCAATTTATTTTTGAAAATTACAGAATATATCTGATAAATCAGATTTTCTTCTCATAGGAAAGAGCCAAGTATATTTACTAAAATGATCAATAAAGGTAACATAATAAAGATAACCGTGGTTAGATACAATAGGTGCACAGGCCCAAACATCTGAATGAATTAATTCAAGTGGAAAATTAGAAACATGATCAGATGAAGAGAAAGATAGTTTATGACTTTTAGATTCCATACAGGCCCTACATGAATGAGATGGAGGGGAGGTGGAGGAAGTAGGTAACATGTCCATTGATGATCGATTGAACAATGCGAAGAGAAGGATGACCAAGTCGGGCATGCCAATCTGATTTATTTGTACGCTCACCAATGAAAGCCTTGATTGAAGAATTTTGAAGATAATAAAGGCCATGTTTGACTCCCCAGAGAATAAGATAGAGTATTTGTCCCGCTAGATTTTATAAAATAATGATTACGATGAAATTCAAAAATGACATCGTTATCAAAATAAAATTGATGTACAGACAATAAATTTTTTGTAATGGATGGGACATGAAAGATGTTGCGCATGCGAAAAGGACGATTAGATAAATGAATATATGTGTTTCCAAGGTTAGTAATTTGCAAACCTGAGTCATCACCTATTTGCACCGTGTCCGAACCATAATATGATGTTACTTCTGTGAAGATATTGTAATCTGATGTGACATGATGAGTTGCTCCGGTGTCAATATATCATTCAGTAGAAGAAAACTCTGGTGGTTTATCAAGAGTAGGCACGGACGAGCGCACTTTAGGATGCATAGGTGGAATAGTTGATTGTCTTAAACCTTTAGGACCATCGATAAAATTTGTGTCATATCGTCTAGGACATTGGGTACCAATATGCTCAACTCTGAGATAAATTTGACATCTACTTCGAGTATTCGTCATTGAATGAAGAAAAAGAGAGAAAAGGAAAAACGATGATAAAGAAATAGGAGAAAAATATACGTACTTGCGGCGGTGATGGAAGCAAAATTACTATAAAATAATGAAAAAAATAGAGAGATCATGGCTCTGATACCATGTTAAAGAAAGAAAACCGAACTAAAGAAAAGAAAAAGTGGAAAGAAATAAAATTTCCTCATTGATATTTATCCATAAGGGATACAATTTATAGGAATATTAAAGGCTTGGTAAATTGACAGATTAATAAATAAACTATCAATTGATATATTATAACAGAAAAATTCTAATCTTAATAATAAATTTTTATCGACTAATTTTCTTTTAAAATTGATCCTCTTTTAGGTAGGAGATGTTGGTGATGGGGTCGACGTAGGACGAACCGGACTCGATGCCGCAGTCGATGCAGAGGAAACTGGAGAGAGGTCAGTGGACTAGAGCGAGCTCCGGAGGAGGCCATTGCCAAGGCGAGGAGGAACGACCACCAAAATCTGGAATCCATCGTCTTCTTCTTCTCTTTCGGGTATGCGATCGCTATTTGCTGAACTACTACAAATCAATGCATGTTTTCTATACACCATTTAGTGTCTTGTAAATTTCATTTCACTCCCCATCGTTTCTCTTTTTACAAATGAATCCCCTACTTCTAAATTTTATGCATATTTTATTTAGGACGGCCACCCTTTGACTTAGCAAACCGCTAGTCAGTGGTCGTAAATTATATAAGTGGAGCTCTCCTCCTCGTCACCTCCGGAACCTTCTTTCTTTGAATTGATCAATATCTGCCCAAAATTTCTTCATCGAGTCATTTATAACTTCAAGTTGATTTTTTAGCCTAGATATGACCGATCATATATTGGCATCACATTTTGATAATTAATACAAAACTCCGATAGAATAAAAAAATATTAAATTTATTATACGCAATCTTATTATATATTACAAGAAGTTATGCCGATAACTCAAACTCGTGACGTTCAAATCATACAACATTGTGAAATTGATTTCTTTATCCAAGAAGATATGATCGATCACATATTCACATCACGTTGTGACATCACAAAATTCTTCTTATCCGGGGTTGAATAGAACAACATTGAATCCTATTACACACAATCTTATTATACATTATAAGAAATTATTTTGATGATTTAAATTTGTGACATCTAAATAATAATTTTCTTATTGTATCAAAAATCCTTTTCAAATAATAATTTAAACAATTCCTTATTTTATTTTTTAGAGGTAGTAATCCTTATCTGGTATCTAATTTATTTTAGAAAAAAAAAGAAAAATAATTTCATGTTACAAAGAAATCAACTCTAGATTTTAAATTTAACAATCTTGAGGAATCATACAATCTATGAGTATAATCAAGGATTGAGGTAATTGACAAAGCCGACGACAGTTCTATACTTTGAAGGGCAATAATCTGGTTTGCATCAATAGCTCCACGTTAACATCGTCTGACTGCTAGCGATGAAGTTACTATTCTTAACATTGGAAAGTGAATGGAGGAAAGAGGTAGATGAAGAAGGAGACACCAATATAAATGAAGTTTTAGTCTCATATTGAGAGTTCAAGTCAATATGGTTGGTTTATAATGTTCCACGTACATTGGTGGTGTGAGTATAACAGAGAAGCTCCCTCTCACATGTGAGCGCACAAGGGGTGCAAATCTAGGGTCTGGGTTGCACTAAACCAAGTTGATTCGTATGCGAGCACGACTTATGCGTGTCAAATGTCGGATTAGTCGAGTAAAATTTGTCCAAGAGAATGAATCAACATTTTTGCCACGTGAACTATTCTTTTGCAAATTGTTTATGTGTTTAACAGATGAATTAATTACTAATTAATTGAGAATCCATAACCACCAAATGAAACGACCGACCATTGATGGCCGGCGATCGACATTTCGAGCGCGACGAGTAATGTTGATTAATTGACCATTGATGATCAGTGATTGATGTTTCGAGCTCGGTGAGTAATGTTGATTAATTAAGCATTGAATGTTGTTGAATGTTTGAGCTACTATATAAAGAGGCTACGACCTAAGACAATAGATCTATACGATACACGACAAAAATCAGAAGCAAGATAGAACCCGTGATAGTGTTCGGGTACTTCTCAGTCCGCCACGAATAATCTGTGCTAGGTTCCATCATGGCTCCTGTCGTTATATTTTGAGAATGGAGGGACGAATCTATTTTTAAGAAATTTACATTGAACGTAGGCCTCAGCTTCTCTATTTTCGATTGACTCAACCTCCGCACTTGATTGACTTGACCTCAACGACTAGGCACTCGATTGACTTGGATTCGGCACTTGGCACACTCGGTCGACTCGATAGCTTGACACTCGACCTTGGTGACTCAACACTCGACGAATCGACATTCGACCGACTCTGACTCAACACTCGACCAAGTCAACTCGTCCAAGTCAGCTAGCTAGGTCCTTCATGATAGCTCGACCACATGAGGCAGCTCGATTTTCCAAACAGCATAATCATCCCAAGTAGCTTGTCCTTCCCCGCTTAGCAGTTTGAGATTATTCACTCAAGCTATCTCGACAAATAAGTTTGAATTACATCTTTAACTGCCTTGTCGACTCGTTGTACACTGTGTATGACACTATGAGAATGGCTAAGGAGCTATGAAAATCCTCTGACAAGAAGTACAAGACGGAGGATGCGAGAGCCAAGAAGGTCATCGTGGCTTGATTCCTAGACAACAAGATGGTACTCCAAGATGGTGATCAACCAAATCCAGGAGTTTCAATGATTTTATACGAGATTCACTTAGAAGATATGATGCTGGGTAAAACTTTCTAGGTGGTAGCTATTATTGAGAAGTTGCTTCCCTAGAAGGATTTCAAGAACCACCTAAAGCACAAGCAGAAGGAGATGAATGCGACTGACCGTGTGGGGCAGCTGGGGTGGCGGATTCCACCTTTTGCAGAACAGAAGAAGGAGATAAATGTGGAATAACTCGTTGTTAGACTTCACATTGAGGAAAACAACAATAGTTTCGAGAGAAAACTGTTCTCTCAGGCTAATGTGAAAACCAACATGTTCGAGCATGGCCAAAAATCTCAAATCTTCCAAGATGGGACCCAGAGGAGGCATAAGCAAAAAGAAGTTCTGTGGAAAGTGCTTCAACTATGACCGATGACCGAGTCGATCACAAGTATTTGGAGTGCAAAAAGTCGAAGACAAAGTAAGAGGCCAACCTGGACAAGGGATCAAAAATGGATGACCTCTGCGCTGTGGTCTCTAAGCTAAATTTGGTGGGTTCAAACCCGTGGCAATAGTGGATCGATACCAGTGCCATCAGACATGTGTGTTGCAACAAGAAACTACTCTACAACTTCGAAGAAGTCGATGGGGACAAGGTGTTCATGTTGAACTTAACAACCTCCAAATCGCTTTTGAGCACGTATGACTTCCACATTGTTTTTGAATCAGACATGATTGTATAGTTCAAGAATGAGATATTTGTAAATACCCTCCTGCGTCGTGACCAACTGTAGTTTCTCAATTTACCTCCTCACAAATGGTCGTGGGGCTGATCGTGTGGGGTCGCTAAGGTGGCGGATTCCACCTTTTGTAGAAAAGAAAAGAATGAGATATTTGTAGGAAAGAGTTATATAATTGATGAGCTATTTAAGCTTAGTGTAATGATCATTAGATTCACAGTTAATAAGAATGAAAGTTCTTCCACTTATATGCTCGAATCTTCATATTTTTGGCATGGTAAACTAAGATATGTTAACTACAACGGGTTGCGTAGATTAATTAATATGCAAAGTATACTCACATTCCACCTTGACTCAAAACACAAGTGTGAGATTTATGTTAAAGCGAAAATGACAAGGTCATCCTATCAATATGTTGAAAAAAGCAATAAGCCACTGAACCTAATTCACACCAACGTGTGCGACCTAAAGGGTACACTGACACGTGATGGTAATAAGTACTTCATTACTTTTATTGATGATAATACAAAATTTTATTTGGTATATCTTTTCAAAAGTAAAGATGAAGTTATAGAGAAATTTGTTCTATATAAAAATGGGACTGAAAACTAACTTAATAAAAAAATTAAGGTGGTATGAAGTAACATAAGTGCTGAATATATATCACCATTCGCTAAGTTATGTGCTAAACATGAGATCAAATTAAACATGAAACAATAACTCCCTAAACTCCTTGGCAAAATGGTGTTGTTAACCAGAAGAATCGTACTCTAAAAGAGATGACAAATATTTTTCTATTGAACTCTAGACTACTAGAGCACTTGTGGATGGAAGCTGTGTTAATAGCCAATTACCTTTTGAATAAGGTGCCCTAAAAGAAATAGATAAGAGCCCTTATGAATTGTGAAAAGGAAGACAATCATCTTACAAATACTTGCGAGTGTGAAAGTGTCTTACCAAAGTTTTGTTGCCTGATTCAAAAAGAATCAAGATAGAATCAAAAACTATTGATTGCATATTTATTGGATATGCGTATAACAGTGCATATAGGTTTCTTATGTATGAATCTCAAATATCAGAGATACACAAGAACTCAATTATTGAATCAAAAAATATCTCGTTCTTTGAACATGCATTTCTGTATAAGACTCGAGAGGATGCTTGCTTCTCAAAACGGGCATATGAAACACAAGAGAAAGAAGAATATATGAACAGTTGAGTGTTGGGTTGCAAGGGTGCAAACATAGTCTCACATCTAAAGTACATAAAAAAGATCATGAGATTAAAAGGATGGAAAGTATCTCCATTGGTATGAGGCCTTTTGGGGAGAGCTCAAGAACAAAGTCATGAGAGTTTAGGCCCAAAGTGGACAATATCATACCATTGTGGAGATATTTTGATTCCATCGATTTTAACAAGTGGTATCAGAGCGAGACCGCTCTTCACCGGACTAACCGCCGGATGAGCTAGGATCCAGATCTAACCATATGGTTTGAACCTTAAAACAAAGGAAGTGGGTGCTCCCGTGTCTGAATCAAGAGGACTAGACACCAGATGAGAAGTCCTAGTAGGTCGGGTGGACCGAGGGGCAAAAAGTCCTAGTTGCGACTAGGTGAAAAGTTCTAGTAGGTCGAATGGACCGAGGGACAAAAAGTCCTAGCTGCGGCTAGGTGGGAAGTCCTAATAGGTCGGGTGGACCGAGGGATAAAAAGTCCTGATGGATCGAGGATTCAAACATCAAAAACGACGTTGAGGAGGGCCTGTGGTCCTTTGTTTGAGGGGGGATTGTTGGGTTGCAATGGTGCAAACATAGTCTCACATCTAAAGTACATGGAAAAGATCATGGGGTTAAAAGGATGGAAAGTATCTCCATTGGTTTGAGGCCTTTTGGGGAGCCCAAGAACAAAGTCATAAGAGTTTAAGCCAAAAGTGGACAATATCATACCATTGTAGAGATATTTTGATTTCATCGGTTTTAACATTGAGCTTGGGTGAAAAAATCTCTTCTGAAAGGATTTTATCATTTTCATATTAGAAAGTAATCCCTAAAGTCACTCAGAAGCAGTAAATTTTTCTGAAAGACCTCAATGGAAAGAGAAAATTGTATCTGAGATTGACTTTATCTTATAAAATAATACTTAGAAACTTGTGGATCTTCCTCAAGGAAGTAGACCACTAGGGTACAAGTGGATTTTCAAGATGAAATCAGATGACATGATTGATAAATACAAGGCCAGATTGATAATTAAAAATTACCGACAACGAGAAGATCTTGATTACTTTGATATATATTTTTCGATATTGATAATAATTTTATAAGAAATTTGCCACGTGTATAAGAAATTTGACACGGCAGGCATGCACCCAGCGAGAATCGAACCTTGCGTAACCAATTCTTTTCTTCGTAAGAAATCAATTGTAAAATTTAAAATCTAGAGTTCATTTCTTCGTAACATGAATTCTTTTATTTTTTTTATTTTTTCTTTAACAAAAGGTAGAATCCGTCATCCCAATGATCACACACGATCGATTTCACGATCATTTGTAAGAAGGTAAATTGAAAAGTTACAGTTGATCACTATGGTGAGGGTATTATCTCGGCTTCATCAAAATTCAACCTTTGCCCACTTCAACAAGTCTATCCCGCAGTAACCAACTTAATCATGCTCCGAAGACTTCTTTTCTTTTCTCAAACAAAGATATGATGTAAAGATTATTGTCTCTAAATAAATTAATTAAGAAATTGTTTAAATTATTAAAAAAAAATTTTTTGACATAATGATAAAGTTATCATTATGTGATTTGGAAGTCACAAATTTAAATCGCTGAAATAGCTTCTTGTAATATATAATAAAATTGTGTATAATAAAATTCAATATTGTTTGATTCTAACTCGTATTGATAGGAGTTTCGTGTTGTCACAAAGTGATGTCAATATGTGATTGATCATATCTTATCGGCTAAAAAATCAACTTAGGGTTTTTAATGACTCGATGAAGAAATTTTGGACAGACCAATTCAAAGAAGGTGCCGGAGGTGACGAGGAGGAGCGCTCCACTTATATAATTTACGACTTGACATGGCGGTTCCGTAAGTCAAAGGGTGGCCGCCATTAAGCTCAAAGTCAAATCTGCATGTGTGCGTGCTTACGTCCGCTGGGATCCAAAAGCGATCTCGCATGCTTACGCCACGCTCAGACGTGTCCTTGAGGAGATTTACAGTCTACGACAGGACAGCGTGCACAGATGAAAAGTCAGCCGACTGCCGGAGCACGAGCCTGGTGTGCGTCGGTGCGTGGTAAACGTTGTATCTTGTTCGGAGTAGGAAATGAGATCAAAGGGAATCTTTTCAATTCGGCCCCTGTACATTTTTCATATATTTTGCAAAACGTAGACTTGATATAGAAGTCAACAGCGTATCTGTCACGCGCTCATGATGGGTTGAGTGGAAATACATTTTAAATTTTTTTAATTGGTTATGTATTTATATTATAATTTTTTTGTTATTTATTGATTTTAAGAGTTTTTTATATTTATTTATAAGTTTGATATTTATTTTATCAATGAATATAATTTAGAAATTTTATTCATGTATATTATTTATTAACATATATAATCTATGGATAATTTATAATTATAAATATTAACGAAGTTAAATATTTAAATTTATTTATTTAATTGACCTTATTTCTATTAAATAAAAAAAATAAAATTTTACTTAAATTGAATATCAAACTCACTCGTTGTGACAAGAAGGTAAAAACGCCATCTTAGTAGCACCATACTTCCTTAAAAAGAATAAATTATGAGAGGCTCCGCCCAATAACAGTAGCCCTTGCAAGGGGTGAGACAACCAAATTTCGCACCCATTGAAAATCAACCCAACCTTAATTTCAACAACACCCTTACAGGAACTATCTGCAACAGCCTTTAAGAGCAATATTAAACTCACTCATTTGTGGCAAAAGGTGAAGTTGCCACCTTAGTGGCCCTTCCAGGGATACCTCACACTTGCTGGAAGGGGGTAAATCATGAGAGACTTTACTCTGCAACAGTAGCGACTACAGTAACCATCTACGCCAATTTGTAAAGGCTATATCAAACTCACTCATGTGGTAAAAGGTTATATGCCGACCACGAGTGCTCTCACGCGGTCGATCTCATAGTCATTTATAGAGAGGTAATCACGAAGGGTTTTGTCTCAACACATGACCCCTGCATGAGGGAGGTCGATCATGAACCCAAGAAACATTTCTCCGCTTGAAATTAACTCGATCCGAGACCTCATGTGGTAAACTCACATTTAGTGGCCAACTATATCAACCTGTGGGGACTATATCAAACTCACACATGGTTATAGATTCTCAATTAATCAACAATTAATTCATTCGTTACACAAATAAATAATTTAGAAAAGAATAATTCACGTTCATTCTCTTGGACAACTTTTGTCTCGACCAATTCGACATTCAACACGCATAAGTTATGTGTAGGAGTCAATTTGGTTCAGTGCAATCTGAATCCTAGATTTGCACGCCGTGCACACTCATATATGAAAGAGAACTTTTTCCCATGCATATGTTCACACCATCAATACATGTGGAATATTTTAAACCAACCATATTAACTTAATTGAACTCTCGATATGAGATTAAAGTTATATTCACGTCCCCGGGGCAATGGTGCAACGGTAGGACATCCGGGTTGTAACCTAGGGACCCGCGGTTCGATCCCCAACTACGGCGTATTTGCAGGAATTTTCCTCCAAATGGGGAACGCAATCAAAGGATGTTGGGCATCTGGATTGACCGCCGTATGCGCTTCCCGATTTACCCTGGTGGTCGGTGGAAAACTTCCGTGGACCGGACCGACCACCCCAGAGATGTTGGCTACTGGGATTATCATTTTTTTAAAGTTATACTCACAATGATGCTTCCTCCTTCATCTGCCTCCTTCTTCCATTCACTTTCCAACATTAAGAACGGTAACTTTGTCGCTAGCAGTCAGGCGATGTTCATGTAGAGCTACTGATGCAAATTAAACCGGATGATTGCCCTTCGAAGTATAGAATTGTCATCGACTTTGTCAATTACCTAAATCCTTGATTATGCTCATATATAGATTGTATGATTCCCCAAAATTGTTAAATTTAAAATCTAGAGTTGATTTCTTGGTAACTTGAATTCTTTTCTTTTCTTTTTTTTCGCAAACAAAGATCCGATGTAATTAAGGATTACTACCTCTAAATAAATAAAGTAAAGAATTGTTTAAATTGATGCAATGATAAAATTATTATTGATTTGGAGGTCACAAATTTAAATCGTCAAAATAATTTCTGATAATGTATAATAAGATTGTGTGTAATAGGATTCAATGTTGTTCCATTCAACCCCGTATAGTTATAAAGAAGAGTTTTGTGACGTCACAACGTGATGTCAATATGTGATCGATCATATCTTCTTGGTAAGAAATCAACTTGGAGTTATAAATGACTCGATGAAGAAATTTTGGGCAGATATTGATCAATTCAAAGAAGGTTCCGGAGGTGACGAGGAGGAGAGCTCCACTTATATAATTTACGACTTGACTTAATTAGAAATTTTTGGCCGTCATGAAGTGCAAAATCAAATCGGTGCAGTTCGACGAATTTAGAAGTTGGGGACTCATTTGTAAAAGGAGAAACAATGGGGAGTGAAATGAAAATTTACAAGACCCCTAATGGTGTATAAAACACGCATTGATTTGCAGTAGTTCAGCAATAGCGATCGCATACCCGAAAGAGAAGAAGAAGACGATGGATTCCAGATTTTGGTGGTCGTTCTTCCTCGCCTTGGCAATGGCCTCCGCCGGAGCTCGCTCTCAGTCCACTGACGCCCTCGGTTTCCTCTCCATCGACTGCGGCATAGCGCCCGGTTCGTCCTACGTCGACTCCACCACCGGCATCTCCTACGTCTCCGACACCGGCTTCATCGACACCGGCGTCAACCGCAACATCTCTGACGACTACGTTGGCAACGCCAGGTACCAGCAGCTCCTTACCCTGCGGACCTTCCCCAACGGCGACCGCAACTGCTACACCATCGGGTCGCCGGCAGTGGTGCAGGGGTCCAAGTACCTCCTTCGGGCATGGTTCCTCTACGGCAACTACGACGGGCTCAACGGCCAGCAGCAGTCCTTCGACATATACCTCGGCGTCAACTACTGGGACAGGATGAACATTGCAACCCCGGAGTCATTTTACTGGACGGATATCATCACGGTGGCCAACACCGGGTATATATATAGTTGTTCAGTAGGCAAAATCAGAGAATTATTGAATGAACAATCATCAAATGTGATCTCTTTCTTTTAGGGATTTATCGGTGTGCCTTGTGAACATCGGCATGGGGACGCCGTTCATCTCCGGGATCGACCTACGGCCGGTGAGGGACAATCTCTACCCGGCGGCGCACGAGGGACAGACTTTGATATTGTTCAACCGGTGGAACCTTGGAGAGGCGTCTGAGACAGTCAGGTTATTATTATTATTATTATTATTATTATTAATATATAAATATATCAAGTATAATTTTATAAATGTGCTTCGCGCTGGCTTCCTTCCTTGTCTAGGTATCCGGCCGACCCGATCGATCGGGTGTGGACGCCATGGAGCTCCTCGCAGTTGAACTTGAACGACGTCTCCACCGACTCCACCGTCCAAAACCTTCCCCAAGACTTGTTCGAAGTTCCCTCCGTCGTGATGCAGACCGCCGTCACCCCAATCGACTCCTCCACCCTCGTCTTCCCATGGGATCCCTTGCCCGGCGACGTCAACCAGTTCTTCCCCATCCTCCACATATCCGAGATTGTTGACCTCTCCGGCACCAGTCAATCGCGGCAGTTCAACTATTACATGAATGGATTGCCCATGCTGAGGATATATATACTCCCCCTTACCTCTACTCGGGCTACCTCTACGGCGACGTGCCCATCCCTACGTTCCCCACCTATAACATCACCCTCGAGGCTCTCAGCAACTCCACTCTACCGCCCATCCTCAATGCCGTGGAGCTATACATGATCATGAACAACACCTCCGTGCCCTAGGATCCTGGAGATGGTCTGTAGCTAGCTAGCGGCTTTCGGTGGTGGAACAGGACACGGAAAAATAAGTTCCCACCTTTACTTCACTTGTCTCTGTTGCAGTATAAGCAACTAGTACTATTGTATGTTTCTCCATTTCATTCTCGTGTGGTTTGTTTACATGTTATTACGTACTTGTGTGAAGGAAAATAGTATTTGATGATATATATACTTTTATTTTCTGTGGTAAAAATATGATCATCTTGCATTTCTCTTTTGTTACAAGAAAAAAAATCCATATTTTCTTGTTCCTCGTGGTATGATACAAGTTGCTCAATATATCCTTGGCAATAATATTGTTCAGTGTAGCTAGCCGATCCTCATCAATACATTAATGTTTTAGCATATTTGATAGCTAAGATCATTCAAATTCAGAAATTGAGACCGGTGTAGCTAGCCAGTGTTTTCAAACATAAATTAAACCTCGGGTTTGAACCGTCCAACCTCCCCATCATGGTTTCTACAGTCAGAGTTGATCAGACGTGCTCCTCTTTTTTATGATTAATATCTTCTAGAGTTCTTAAGAATACATTTTTATTTGGAACGTGCCGAATTTTTTTTTGTCAGAACTTTGGATTTTCAAGGATACTTTCATGCATTATACTCGAGATCAAAGGGAAATCATTTTTGCTTTTGTCAGAAAACTCTTATTTCTGTCGTCGAGGAACTTAATAAATCTTTCAACGAATCTAAAGTGCATACATTCACTTTTTTTTAAGAAACTATTTGCTTCCACCATATCATGATGTATTCGGATTAAACAAATATTCCTCCATAATCTAATGGATTCCTAATAAGTAATAATATTGTTTTCAAAGTACGCTTGAAAACAACTCCAAATACTTTAGATTTGTTCAAACTTGATAATTGAATTGTTTGTATATTATTTATGTAGTATAATAATATCCAAATAACTCTTTGAAATCAAATGATTTTTTAGAGAGGTTTTTGTTGTGAAGATAATGAATGTTTATGCAAAATGGAGTTTTATAATTGATACGGCGAAAACCTAAACCTGCCATGTAGTCCTAGATTTGGAGTGATATGGAGCTATTAGCCAAGCTCAAGAAGTATTAGATAAATCTCGGAGGGTGACCCGTCGATAACCTCATCTTCGGGTCCCGACCCAGGCCTCTACTCAGTCTCATGCGCCGACCTTATCTAAACCTCAGATTCTGACTTCGATCTTTTACTCGATTTCGTGTGCCTACCTCATCTCAACCTTGGGTCCTGACCTCGGCCTCTACTTGATCTCATGCGCCGACTTCATCTTAGCCTCGGATCCCAACCTCAGCATTTACTCGGTCTTGATTGCCTACCTTATCTCAACCGTGAGTCCCGACCTTGGCCTCTACTCGGTCTCATGCGCCGACCTCATGTCAACCTCGAGTCCCGACCTCGATCTCTACTCGGTCTCATGTGTCGTCGACCTCATCTCATCCTCGGGTCTCAACCTCAGCCTTTACTCGGTTTCATGTACGATTTCATCTCAGCCTCGGGTCCCGACCTCAACCTCTATTCAGTCTCATGCACTGATCTCATCCCGATCTTGGATCTTTTGTCATTCACTTTTAGGCGGGGCTCATAAGTTGTTTCATCCTTAAGATCAGGAAATTAAACCTAAGACTGTTTCTCCCGACGAATAAGAAAAATATTTCGGAAGACATAGATAATTAGAACGTGTATATCAGAAGCACGTATTTCTGAATAGTTTTTAAATGGGCGCTGATGTTTCGGAGAACGATTATATAAAAGGCTGCCTATACCCACGAGCGCATGTATGCATACTAGAGCTGTCAAACGGACCAATCCATGGCGGGACGGGCTAACCCAGTTGGATAATTTTATGTGGACTAGCATAATTAATAGGATGCTATTGGGCTTAGCCATAATGGGTAGGCTTGGTCCATTATTTCCTCTATATGTAGAGACCCCTACTCCTAACCCTAATGTATGTGGATTGTCGCCCCATTGAGACATATACGAAATTTTTTATTTACGGCGGGTGATAGGAGCAGTTTCTTCTCTACTTTTTCTCTATTGTTTAGGTTTCTTTCTCAGAAACAAAGATGAACTCATCGGCATCTTCTGCTCCAGATATTTTTTTCTAACGTCTAATTTCGTATATTGTGTTTTCCTCATTTGTCATATTATGAATTAGATATTGTAGATCTTTGTTTTTTATCAATTGGTATCAGAGTCAGGTTTATCAATTCTAATATGACAATGAGTTTTTCTTCTTCAATCAATCTTTTTCCCTAAATTTATTTTGCGATTTGGAGAACACCGTATCTTTTCCCATCGAAAGAGTCAGAGATAGACATGCACGTCGTGCTATCCGAGTTCGTCGCCACCGCGCTCTTCGTCTTCGCCGCCGAGGGTTTCCATTCTCTCCCTCGAGTGAGGACCGGCCTGATGTGGGTTGGGCAAGCGGTTGGCGAAGTCGGCGTCTTGGGTTTAGGAAGTGTGGAAAGAAATGAAATAAAAAAAAAGTGCGGCGCCGAGCAGCATCTAAATTTTTTATTTTGGCGAAAGCGTGCCCTAAGGAGCGCAATGGAGGGCCCACAAGGTTTACAATCTGTCTGTTTTTTATTTCGGCGTCGTGGGGTTTTTTTTTTATGTGAAATAGTAATTAGTTGTGGCCTGCCTCTTACTTTAAAAAAAAAAAACAACGTGCCTCCTATTGTGGGCAGCAATGGAGGGCCAATTACTATGTGTCCAAAATCAAAATTTATAAGGTTTATCCGTAATCCTCTTCTCCTCCTACCCTCTCTATTATCTCGTCTCGTCTTTCTTTTCGATGTTACCGAGGCGACACTTTCTGCTCCGATCCTGCCCTAGATAAGACCCTCAAGTTTCGCGCTCTGTTTTCTGTTCGGATTGAAACCGTGGGCATCGATTTCACCGGGTAACACAGACGCGCTGCATGTTTTGTGGACGTTCCACACATTGAGAAGGTTTTATTTGTGTTATCATGGGCTTGGTGGTGGAAGATTTTCCGAAAGAATTGCTTGTCGATATTGTTAAGAGAATAGAAAGAACTGCCGATAGAAATTCAGTTTCTCTTGTGTGCAAGCGTCTATATGAAATTGATCGAGAACAAAGGGATTTCTTAAAGGTTGGATGCGGATTACACCCTGCAACAGAAGCACTAACTGCCCTCTGCTTGCGCTTTGCTAATATAAAGAAGCTAGAAATTACCTACTTTGGCTGGATGTCTAACTCAGGCAAACAATTAGATAACCAGGGCTTTTTTGTGCTGTGTTCCAATTGCCCTTTGCTTACAGAACTCACTTTAAGTTTTTGTTCATTTATTAATGATAATGGCCTTGCATACCTATCCTCTTTCCCAAAGCTTAGATCCCTCAAGCTAAATTTTGCTCAATCAATCAGTTCTAATGGCATTCTCTCACTTGTTGTTGGTTGTAAGAATCTTTCTGCTCTTCATCTCATTCGCTGCATGAGAGTGACCAGTGTTGAGTGGCTTTCTTATCTTGGTGAGTTTGGAAAGCTTCAGGATCTTTCAATAAAATATTGCAAGGGTATTAGTGAGGATGATCAGATGAAACTTGGTCCTGGATGGAACAATCTAAGGCATTTCGAGTTCAACACAGTTAATATCACCATATGGACTCACGGCTGCATTCATCTCTCACTCTTACCACACAGTTAATATCGATTAATTAATTCTCTAATTAAGTTCTAATTCTCACGACAGCATAGGAACTTGTGAAGGCCTTAATAGATGAAAACTGGGTGTTTTGTATTAATGATTGTTTTTTATTAATGGGTGTTTTTTTGGGGCTGAATTAGAGATTGGTTGATGTTGTCGAAAAAAAAAACAAACAGTTTGGAATTTGGAAGGCCGAATGAGAGAGAGAGAGAGAGAGAGGGAGAATGAGCCTATGACATTTGTTATTAAGGCAATGACTTTATTCCCCTCCAGTCCCATCCTTGTTTGGTTCTTTTTGTTTGCTTAATTAAGGCAATGACTTTGTTCTTCTCCATTAACCAAATTACCTACGGCATTTGTTATTTTAAATTATCATAAGGTCTTTTAAATTTAAGACCATTTTGTATTGTTGTTGATATTTTTCATAGTTGTGAGCTCGCCTTCGTGAGACGGATTATGATAAAATATTATTGTTGAAAAATTGTTATTAATGTGACATTAGGAATTATTTTAATAATGCGCTTACCCTATCGGTTTGTCTTTATTAATATAGTTCTAATGATTGGTAATTATATTTTAAAGTTTTCAGTATCCTTTCGATATTAGCTTTAAAATATAATTATTTTATGTGATGTGAGAATTAATTCATGCATTGTAATTCGGGACCCTTCGGCGGGATTGCATTTGCATGAGATAACTTTATTGTGGTCATAAGCTCTATTTCTTTTGTTGGATATGCTCGACAATAATCTCCCATTAATGTTTAAATTTCAGCTTTGCTTATGAGTATGAACTCTTTACCAAAGCTGAATGGAACCAATTTTGAGGACTAGGTTGACTCTGTTAAATTATTCCTTGCCATTTCTAATGTTAATGCTGCCCTTACTGAAAATGAGCCTGATGTTAATTCCCACAACTAAATCTTCCGCTTTTGTTATAACAAAACATGAAAAATGGACTCATTCTAATAAAGTCTGTTGGCAGCCTTATGTATGCTCAAGTTTGTACACGTCCTGATATTACTTTTGTTGTGAGTGTACTTGAGTAAACCTGGTGTGACACATATGCATGTTGAAAAAAGTGTTTTGAGGTATCTGAAAGGTACCAAAATTATATGATCACATATAGGAGATCAAATCATCTTGAGGTAACAGGTTATTCTGATTCTGATTATGGAGGTTGCCCAGATGATCAAAAGTCCACATCAGGATAGATATTCACATTAGCTGAAAGAGCTATCTCTTGGAAAAGTGTCAAACAAACTCTTATAGCTACATCAACCATGGAAGGAGAGTACATATATAACTTGTTATAAGGCCACATGTCAAGCGATATGGTTGAAAAACTTTATTGCTGAATTTGATTTTGTCGAGAGTATCTCTAGGCTTCTCACTATATATTGTGATAACTCTGCCGTGGTGAGTTTCTCTCTCAATAATAAAAGTTCAAAGCGCACCAAACACTTTGAGACAAAATTCATGTTTGTGAGAGAGAAGGTTCAAGAGTTTAAAACTCGTGTCGAGCATATCCCTACAGAGCTTAATATTGCTGATCCCCTAACCAAAGGCATAACTGTTAAAGCTTTTGTTGATCATGTAACCCGTATGGGTGTAATAAGGCCTTTTGATATTTTGGGTTAGTGGGAGTTTATGCTTATGTTTTTGTTATGACATCACATTTATAATATTTGAGACATTGAACAATATTGAGATATTGCTCAAATAATAACTACTGTTGATATTGCTCAAATAATAACTACTGTTGCATATATATTGTGATGACATATTGTATATTGTGAAGACATTTCGGATCCAGTCTCAATTTTGTTGTTATTATATGACATCTTGGGCAGATGTTTGGGTCATTTTACTGAGAAATAGCATGCACTTTATTCAAATTTTGGCATGTCATTTTGTTGGGTTCTTCCCATTTATCCATATTCCATTTTGTTGTTTTGTTGTTGGGTCACAGGATATAAGTATCTTACAATGCATGATATCATTATTCCTTCGAATGTGATTTTCTGTATTATTAAGATGCTTATAGTTCCATTTTGGACCTTTTCGTGTTATGTGTTGACTTATTTTGACATCTTATTATGGTCATATATTGTTGATTAATCTGATGTATTAATTATGATGTCCAAGTGGGAGAATGTTGGATAATTTTATGTGGACTAGCATAATTAATAGGATGCTATTGGGCTTAGCCATAATGGGTAGGCTTGGTCCATTATTTCCTCTATATGTAGAGACCCCTACTCCTAACCCTAATGTATGTGGATTGTCGCCCCATTGAGACATACACGAAATTTTTTGTTTACGGCGGGTGATAGGAGCAGTTTCTTCTCTACTTTTTCTCTATTGTTTAGGTTTCTTTCTCAGAAACAAAGATGAACTCATCGGCATCTTCTGCTCCAGATATTTTTTTCTAACGTCTAATTTCGTATATTGTGTTTTCCTCATTTGTCATATTATGAATTAGATATTGTAGATCTTTGTTTTTTATCAAACCCATGACGGACCCATCATATGGTGGGGCGGGGCGGGCTAACCCACCAATTTGACGGGTTGAAAAATCTCCAACCCAACCCAACTCAAGACAGGCCGCGGGTTAGGCGGGCCAACCCGCGGGCCTATTAAAAAATAAAAAAATATTAAAAATATTAAAAATATTAAAAATTTTAAGTTTGAAATATAATTTAAATTGATTAAGTTAAAAGTTTTAAATTTGAATTATAATTTTTAAGCTTAAATTGTATTTTAAATAGATGAAACTCACTAATTCATTAAGTTTTATACTTTAATTTTAAAATTTAAAATAAATAAATAAACTTTCTCAATCCGCGGGCCAACCCAAACCCGCCGCGGGCCAACCCACGCGGGTCGTGGGCCTAGGCGGGCCAATCCACCTCAACCCATCTTAAAATGGGTTGATAAAATTAAATTTCAACCCAACCCGCCTAAATTTCTTGGCGGGACGGGCAAACCCGGCGGGCCTAACCCAACTTGACGGCTATAATGCACATACAGAACCCTAACGTCCTCTACCACGAAAACCTCCTCTTCCACGACCTCTGCTAGCGAAGTCTTTCTTTTTTTCTATCTCCCCTTTCACTTGAGAAGCTTGAAATGTCTTTTCATCATTCTTCTCAACTGATTGATTTCGCCTTGCCTCATGAGCTTGCAAAGAACTCATAGTTCATCAAAAGTGAACTCATTAGTCTCCTCAATCGAAGTTACTATGTAATCATATTTAGGAGTCAAGCTTCGTAAAACTTTCGAAATAATAATTACATCAGCGATGTTTTCTCCATAAGATCTCATTTGACTAACGATCGAAATTATTCTAGATAAAAAATCTTGTAAAGTTTCATTACCCTTCATTAGCAAGGCTTCAAATTCACTTCAGAGAGTCTGGAGTTTGACTGCTATCACTCTAGAGGAGCCTTAGAATTCTTTCTACAGTATTTCCTATGTTTCTTTGGAAAATGAGGCAGTTGCAATTCTGGAGAAAACTATCTCATGTACTGCTTGTTGAATTAAAGATGAACAATGCTTTTAATTCTTTCTTTATGTTCTCCTTTAATCGACTTTTTTCGGCATCCTCGTCGTCAAAATATTTCTCTACTAAATTTAAAAGATCTTGAGATCTAAATAGAATCTTCATTTTGATGCTCCAAAATTAGTAGCACTCTCTTTTGAAAATGAAGATAAGGGGTTGAGAAACTCTATTGATTGTCATTGCAAGCAACTAGGACACGCCAAACTCAACATTGTGATACCACCGTTAGAAAAATTAAGGAGGAGGATAATAGGAGGTAGACAATAGACAAGAGGATTACATAATAATTTTTTCAATATTTCATTCATCAATACGCAGCATATTTATAAGTTATTTATATAACATCAACCACTAACTCCATACACACATCCCATTTAATAAAAATATATTAAAACCAGATATTTTTTTACCACTAATTACCATGCATATCATCAATCCATTAACTCCACTGCTAATTTTGGATCAATTATATATCAACCCCATCTCCAGCATCCTAGGGCACGGAGGTGTTGCTCATGGTCATGTAGAGCTCGAAGGCATTGAGGATGGGCGGGAGTGTGGAGTTGCTGAGAGCCTCGAGGGAGATGTTATAGGTGGGGGACGAACCGAGGGGCGCGAGGCTATAGACGGCGTCCGAGTAGAGGTAAGGAGGGGTCACATTCTCCACCGCGAGCAATCCATTCACGTAGATGTTGAACTGCCGCGTTTGATCGGTACCGGAGAGGTCAACAATCTCCGATATATGGAGGATGGGGAAGAACTGGTTGACGTAGCCGGGGATGGGGTCCCATGTAATGACGAGGCTGGAGGAGTTGATGGGGGTGACGGCG
Source organism: Curcuma longa (assembly GCF_044706935.1). Taxonomy (NCBI): domain Eukaryota; kingdom Viridiplantae; phylum Streptophyta; class Magnoliopsida; order Zingiberales; family Zingiberaceae; genus Curcuma; species Curcuma longa. The sequence goes on from NC_133866.1 coordinate 4,434,739, forward strand.
GTCTGCATGACGACGGAGGGAACTTCGAAGGCGTCCTGGGGGAAGTTTTGGACGGTGGAGTTGGTGGAGACGTCGTTCCAGTTCGACTCCGAGGAGCTCCATGGCGACCACAGCCGATCGATCGGGTCGTCCGGATACCTAGACAAGGAAGCACGAAGCATATTTTATCAATTTAATCCAAAAATAATAAAGAAATTACTTAAATGAGATTTTACAATTATAAATTATATATAATTATATGCTTACACGTTTTGTTATATGGGTAAAAAATTTTAAAACGCCTTTTATTATCATTTTTGTCAAAAAAAAAAATCAGAAAATTAAAACTCGAAATAGAATTACTTTAATTTATTTAAAACTACTATTACAAAAATACTATGTATTTACTTGATTAAAATTATATAAACTTGAACCAAAACATTAACTAATCATATTAATTTTAATCATTAAAGATTTCTTAGTAAGATTAAACCATCGTGACTTTTGGTCATGACATGATCGTTTTTTGGGGATAAAATATTATGATCATTTAAGATGCAATGTGATTTTCAAGATTTTTATTTTCAAAAATTATATATATATATATATATATATATATATATATCTTAAAATACGTGATTGTACGCAACATCAAAATGGAAGCACCCCAAATAATTTAGAGCCCTTAGAAACAATAAATAGTATCATTTTATATTTTTTATTATTTATTTATTTATTTTATGATTAAATCATTTAAGATTTTCTTTTTAGGGTTTAGGGATTGGGTTATAGTATTAAATAAAAAAATTATTAAAAATAAAAATTATTTTTTATTAATTTTTTGATTTACGATTAAACTATTTAAGATTTTTCTTTTAGGATTTAGGGATTGAATTATAGTATTAAATATAAAAAATAAAAATAAAAATAAAAAACCATTTGGAATTCTTTTGGACATTTCAATTCTAACATCATGCACGGTCAAGTTGTACAGAATATCACTCTTTTATATATATATAGTATTAAGAGTTTAATGTGTAGTTATTTATTTTTAATTTAAAGAAAGTAAGAAATGCTTAGTGTTGGGTATAATAACCTGAGGTAATTAGACTCCTCTCCCAAGTTCCACCGATTGTACAGCACCAAACTTCGCCCCTCGTTCACCGCTGGGTAAAGACTGTCCCTCAGCGGCCGCAAGTCGATCCCGGAGATGAACGGTGTCCCCGTGCCGGTGTTCACCAGGCATACCGAAAAGAACCTAAAACAAAGAGATCATCATCGATGATTGCTCATTCAATAATTCACTCAGTTTGCCTACGGAATTATACCCAGCGGTGGCCACCGTGATGGCCTCCGTCCAGTAGAATGACTCTGCCGTGGTAACGTTCACCCTGTCCCAGTAGTTGACGCCGAGGTGAAGGTCGAAGGACTGCGGCTGGCCGCCGAGCCCATCGTAGTCGCCGTAGAGGAACCACGCCCGGAGGAGGTACTTGGACCCCTGCGCTACCGCCGGCGACCCGATGGTGTAGCAGTTGCGGGTGCCGTTCGGGAAGGCGCGGAGATCAATGAGATGTGGGGACCAACCGTCACCCATGTAAGCGGCGGAGATGTTGTGGTTGATGCCGGTGTCGATGAAGTCAGCGTCGGAGACGTAGGAGATGTTGGTGGCGGGGTCGACGTAGGACGAACCGGGCTCGATGCCGCAGTCGATGGAGAGGAAACCGAGGGCGTCCGTGGATTGAGAGCGAGCTCCGGCGGAGGCCATGGCCAAGGCGAGGAGGAACGACCACCAAAATCTGGAATCCATCTTCTTCTTCTCCTTGGGGTGTGCGATCGCCATGGGCAAATCAATGCGTGTTTTATACACCATTTTAGTGTCTTATAAAATTTCACTCCCCATTGTTTCTCCTATTACAAATGAGTCCTAAATTTCTTTAGCAAAAAAATAGAATCTATCACTCCCCATTGATTATTTTTCTCTTAATGATCACTATAAAGAAGAGCATTATCTCGATTTCATTAAGGTTCGAACCTACTTTAGCAAATTTGTTCCGCACTAACTAACTGAATCATGTCTTAAAAGTCAAACTTCTAAATTCATGAAACTGTGCCCTCCTAAGTTTCAATTTTTATGACTCTCTTTCTCTACAAGTTTGTTTATTTTATTTAATATATATAATTAATTAATTAAAATGAGTATATATATATATATATATATATATATATATATATATATATATATATATATATATTTGACTCATTAATATTTGTAAATAAAAATTATGTGCATGAACAAAGTTTCTTAACTATATTCATTAATAAGGTTTTATTAAACTTGCAAATAATTAATTAAAGAAGTTCAATAACCAACTCAATTATAAACTGTAAAATTTTAGAGGAAAAAAATAAATTAAATTTGAATAACTATTTAGTGGTTATTCGGCTGGCCTAGTTTACACCTTTACAAATAATTGAAAGTATTGAGAGGGATTTGAAAATTAAAAAAATAAAAAGGATAAAAGTGACAAAGATCAAATTTTTTATTTCCACTCACCCAACCATGGTCGCGGTCGTGCGCTTTGCTCACGATATGGAAAATTTACAGGGGGCGAATTGAAAATTTTCACTTTGATCTGATTTCCTACTCCCAACACGATACAACATTTACCGCCCACCGACGCAGGCTGACTTTTCATCTGTGCACGCTGTCCTGATGAAGACTGCAAATCTCCTCAAGGACCAGGTCGGGCGTCGCGTCAGCATGCGAGATTGCTTTTGGATCCCAGCGGGCGTACGTACGCGTACATCCAGATTTGCACGGAGTTGACTTTGTACTACGCGTACATGCAGATTTGCACGGAGTTGACTTTGTACTACGCGTACATGCACTTCATGACTCCCACCCGTTGACTTATCAAACCACTAAGTCAAGTCGTCGCCGTTTAAGTTATCTAAGTGGAGCGCTTCTCGTCGTCACCTCCGGAACCTTTGAATTGATCAAACTGTCCAAAATTTCTTCGTCGACAATCATTCAAAGCTTCAAGTTGACTTTTTAGCGGGTTGGATAAGATCGATCTCAGATTGGTAATGCTGAAATTTGCTCATGCAGTTCAGTAAAATGTCAAAAATATATTGATGTGGCGGAAACGACAAAGGCATGTGACGGGCCTAAGACTTAGTCAACTTGAAGCCAAGTCATTCCGACTAGTCATCGAGCTCAAGTCCAGCTAATCTGACTCAAGTCTGAACTGGAATCAAGCCAACCCGACTTAAGATCAAGTTCAGATCAAGTCGGCAAACCAATAGGTGGAACCATTCAGCCATAGTCCGACCTGATCAAGCTCAATAGGATCAAGCTCAATAGGATACTCAACCAAAGGGGTTAGCTGAGCAAGTGAGCAGGGGAAATGGTGCAAACACATTCTGAGGGTGTGGGTGGATGTGTGAGATGTGGCGTGGACACATTTTGTGATCCTCTTCTCTTTGATAGAAACTGACTTAAGCATCAGATGAGTTTCGCTAAGGTTCATCTTGAAGCTGACCCGACTTATATCCGACATGCTAGAAGTGCTATGCTCCAACAAACCAAAGAGTCAACCCCATCCCAGATCTCAACTGGATCATATATGATTTCTAATGAATATTTTTAAGCTAATCATTAGTTTGACATTATTTCGATGACATAATTTGGCATCAAACTGAAATATTTTTGTCTCTGCCAATTCAGTTGATACCCAGATCCGCAATGTAAAGAACAATCTAAACAATTCCTTGATTTATTTATTTAGAAGGCAGTAATCCTCAATCGTATCTTTTTGAGAAAAGAAAAGCTCTACATTTTAAGTTTAACAATCTTGGGGAATCATACAATCTATGAGTATAATCAAGGATTGCAGTAACTGACAAAGCCGGCGACAGTTCTATACTTCCAAGGGCAATAATCTGGTTTACATCAGCAGCTCGACGTGAACATCGTCTGACTGCTAGCGACGGAATTACCATTCTTAATGCGGAGGTTCTCTAGTTCCAAGCTGCTCCTCAGCTGTGCAGCCACATTCCCCATGGTTGGCCTAGCTTGGGGTGCTCGTGCCAGGCATCCCAATGCGGTATCGATACACTTCCAGACAGAATTCACATCGTACTCCCCATGAAGTCTTGGATCAACAACGTCCTCTATGGTTCCTCGGGTGAGCCTTTCGCGGACCCAGACTGAGACGTGTGCATTATCTGTGCTAGTTACGATTGGAGCTTGCCCGGTGACCAGCTCCAAAATGACCACCCCAAAGCTATAGACATCACTTTTGCTACTCAGCTGGCTGGTAACGTGGTACCTGAGTGAGTTAATAAGAATTACGACTTCATACGCGAAAAGAAATAAGAGAGGTACTGAACAAAAAATTGTGTTAGGGAAAGCATCTGTTTCTCAGGAGAACAAGAGAAGCAAGAAGGCAAGCAAGTACTCTGGATCCAAGTATCCGGCTGTTCCCATCACTACGGTCAATACATGAGTGTCTGCCTCGCTTAAAGTCTTTGATATTCCAAAATCTGCTATCTTTGCCTCAAACCTTTCACTCAGGAGTATATTTGCTGTCTTGACGTCTCTGTGAATGATAGGTGGTGTGCACGCCGTGTGCAGATACTCCAGTCCTAAACATCACCAGAAGTTAGAACCTACGAAAAATGATGGCCATAGATTGACCGGAGCAACGAACTTGGAAAGCACACAGACACGCTGTGTTAGAATCAAACCTTGTGCAGATTCAATTGCAATATGGAGACGCTGCTGCCAACTTAAAGATGCCACGTTCTGTGCTCTTCCTGCGGTTTGAGTATGAGAGCAACTTATCGATGCTTGTTCTATATTTGACAAATATCAGACCAGTGCATAAAGAGCCTTTTAGATAATTGACTATCATTGCCATTCTTCATATAACAGATAATTCCAGTATGATCTGGCCCATGTTGGCTCAGAATCTACAAAAACCACACCGGCAGAAAGCAAAGAAGAAAAAAACAACGAAAAAAAGAAGGCAACGGAGAAACAACCAACGAGAAGAGGAAAATTCTTTATTGCCGTGAATTGAAATGCTGCACAATTGATGTATTTATACACCATAATTGATAAGGTATGACATCACTTAAGCCAATCAAGTAATGCCATGTAAGCCATAAGAATAGGGAAGATAAAACTTATCCAAAAACTACACGTTGAAAGATAAAACTTATCAAAAACGTTAACTAAAGACCTATCAGGATTATTTGCTAATATATTACTCCCCCTAATCCTGATATGGTTGTAAATCATGAACACCGAGTAGTTGTCGTATCGCAGCTGAACCAAGTAGTCAAAGATACTATCAAGCAGGCTAGGAATGACCTTTATCTTCCTCTCTCCAGAGGTCAGAATTGTATTTTCATCTTCTATAGCTTCTTCGTTAACAAGAACACCTAGTTGAATCATCTCTAACCATGCCCCTTCATTGGTCTTTTCAGTGTTACAAGTGTTTGCCCTGGAGGTTCTCCTCTTGTGGCCAACTGCTCTCATTTTTATTAGCTAATGAAACAAGTTCAGTGACTTTTGAGCTATCCAGAAAATTCTCATAAAGTTTGAGTCCCTCAACTACATTTACCATCATGCCATCACTTGTTTCTCTGGTCAGGAATTCTTTTGGAGTTGATATTACTTTCAGAATTCCATGTTGATCCGAAGTCATAATTGTCTTGTCTCCACAATCGGAATCTTGATTACCATGCGCACAACCAACTTCCGACTTATTATCACTGGTTCCAAATGCATCCTTTCCATCCTTCAGGCAAGAGTTGTCCTCTGAGCTATGTGGATTGCAGTTTCCATCCTTTTCATTGAGAGGCAAGGAATCCTTGACCGATGACATATGCACATTGTTCTGGTTTATCTTGATAGACTTCAGTTCCTCCTCCATTGCTTTGTACCAGCAAGCCTCGGTTGCAGCCTCTTGGTAACATGTCGGCTCTTCAGACATCACCATCATCACCTCTTCATCAATACCAACCATTTCCTCAGTGTTGGCGTAGATATCAGCAAGCGATCTATAACGGACTGGCCCTTCATAAGACTCGGGTGTATTTGATTCCAAAGATGAGGTAGCTGCATGAATGCGTTCGATGATGGTGTAGATGGACTTGACACTCTTGTCATGGGCACCACGCCTACTGGTGGTGTTGGTGCGACCTCTTCCACTCCTGCCTCAGCATCTGCTGCAACAATCGGCTCGTCGGAATAGGATGCATCCAACATAATAAACTCCGGCAAATTTTCTTCATTGTTAGCACCTGCATTCCATGTCCATTCATAATTTTCTTGAAATATGACATCTCTACTTACTTGTAGCTTGCCACGCCTTGGATCAAATAGCCGATGTGCTTTGCAGCCTTCCTCGACACCCAAGTATACCATGGGTGAACTTCTGTCGTCAAGTTTCTTAAGGTGAGGGGTTGTGTTTTTCACATATGCAACACAACCGAACACCCTCAAATGAGCAAGATGTGGTTTCCTCCCCATCCAAGCTTCAAATGGGGTACGCTCTCCTAGCGCCTTAGTTGGGAGACGGTTTAGTAGATAGACAGCATGCCTAACCGCCTCTCCCCAGAACCTTGCCGGCATATGTGTACCCTTGAGGAGAGATCTTGCCATGGCCATAACGGTGCGATTACGGCGCTCCACAACACCATTCTGTTGGGGTGTGTAGGGAGCCGTGAGGTGCCGCTCGATTCCTTCATTTTCACAGAACTGAGTGAACTCCGTGGATAGAAACTCGCCGCCCCGGTCTGTTCGGAGTGTTCTGATCTTGTATTCAGTCTTGTTCTCCGTCAAGACTTTGAACTTCTTGAATGCTTGGAATGCATCATTCTTTGCTGCCAATAGAAACACCCACATCCACCTTGTGAAATCATCAACAATCAAAAGAAAATACTTGTTACCGGCGAGTGTACATGGTGAGATTGGCCCGCAAATATCAGCATGGAGAAGTTCTAACGGCTTCTCTGCTCTAAAGTTTGCTTGGTACGGGAATGGTGACCTTGCATGCTTGGCCATCACACACACCTCGCAAAAGCTTGTTTGGCTGGGGCAATAGTGGCACACCAACTGCCAATTTCTTCTCCCCCAAAAGCTTCAAGTCCTGGAAATTGACATGTCCGAGTCTTGCATGCCATAACCAGGTTGGGTCTTCTAGGCTTGCTATGAGACAGACTTGCTTGAATGTCTTCAAGGTTATCTTGTACAAGCGATTTTGTGTTCGCTTTACCCGCATCAAGAGCTTCCCGCTCCTATCAATCACCTTCATGGTATCTCCTTCCATGTGTACCTCGTTCCCAGTTTCTGTCAATTGACCAAGACTCATAATATTACTACAAAGTTTTGGAATGTAGTATACCTCGTGAAGAGCCTTCTGATCGCCATTCTTGCATTCGAACACAACCGTTCCCTTGCCCATTATCTCAATGGTTGATCCATCGCCAAATCTCATTTTTTCGCTACGATACATATCCGGTAGAAACCTTTCTTCGCTGAGTAGAATGGTATCCTGCCGCTCATGCTTTGTGTGAGACTCCTCGTGGGACACGGTCATCATCAGTGCTGGCTCTTCATCGGTGGCACAAGTGAGGTGAGCCTCATCACGACGCTTGTTGTAGCATTCAGACGCATAGTGCCCCATTTTCTCACAATTGAAGCATTTTATATGTCTCTTGTCACGAGCGCCATTGCCGCTAGTGCCTCCTGCACTGTCTTGGCGCTGCATACCACGACCACGTCCGCGCCCTCGCCCACGCCCACGCCAGTTGCCACGACTGTGATTGCTGGATCCATGCCCCTTGCCTCTTGATGAAGTGTCCACATTGCTCCCTTTCTGTCGCATTTGCCATTCGGCATGAGTAAGTAGGAGCTCACCTTCAGTGTTGTTGATGTTGCCATGTAGTCGTAGTGTTCGCTCCTCGTACGCCTTCAGTCGCCCTATAGCCTCCTCAAACGGCATAGTCTCAAGGTCGTGGAACTGTTCAATACCGGCAACAATAGGGAAGAATTTATCAGGGACAGAATCGAGTAACTTCTTTACCAACGATGAATCTTCAAGCGTGGCACCAAGGGTGGAGAATTTGCTGCTCATGGCGCTGAGTTTCCCAGCAAACTCATCAATCGACTCGTTCTCCTTCATCCGGAGGGCGTCAAACTCGCTTTTCAATGTTTGTACGCGTGCCTTCTTCACCCGATCACTACCAAGATACCTCGTCTTGAGGCTATCCCAGACTTCCTTCGCCGTCTTCTTATTTGCGATTTGGAGAAGGATGTCTTCGGGGACACACTGCAAGATATATGCACGTGCCTTTTTGTCCTTCTTTGCATCTACCTGGGCTCCTTCTGCTGGCTCTACCGCCTCCCAGACTCCCTGGGCATCAAGGATCGCCTCTGTCTTGATTGCCCACACAGTGTAATTGTGAGGGCTTAGCATCGGATAGAGAAATGGCACTCCGCCGTTCTCCTTCGCAGCAGCTTGTGGGATGCCCGATATTTTTGTAGAATCGTGGATTCAAGGCTCTGATACCAATTGTTGGCTCAGAATCTACAAAAACCACACCGGCAGAAAGCAAAGAAGAAAAAAACAACGAAAAGAAGAAGGCAACGAGGAAGAAACAACCAACGAGAAGAGGAAAATTTTTATTGCCGTGAATGAAAAAAAATACAGCCTTCGGTGGTATTTATACACCAAAAAGGATAAGCGATGACATCACTTCAGCCAACCAAATAACGCCACATAAGCCTAAAAATAGGAAAGAAAAAGTCTAAAAAATTATCATGAAAAACTAAACGTTAAGTGATAAAACTTATCAAAAACGTTAACTAAAGACCTATCAGGATTATTTGCTAA
>NC_133866.1:4443723-4713534 GCF_044706935.1 Curcuma longa
TTTACACGAGATTCTCTTTTAGTTGTTGGTATGTTTGTATCGTTATGTAACTCATAAAGCATGTGATCAGAGAAAGGGCTTGTTATGTTTTGTCACTGAAGACGAAAAACAAAGATGGTTTTTGCATCCAAACCAAGGATATTTTATCAAGGAAGAGCTATACAATATAATGTCATAACTCAAACTCATACGATAGTAGATATGTGATATGGAAACCATTGCAAAACGTGGTATCTAGTGGCCAGGTTCATTAGCCACTCAATCACAAAAGGAATACACCTTGAAAAAAAAAGGAAAAAAATAAACGGAATTGAATATACACATACCATGTGATATTCATAAATGCAGTAACTACCTAAGCTTCCTGAGGGCAAATCAAGAGGATATCCTGTTTGAATGAAAATCTATACAAAAACCAAACTTAATCAGTTTACCATTTTAAAAATAAAAATAAAAAAGTAATACTATAAGTATAATGAGCCAATTGCAATGAATTTAGCACCTCAGGATTTTTCTCCATTTCTGCCGTAAGTGCTCCTATTGACCCCGGATGAAGCCTGACATCGTCATCTAGAAACAAGACATACTTGCTTTCTTTATGCATCCTTTCTACACCAATCTGCAATAAAATTGCATGATTTTAAACAGTGATGTGCTTGATTTTATCACCTTAGATGTAAACAGCAATAGATGTGAAATTAACTGCAAGAAGTAATTTTGACAATGATCCAAGATGCTAAGCATAATGTATACCACATTGAATTTAGGAAATAGTAAAAAGATTTTGATAACATAAAATTTGAAATATTAAAAATTATTTAAAAAAACAATCAATCGATTTTGATAACAAACATACTTGTTTAGTATGGTTTTCACACTATGAAAACATTTTTGCTCATTGAGTAGCAAAATTTTTCTTAGATTTCCTTCAGTAAAGTAGCAGCGCATTGTCAAAAAAACTATGGATAAACCTATAGCCCATATGAACATGGTGCCAAAAAAATAAAAATAAAAATATTTGAACAGCAGTTGACAATATTAGTTAATGCAGTACTAAACTGCCACAAGAAAGACAGTCTTATTTGAAACATTATTAGGATCATGATTTTCTCAAATAAAATGCATTCGCTGATAGAGTTTTCAACCATCTTTTTTTCACCCATCATCTGAAAAATGATGCAATATATATATATATATATATATATATATAAAGGAGATACAGATGTAGAGACTCTTTAATTTTGTCTGAGATCAAAGCTAGTGTAGTGGATCAGTTCTGTACAGCAATGGCTCGTTCACTGGAAAGGTAAGAAACTAGAATGGAACTCTAGAGAGATTTCACATGTTCCTTTCATTAACTTTCATCCATAAATTTCAATACAAACTACCAATATAATGATTTGCTCCTACAATTTCTTCACACATATCAGAGTGTAAGGTGAATAGCTGATTAAAGAGGTTAGTTTTTCAGTTCCAACTGACTCAAATATCCATATTAGAACTTCTTAAATAAAACTTGTAGGATACCTCTTATGAAAACTTGTCAAATAGGGTACTTCCCTCATTCTCAAACTTCTATTATTCCTCGATCCTTACTTCCTAGCTCTAATAAAGGTAAATTTCCACAAAGATCTGCAAATCAGGAGTATTGTGGTACCCCAATATTAGATAAGTGGGAAGGTAGAAGGAATTTTCATCAGTTCAGTCCATCCAGAAAACCAATGTGCCCATTAAAAAATAAAAAGGGTAGAAGGAAATCTTTGTGATTTATTTTTTTAGCTTTGTTGGTTTCTTATCCATGACTCAGACAAAGCTACTCAAAATGACCAAATTTTTAGGCTCTCATCAATATCTCAAAATTTTAATTATGAACCACTTGCAATATTTTAGGCTTAACTTTGGCTCACTTATTAACATGATGAAAGATGCAAGCCATTGAGAACAAGAAGAAAAACAAATCATGAAGCTTCATAGATGAATAGCATGGATAATCTAGCCTCCATATCTGCTCAAAGTTATGAACTACTGTGAAGCGAGAAGTGAATGTGAGACAAGGATAATAAGACTGGATGAAAAAAAAATGTGTGCAAGCAACCATAAGCATCACTGAAAAATGTTAGAGAGCAACAAAAATTCCACATGGAACCAAATTATGGAACTTGAACAACCTATATCTTCTCTTATTGAGCTTTAGAATCAGCACTTATCAGTTATTAGATCTACTGTACATGACTCTCCATATGTTTCCTCTTTTTTACTTTGCAAGCTTCAGGGTACGACATAGACGGATTCTTCCAAAATATAGCTTCATGTCACATGTCCTTGGGATCCATATATTATATCATCCTAACAAATTAAAGTTGTTTAGCAGAATCCTGGTAAATAACTAATCTGGAATGACACTTTGTGGGAAGTGGGATTGACATGCCAACAGATAGTCCAAAGCGTCACCCCCAATGACTAATCTTGGCATGATGAAGCTAGGGCGAGTTTTTTTTTTTCTTATAAAGAATATAGAGGAATTTGCATTACCAGATACATAGTTCCTTTAGCAATCAAAACAATCTGGAACTTTATTGGTGGTGTTTATAAGAAAGCAACTAGCAAAGTTGTGACAGCATTAGCATTTAGTTTTACTTAATTAACATTATGTTGTAAAGCAGCACAATAGTGGCCTTAACTCTTAAGAAAGTGAACCATAGCAATTAAAAGCAAACAACAAAATCTTGCTTAAGGAGCACTAATCCTTTGCAACAACATTTAAAATAATTTACATACTAACTGATTATGAATCTTTTGACTGCATGTTGAAGATAGGCCAGCTACAATAATCTTTGCATCAATAGAGTCCTGGAAATTAGTCATACATACAGAGGAAAGACTCAATAGCTAGAAACAGATCAATGATAAAATACACTTCTTATGAAGTTTAGGTGAACTTTTTACAAAACAATAGAACATAATAACATGCACCAGCATCACAAACTAAAAATTGCAACATGATAATCATAAATAAAAGTCATGTGCTAGAGTTTTGAATTTCAATGAGGTTTTACTAAATCAACGGAAGTTAATAGCATGCATCAATTACCATGAACTAGGAGGTGGAAAACTAATAATAGCAAATAAAAGATGATTTTTGAAGGCACTGGATGATAGAAGAAGCAAACCAATAAGAGAATTACCAGTATCTACAAAATGTCATAATTGTGTGTGCAACTGTGTTAAAAATTAGCAGGCTTATGACCCTATATTTCTTGACAAACTGAAAGATACATCTTTGAGTTTCTTCATAATTCCTCTCAAAGTTAAAACATACAACTTGTAGATGCTAAGACCTTTACATTTCATTAGTTGGTACTTAATGTTCATGTGAGACAGTGAGTTTTAGCTCAAAAATATTTAAGGAAAGAAGTGCTCTTAGCTTTCGCAGACAAAATACACAATGGTATACATCTACCTGAAATTCAGAAATGAGGGTAGACACAGCATGGTAAGCCGGGTCATCGGTACATTCAACTATGAAAAGAAACTCAAGAGATCCTCCATAGAGTGAAGTTATCTGCATTGAAGAATCTGCTGATGACATTTCAATCTAGTGAAATTTAGTTCAAATGAAAGGAAAAGGATCTATAAATACACCATCAGATATCAGCTACCAAATATATATGCGCAAGTTTTGTAAGCTATGATTAGTATGCATAACATGTAGACCATAAAAATGATACTAACTCACTTGACTTCTCCAATTCTGCAAGTTATGTTCTCCAAAGCCTTTCAAAGGCATGATAACTGTGACTCTTGGCAACTTCACCTGAGCAGAATGCTCAAGATCATTAATATCTTCACATAGGAATGCAAAACTATTGCCATTGGTGATATTACGTGTCATTTGCCGTATAACTCTATTCCTGAGGGGAAAAAATCATGAATGAGCCTTCCTTGAATGAAATAAAAAAGCACATAGCCCATAATTTTAAGGTACTTTGGTAGGAAGTACCTGACACGAGCAGCAAAACACCATCCAAGGGCCAAGGTTAAGCAAATTATGCAACCCTATACACAAACAAGGGGAAAAAATGCTCTCATTTTATATAACATTACCATGTGAACAATTGATTATAGACCTCTGAATCAGGAACATGATCATATAACCATTACAAACAGCAACCAAGATTGGTAACACTTGTAAAACTAGCAGAGTATATATTATGTTTTCCCTTCACTGCTGAAGCTTTGGGAGAAATTGTAGCCAGTCTTGCTTGAACCCAATCGATGTGATTAATTAAAAAGGGAATATAGGCATAGTTAAGTTAATTTAATCCATGCATTCTGCTTGGACCTGACCAGTTAGTCCACCTACCCACAAAGTGTTAACGACATAAGAGTACAGATGAAGTCTTTCCGATAACCCACAAAGTGTTAACGACATAAGAGTACAGATGAAGTCTTTCCGATAATTCTAAGGTAGAGGACCTAGACTGTGAAGAACCAAACTGTTAACCAGTTTAAGGTTCAATTTTTAATCATGCAAAGGTATGAATTATGCTTTTTCGATATTCAATATTATACAGATTTAAACACACACATTTCTTGGTAACATCTTTAGTAACACTTTGTTGTACTGGAAAATCTTTGACCATTTCAATGATCTCAGAACAGTCTTTCACAAAATTTATGTCCTCAAACAAATAAGGATGTTGAATCTCTCCAGACTACATTCACCAAATCCGCAACCCTCCAACCAATCGATGCGCCAAATAACGATATTAATTTTCCCTGGAATTCGTTCCGCTGTTATTCATTGTCATCCTAATTGCTTCTGTACATAGTCTTCAATGTGTTCAAACTATCCGTTGAAGTTCTTTTGTCCTGATATTTACATCAAAGAGCCAGATTTTTCGGAGATTGTCTTTGTCAAGAAAGAATCCCGACAATCATGTTGCCGATTAACAACCACTTGGGACTGAGTAATGCATTGAGTTGATTAAATGGTACCAAATAAAACCACAAGACACCATGTTACCAAAAACAAGAGAACCAAAGAGAAAACACCAATTCCAGATGTAGGAAACAAAAATAAACTATCAAGATAAACAAAAAAGCATCTTTTTTTTCGTGGTAGACCAAAAAAAGTATCTCATATCATCAAAGCCTCGTCTCCCTGAATCACTGTCGGAAGAACATGGGGGTTACACCATAGCGTATTATTTTCTCGGGATCGGGAAACAAAGAAGTCGAAAAGGCTCGACTGACGACCGACCAAACGTGCCCACCTGGATCTGGATGAACATGGCGAGGGGGCTACAGCAAGCTCTGCTCGCCGCGGCCAAGAGCGCGTCCAGAGAGTTCATCGCCACCATTTCTACGCGCGCTCCTCTTCCGTACAGGCCCGCAGCACAAGCACCAATCGCGTACGTCGGCTCTATGGAATCTGCATGCAAAGAGGAGGCCCTTCGTCCTCCGCCAGTCCTGGCGCCGCTCCTGTCTGTCCCGGAAACGAAAGGAAGGAAAGGAAGAGAAACCGCATAAATAAATAAACAACAGAAACGCGTACGCGAATTACGCCTACCCACATTCGTACCCTCGCCTCACTTCCTCAATGGCTTGTCATCCGGTAAGAAGTGGGACCCGCCGAAGCAAGACAATCGTGACAGACAGATTCCGTTTGTAGCTACTGGTCAACGTACTGATGGAGGCGGTGTGCTGACACGTGCGCACATCGGACCGGAAGGCGAAGGGCTGATGGGTATGCGTGGATCCGCTGTTGGAGGAAGACAGGGTTGGCGGTTTCCAACGACCAGTCGTTTCCAGGAAAAGTGTGTGTGTGTGTGTGTGTGTGAGAGAGAGAGAGAGAGAGAGAGAGAGGAAACCTGTACGTTGTTCCATATATGAATCATTAATCACGCGAGATAGATCTTCAAAAAGATGCTCAGCCGGATCTTCAGATTTGATAATTATTTATTTATATCATAAATAATAATATTTATAAATGACTCATAAAAAAATAAAATAAATAAATAAAATTATAATATTAAAATTTAAAAATTTAAAAAATTTAAAAAATCAAACTAATCAAATGAAACACTCGAATTAAAAAATATATATGTGTGGGACCCTAAAAATAAGTGAAATTAGTCACATGCATGTGTGGGGCCCCAAGATGAGGCAGAGCCAACTAGACTTTTGTTCTTGAAGCATTTGACAGATTGGAACTTGAAAGCCACTTGATCGGCACTGGGCACCGGCAATAATACCATTTAATTTTAAGCCAATTGCTCAACCCAAGACTTTTAGTACAAAAACAAAACAAAAAAATTGTGGATTTTAAATCAGTGCATATCTATGACGGCCAAAATTAGCTCACAATCTACATTGATCTAGTAAAAGATGAATCACGGGACGCAACGATCTCATAGGTAGAAGGGCATATTCCAAGGTGATGAAATCCTCAAGAATCAATCCATATGTCTAATCTAACAAATCTATCATCTGAGTATCAACTGTGTTATGCCCGTGGCGGGCAATACATAATCTACATTGATGATCTAATAGCGTGTGGATTTTACCATAAAATGTGATGACTTTGCAAAAACAATAACAATAATAACCACTATCAATGTTTAAGGTCTCATGTAATGGAACTATAATGGTATAAGTATGTCTTCATAGACACTTAAGGTTCTAGAGGGATTTATTTGGCATATGTAACATCCTTTGCAATGGCTTGATGATCCTCACAAATGCTTTTTAAAATCTTTGAAATTGGTTGTGAGCTAAGCTATTCCACACCGAGCCTCCCCTTCTTATCCTCTTTGTCTCTTATCTACAATCAAGCACCAATATTCCAACACCTCTCTCTCACACATAGACCCATGATCCTTGTCGATGTAAGCTACCCTCTAAGTTTGCTTCTCTACTGTTCCGGTTGAGAACAGCTCCAGGACGTGTCACCGGACCTCCTCGTAGATGGCTATGAACAGTGGCTGATGATGGGGGCAGTGACAGCTTCACGATTGCCGGAAACTTCGACGGAGCAGACGATGACCAGCAACAGCTTCAGGGACAGCCTGCACTCACAGGGACCGTCAGTAGGAAGGCCAGGGGGGTGCCCTGGCGCGACCACTCCGACGATCAAGTCAGGGACGGAGGAAGAAGATGATGAATAATAGGAAGAAAGTAGTTGAGAGTATGAGAGTTGCCAGAGAGCTTACCTGCGGAGCGGAGTGGTCTTTTTAAAGGGAGATGAGCGTGCATAGCTGTCACGTCATCATTTAAGGAATGTCTCATCATGATAAATGAGGTGGCAGGAACAATTGAGTTCCTTGTCCCATCGCCGGTAAAGCAGTATCTTGTCACCATCTGAGTGTGCAGCGGGGCAAGCCGCAGAGAAATAGTCTTGCATTAATTGGGGGCGTGGGCTTGTCAGAGATCATGATGAGGTGGGCCAGGGCACTGTGAGGAGGGTAGTCGTACCAAAGGACTAGCAAAACGTAAGCAAAAGCCATATGAAGCGATCCGTCGATTCGGTAGGTGTATAACTGCATGAAGGGAACTGAACAGGGCACGGCTGAAGGAAAGGATTCGACTAATACATAGCCAAACGGAAGGACTTGGCATGCCGTTAGTCGAATGGAAGGATTCGGCGTGTAGTTGGTCGAATGGGAGGATTCGGCATGTAGTTAGCCGAATGGAAGGATTCGGCGTGTAGTTGGTCGAATGGGAGGATTCGGCATGTAGTTAGCCGAATGGAAGGCTTCGGCATGTGTGTAGCCGAATGGTAAGCTTCGGCATGCAGTTAGCCGAATGGAAGGCTTCGGCATGCAGTTAGCCGAATGGAAGGCTTCAGTATGTGTGTAGCCGAATGGCAGGCTTCGGCATGCAGTTAGCCGAATGGAAGGCTTCGGCATGCAGTTAGCCGAATGGAAGGCTTCGGCATGTGTGTAGCCGAATGGGGGATTCGGCGAGGCACCTGCCGAGTGAAAGGATTCGGCTACGCACCTGCCGAATGGGAGGAATCGGCGAGGACTCCTGCCGAATGGCAATATTTCGCTAGTATAAGCTTTGAACTACTCGAGGGAATTGACGTAGCGGGTGAAGACCCCCGCGATGAAACCTATTTTAGACTCGAGTCTGATCATGGCTAACCCCATGGTTTATCCCCGGAACATCTACCACTCTAGCGTTAAGGTAAAGACTTTGGCTCCTCTTCACTCTTAGTCATCGCCTTTTTCCTTCCTCATCACTATCAATAATCATCCAATATCCTTTTTCTCCTCTTCTCTTCTCTTCATTCATTATCGATGCTATTACTGCCTTTCAAGGTCATCCTCCCATGGTAGGGCTCTTTGAAACTCTAGCCTCTTTAGTCCTCCACATCTTTTGATCTTCGATCTTTGATATTCGTTGAGAAAATTTTATTTTTGAAAAATAATAAATTAATATATAGAGTCAAAATGTTAATGTTGATTAGTTGCTAAATATATTTATATAAATTATGAATTTTAACAAACTTTGAAGAAGAAAGTGGTTTATTTAGTAAGACAGAATAAAACTTAATCATAAAGGCCTAAATACAGTCTAATATATACTCTCTTTAATCTAACGGCTATATTGACAAAGTTAAATGCTGTCTCTGATAATTGTGTCCAACGTTCAAAATACAATTAATGATATTTAAGATTAATCCATTATTTCTGATACCCCTCCTCAAGAGGAAGATGCAGATTCTGCAGATTCATCTTGGACATCAGAAATTCATGCTGCGATTGAGACAAGCCTTTGGTTAGTATATCAGCGATTTGATTCTTCGAGGTTACAAACTGCACATCAATTAGACCTGAGCCAACTACTTCACGTATGAAATGCCAATCAATGGCGAAGTGCTTCGTGCGTTCATGCATCAGTGGATTTCGAGATAATTGTATAGCTGACTTATTATCACAATGCAATGTTACTGCAGAATCTTGTTTGATCTGAAACTGTTGCAGCAAATGAGATAACCAAAGAATTTCACAGGCTGTACTTGACATAGCACGATATTCAGCCTCGGTGGAGCTCCGTGCAATAAGTTCTTGTTTCTTTGATTTCCAGCTAATGAGGTTCTTGCCCAAAAAAATAGTGAAACCAAAAACCGATCTTCTAGTTTCCTGACACTTTGCCCAATCGCTATCACAGTAAGCACTTAAGGTCAGATTTGAGTTATGCGCCAAAAAAATCCCAGTTCCTGGTGCGTTCTTTAAATATTTGAGAACCCGAAAAGCAGCATTGAGATGGTTTTGTTCAGGCTGGTGCATAAATTGGGACAGAACCTGCACAGAATAGGAAATATCAGGTCGAGTGAAGGTGAGATAGATAAGCTTACCCACTAGTTTCCTATAGAAGCTTGCATCTGTGACTAAGGTGGACGAGTTCTTGTGTAGTGACTGCCCTCCTTCAAGTGGCGTAGCAGCAGGTTTACTTCCAAGTTGGCCGAACTCTGCAAGAAGATCAAGTGTATATTTTCGTTGACATAGGTTGATTCCTTGTGCAGATCGTGCAACCTCAAGACCTAGGAAATACTTGGGAACTCCCAAATCCTTGAGTTTAAATTGTTTGGACAAGGTTGTAACAGTATGCTTAAGTTCTGATAGAGAAGAGCTGCCGATGAGTATATCGTCGACATATACGAGTAAGGCCAAGATAGTGCCTGAAGTTGTGGTCTTAACGAATAGAGAATGATCAACAGGTGATCTTTGGAAATTATGGGCTTGAAGGACCTGGGTGAACTTAGAGTTCCACTGTCGCGATGCTTGTTTCAATCCATACAAAGCCTTATTAAGCTTGCAGACTAGTTTTTCATTGGATGCTAATGGTTCGTGTGTGGTATAACCCTGTGGGAGGTCCATGAGGATAGTTTCATCAAGTTCACCATTCAAAAAGGCATTATTGATGTCTAGTTGTCGTAAATGCCAGTTTTGAGTAGCAGCAAGTGAAAAAAACACTCTCACTGTGGTGTGCTTGACTACGGGACTAAAAGTCTCTTGATAATCGAAACCTTTTATTTGATTGTAGCCTTTCGCCACAAGTCGCGCTTTGTATCGATCAATTGTTCCATCAGCTAGGAGTTTTATTTTGTATACCCACTTACACCCAATAGTGTGAGTAGATTTTGGTACAGCTAAAACTTCCCAAGTCTGATTTTCGTCAAGTGCTTGGAGTTCACTTTGCATTGCATTAAGCCATTCATTGGATCTGGAAGCTTCGGCATAAGTTTGTGGCTCCACCATGTGAGACAGAGCTATGGTGAATGCAGTATGATAAGGTTGTAATCGTGAAATCCCTAAATAATTTGAAATAGGATGCATAGTGGAACAAGAGGCTTTTGAATGTGTTAAAGGATGTTCATACACATCCAGATATGAGGGTGGTCGCCTATTTCTGCGAGGTCTAGTTGAAACAATTGGTTCTATAGATGATGGAAGATGTGTAATGTTAGAGGGTGTGTTTACTGCTTGAGGAGGGCTCTTATCAAGATTAGAAGAACGCTCATTAAGGTTAGAGAATTCTGTTTCATTGTCATTGGAAGTATGTTCATTGGAATCCGAAGACTCTGTCTCGTTGACGGCCTCGTGGAAATTTTCTGTTGTGTGTAACTGGTCTGTGAGTGGATTGTAAACATGTTCTGTCTGAACATATTCGTGGAAGGCTTGTGGTAAGGCTGGCAAGGTAGAAAGGTCTGGAGTTGCATTTAAACGTGCTTGGAAATCTGATGAGTATGGAAAAGTTGACTCATGAAAAGTGACATCGCGCGAAGTAAAAACTTCTTTGGTATGTAAGTCATACAGTTGATATCCTTTTGTTCCATTTGGATATCCTATGAAGATGCAGGTTCTTGCCCGTGGGTCAAATTTCTTGCGATCACGATGGAGAGTGCTTGCAAAGCATAAGCATCCAAACACTCTTAAGTGATCGTACTTGGGCTTTTGATTCAACAACTTCTCGTACGGGGTCAAGTAACCCAGAAGTTTCATGGGTGTTCGATTAATGATATGAGTAGCTGTTAAAACAGCATATCCCCAAAAATGAACTGGTAAACTGGCTTGAAAGAGTAAAGCTCTAGCAACATTGATTAGATGCTGATGCTTGCGCTCTACTATGGCATTTTGTTGGGGCGTTTCTACACAAGTTGTGTGATGCAAAATGCCATTTTCACAGTAGAAATCACGCAAGGATAGTTCCGGCGCATTATCACTCCTAAGAATCTGTACTTGACCTTTAAACTGAGTTTGTGCCATTTTTACAAATTGTTGGATAAGATGTCTTGCTTCGCTTTTCAGTTTCATGAGAAACGTCCAAGTAACGCGAGAAGCATCGTCAACAATTGTAAGGAAGTAGTGATATCCACCTATGGCAGATTCTTTGTGAGGACCCCATGTGTCTATGTGAATTTCAGCAAAGGAATCTGTACGTACTTGATTTTGTGAAGGAAAGGGAAGACGCTTAAGTTTTGCTTTAGGACATACAAGGCATACTTGCTCCGGAAAATAGGAAACGTTTGGCTCTTGTGTAGAGAGGTGGCTAAGAACTTTATGAGAAGGGTGACCCATTCTATGGTGCCATAAATCAAACACAACCTTTTTCTGATTGTTTCCATCTGTTACGATGTTATTGTTATTACAACTATTAGCGTTAACTGAAAACAAAGACGAGTGATTATAAGAAAAATTAAAGGTGCCTTCAGGAGATGGATCATCTAACATGGCATTTTGCTGGAACAGATATAAACCGCCTTGCTGTTTACCCATGCCAATCACCATCTTTGAATATAAGTCCTGAAGATAACAGGCGAGGGGATCAAAAACCACACGACACTTATTGTGAACAGAAAGCTTGTGTACTGATAAAAGATTAATTTTGAATTGAGGAATAAATAAAACATCGGTAAGTTGCAGATTCGAAGTAAGACGAATGCTCCCAATATGAGTTACATTAGCTTTCATGCCATTTGGAAAACTGACAGAAGCATTAGTAACTTTATATTCAGAAAAAAGAGTTAAATTTGAGCACATGTGCTCACTTGCCCCAGAGTCTATGACCCATGTATTGGGAGACAGTGGGTCGAGTGGCATTGTTGCAGACCATGCACAAGGAGTAGAGCAGTAGACAATCTTACCAGCAAAGGCATCTGATGGAGCATCTTTGGAAGTAGTTGAATCAGTTGGGATCTTCTTTGCTTCTTTAAGTTCATCAATAAGAGTCTGGAGCTGCTCATTAGTAATAGGAGCTTGATCTTGAGCCCCTTCTTTTATTTCCTGTAGAATGACGTTATTAGTAGCATGAGTTTTTGGAGCAGATGGTTTTGGGGCAAATCCTTGCTTTGGAATGGATCCTTTTATGTTAGTTCCCTGATAGAGTTTGTGCCCAGGTGGATATCCCACAATTTGCCAGCATTTGTCGATGGTGTGGTTTGTGAAGCCACACTTGGTACAATATTGATTACTGGGTTTGGAGGGATTTTTGGAGAACCGAACTGACTTAAATCGCTCACGTTTTCCAGGGATGTAGCCGAGCAGAGCAGAACTTTCAGCAGTTGGTGTTGATAGGATTGGACGCTTGCGTTGCTGTTCATCTTGAAAAGCAGTATTATAGGCTTCTTCCACAGATGGTGGTGGATCTCGACTGAGTAGTTGAGATTGAACAGTAATAAATTCTGAGTTAAGTGCAGTAATGAATTGGAAAACTCGATCTCTATTTCGCTGCTCGGCATATTCCTCAAAACAGGCGTCAGTACACTTCCCACATTTGCAATGAGGGAGTGGGCGATAGATATCCAATTCTTCCCATAATCCAATAAATTTTGTGTATAGTTCATCAACTGAGCAACTACCTTGAGTTAAAACACCCAGTTCATGTTGAATATGAGCAATCCGAGTATTATCAGGCTTGGAGAAGCGAGTATGAAGAATAGTCCAAATTTCCAGAGCTGTTTTCTTCAGGTGGATTGTGGGGACAATGGAGGGAGCTACTGCTCGTATAAGCCAAGCCGCGACCATATCATTGCAACGCATCCAATCATCATAACTGGGATCGATTTTTTCTGGTATTGGTAGGTCTCCGGTAATAAATCCTAACTTCCGCCGTATGGAGAGGCCTCGACGAACTTGTGTTGCCCAAGTAAAATAGTTAGGACCAGTAAGAGGGATTGTAGCGAGATTAACTTCCGAGGTATCAGTCGGGAGGAGTTGATATGGGGAAGGAGAAGATGTGGAGGAGGTAGAAGCAGTCTTAGCAGTCAAAGCTGCGACCAACTTCTCAAGAAGTTCCTCCGCCATTGCGAGGACTTTATAAGATGTCCTTCTGTCTTTGCTCTGATACCATAACAAACTTTGAAGAAGAAAGTGGTTTATTTGGTAAGACAGAAGAAAACTTAATCATAAAGGCCTAAATACAGTCTAATATATACTCTCTTTAATCTAACGGCTATATTGACAAAGTTAAATGTTGTCTCTGATAATTGTGTCCAACGTTCAAAATACAATTAATGATATATAAGATTAATCCATTATTTCTGATAAACAAGGAAGCACGAAGCACATTTTACCAGTTTAGTCCAAAAATAATAAAGAAATTACTTAAATGAGATTTTATAATTATAAATTATAATTATATGCTTACACGTTTTGTTATATGGGTAAAAAAATTTTAAAACGCCTTTTATTATCATTTTTGTCAAAAAAATCAGAAAATTAAAACTCGAATAGAATTTAATTTATTTAAAACTACTATTACAAAAATACTATGTATTAATTAACTTGATTAAAATTATATGAACTTGAACCAGAACATTAACTAATCGTATTAATTTTAATCATTAAAGATTTCTTAGTAAGATTAAACCATTGAGACTTTTGGTCATGACATGATCGTTTTTCGAGGATAAAATATTATGATAATTTATGATGCAATGTGATTGTCAAGATTTTTATTTTCAAAAATTATATATATAAATATAATAGATATGATGAACATCTTAAAAGACGCGACTATATAGTGTCCAAAATAATTTAGAGCCCTCAGAATAGTAAATAGTATCATTTTATATTTTTATATTTTTTATTTTTTAACTAACAGTTAAATCATTTAAGATTTTTTCTTTATAATTTAGGGGTTGAGTTATAGTATTAAATATAAAAAAATAATTTAAACTAAAAATTATTTGTTATTTATTTTAGTTAAATCATTTAAGATTTTTTCTATTAGGATTTAGGGGTTGAATTATAGTATTAAGTAAAAAAAATAAAATAAAAATAAAAAATATATTTACTATTTCAGACGTTTGAAAGTTTTTCGAGCATCCCAATTCTAATGTCACATACAGTTGACTATTTTAAGACGAGCAAGATATCACTTCTTTATATATATATATACATTATAGGTGAGTATCAAGCATAAAAAAAATTAAAAATTTTATTTAGAATTTAGATTTTAAGATTTAAGTTACACAATTTGGTGTGTAATTATTTTTTTAATTTAAAGAAAGTGAAAATAAAAAAAATAAGATTTAATGCTTAGTGTTTAGTATAATAACCTGAGGTAATTAGACTCCTCTCCCAAGTTCCACCGATTGAACAGCACCAAACTCCGCCCCTCGTTCGCCGCCGGGTAAAGACTGTCCCTCAGCGGCCGCAAGTCGATCCCGGAGATGAACGGTGTCCCCGTGCCGGTGTTCACCAGGCATACCGAAAAGAACCTAAAATAAAGCTAAGAGATCATCGATGATTGCTCATTCAATAATTCACTCGTTTTGCCTAGCTACTGAATTATACCCGGCGGTGGCCACCGTGATGGTCTCCGTCCAGTAGAATGAATCCGCCGTGGTAACGTTCACCCTGTCCCAGTAGTTGACGCCGAGGTGAAGGTCGAAGGACTGCGTTTGGCCGCCGAGCCCATCGTAGTCGCCGTAGAGGAACCACGCCCGGAGGAGGTACTTGGACCCCTGCGTTACCGCCGGCGACCCGATGGTGTAGCAGTTGCGGGTGCCGTTGGGGAAGGCGCGGAGATCGAGGAGCTGTGGGGCCCAACCGTCACCGATGTAAGCGGCGGAGATGTTGTGGTTGATGCCGGTGTCGATGAAGTCGGCGTCGGAGACGTAGGAGATGTTGGTGAGGGGGTCGACGTAGGACGAACCGGGCTCGATGCCGCAATCGATGGAGAGGAAACCGAGGGCGTCCGTGGATTGAGAGCGAGCTCCGGCGGAGGCCATGGCCAAGGCGAGGAGGAACGACCACCAAAATCTGGAATCCATCTTCTTCTTCTCCTTGGGGTATGCGATCGCCATGGCAGAGTAGATTTATACACCAATCTTGTGTCTTGTAAACTTTCATTTCACTCCCCATTGTTTCTCTTATTACAAATGAGTCCCGAACTTCTAAATTCATTGAACAGTGCCCTCTCAAGTTTCAATTTTTATGACTCTCTTTCTCTGCAAGTTTGTTTATTTTTATTTAATATATATAAGATTAATTAAATGAGGAAATAATATATATATATATATATATATATATATATATATATATTTGACTCATTAACATTTGTAAATAAAGATTATGTGCATGAACAAAGTTTCTTAACTATATTTACTAATAAGGTTTTATTAAACTTGTAAATAATTAAAGAAGTTCAATAACCAACTCAATTAAACTGTAAAATTTTAGAGAAAAAACAAATTAAATTTGAATAACTAACATAATTGAAAGTATTGAGAGGGATTTGAAAATTAAAAAATAAAAAGGATAAAAGTGGCAAAGACCACATGCTTTATTTCCACTCACCCAACCATGGTCGCGGTTGTGCGCTTTGCTCAAGATA
Source organism: Curcuma longa (assembly GCF_044706935.1). Lineage (NCBI taxonomy): Eukaryota > Viridiplantae > Streptophyta > Magnoliopsida > Zingiberales > Zingiberaceae > Curcuma > Curcuma longa. The sequence goes on from NC_133866.1 coordinate 4,459,573, forward strand.
TGAAAGTTTTACAGGGGGCGAATTGAAAATTTTCCCTTTGATCTCATTTCCTACTCCGAACAAGATACAACATTTACTGCCCACAGACGCACACATGCCGCGTGCTCGGGCAGTCAGCTGACTTTCCATCTGTGCACGCTGTCCTGCAGCAGATTGCAAATCTCCTCGAGGACCAGGTCGGGGCGTCGCGTCAGCATGCGAGATTGCTTTTGGATCCCAGCGGACGTACGTACGCGTACATGCAGATTTGCACGGAGTTGACTTTGTACTTCATGACTCCCACCCGTTGACTTATCAAACAGCTAAGTAAAGTCGTCGCCGTTTAAGTTATCTAAGTGGAGCCCTTATCGTCGTCACCTCCGGAACATTTGAATTTATCAAACTGCCCAAAATTTCTTCATCGACAATCATTTAAAGCTTCAAGTTGACTTTTTAGCGGGTTGGATAAGATCGATCTCAGATTGGTAATGCTGAAATTTGCTCATGCAGTTCAGTAAAATGTCAAAAATTTATTGATGTGGCGGAAACGACAAAGGCATGTGACGGGCCTAAGACTTAGTCAACTTGAAGCCAAGTCATTCTGACTAGTCATCGAGCTCAAGTCCAGCTAATCTGACTCAAGCCTGAACTCGAATCAAGCCAATCCGACTTAAGATCAAGTTCAGATCAACTCGGCAAACCAATAGGTGGAACCATTCAGCCATAGTCCGACCTGATCAAGCTCAATAGGATCAAGCTCAATAGGATACTTAGCCAAAGGGGTTAGCTGAGCAGGGGAAATGGTGCAAACACATTCTGAGGGCGTGGGTGGATGTGTGAGATGTGGCGTGGACACATTTTGTGATCCTCTTCTCTTTGATAGAAACTGACTTAAGCATCAGATGAGTTTCGCTAAGGTTCATCTTGACCTCCCTTCTAATTCTTTTTCAGTGCTCTTAGCTTCCTTAGCGTGTTTGTCGCCATCGGAGACCTTCATCAAAGCCAAACATGTTCTTACTAGGTGCCCTAAAGCCCTCTCGTCGCCTGACCCATCAAAAGCCAATTTGATAAGAGTCGATCTAATACGAAACCAACTTGATAAGAGCTGACCCGACTTATATATATCCAACATGCTAGAAGTGCTATTATTTCAATAACATAATTTGGCATCAAACTGAAATATTTTTGTCTCTGCCAATTCAGTTGATACCCATACCCAGATCCGCAATGTAAAGAACAATCTAAACAATTCCTTGATTTATTTATTTAGAAGGCAGTAATCCTCAATCGTATCTTTCTTAGAGAAAAGAAAAGCTCTACATTTTAAGTTTAACAATCTTGGGGAATCATAAAATCTATGAGTATAGTCAAGGATTGAGGTAACTGACAAAGCCGGCGACAGTTCTATACTTCCGAGGGCAATAATCTGGTTTACATCAGCAGCTCGACACTGTGAACATCGTCTGAGTGCTAGCGACGGAATTACCATTCTTAATGCGGAGGTTCTCTAGTTCCAAGCTGCTCCTCAGCTGTGCAGCCACATTCCCCATGGTTGGCCTAGCTTGGGGTGCTCGTGCCAGGCATCCCAATGCGGTATCGATACACTTCCAGACAGAATTCACATCGTACTCCCCGTGAAGTCTTGGATCAACAACGTCCTCTATGGTTCCTCGGGTGAGCCTTTCGCGGACCCAGACTGAGACGTGTGCATTATCTGTGCTAGTTACGATTGGAGCTTGCCCGGTGACCAGCTCCAAAATGACCACCCCAAAGCTATAGACATCACTTTTGCTACTCAGCTGGCTGGTAACGTGGTACCTGAGTGAGTTAATAAGAATTACGACTTCATACGCGAAAAGAAATAAGAGAGGTACTGAACAAAAAATTGTGTTAGGGAAAGCATCTGTTTCTCAGGAGAACAAGAGAAGCAAGAAGGCAAGCAAGTACTCTGGATCCAAGTATCCGGCTGTTCCCATCACTACGGTCAATACATGAGTGTCTGCCTCGCTTAAAGTCTTTGATATTCCAAAATCTGCTATCTTTGCCTCAAACCTTTCACTCAGGAGTATATTTGCTGTCTTGACGTCTCTGTGAATGATAGGTGGTGTGCACGCCGTGTGCAGATACTCCAGTCCTAAACATCACCAGAAGTTAGAACCTACGAAAAATGATGGCCATAGATTGACCGGAGCAACGAACTTGGAAAGCACACAGACACGCTGTGTTAGAATCAAACCTTGTGCAGATTCAATTGCAATATGGAGACGCTGCTGCCAACTTAAAGATGCCACGTTCTGTGCTCTTCCTGCGGTTTGAGTATGAGAGCAACTTATCGATGCTTGTTCTATATTTGACAAATATCAGACCAGTGCATAAAGAGCCTTTTAGATAATTGACTATCATTGCCATTCTTCATATAACAGATAATTCCAGTATGATCTGGCCCATGTTGGCTCAGAATCTACAAAAACCACACCGGCAGAAAGCAAAGAAGAAAAAAACAACGAAAAAAAGAAGGCAACGGAGAAACAACCAACGAGAAGAGGAAAATTCTTTATTGCCGTGAATTGAAATGCTGCACAATTGATGTATTTATACACCATAATTGATAAGGTATGACATCACTTAAGCCAATCAAGTAATGCCATGTAAGCCATAAGAATAGGGAAGATAAAACTTATCCAAAAACTACACGTTGAAAGATAAAACTTATCAAAAACGTTAACTAAAGACCTATCAGGATTATTTGCTAATATTACTCCCCCTAATCCTGATATGGTTGTAAATCATGAACACCGAGTAGTTGTCGTATCGCAGCTGAACCAAGTAGTCAAAGATACTATCAAGCAGGCTAGGAATGACCTTTATCTTCCTCTCTCCAGAGGTCAGAATTGTATTTTCATCTTCTATAGCTTCTTCGTTAACAAGAACACCTAGTTGAATCATCTCTCTACCATGCCCCTTCATTGGTCTTTTCAGTGTTACAAGTGTTTGCCCTGGAGGTTCTCCTCTGTGGCCAACTGCTCTCATTTTATTAGCTAATGAAACAAGTTCAGTGACTTTTGAGCTATCCAGAAAATTCTCATAAAGTTTGAGTCCCTCAACTACATTTACCATCATGCCATCACTTGTTTCTCTGGTCAGGAATTCTTTTGGAGTTGATATTACTTTCAGAATTCCATGTTGATCCGAAGTCATAATTGTCTTGTCTCCACAATCGGAATCTTGATTACCATGCGCACAACCAACTTCCGACTTATTATCACTGGTTCCAAATGCATCCTTTCCATCCTTCAGGCAAGAGTTGTCCTCTGAGCTATGTGGATTGCAGTTTCCATCCTTTTCATTGAGAGGCAAGGAATCCTTGACCGATGACATATGCACATTGTTCTGGTTTATCTTGATAGATTTCAGTTCCTCCTCCATTGCTTTGTACCAGCAAGTCTCGGTTGCAGCCTCTTGGTAACATGTCGGCTCTTCAGACATCACCATCATCACCTCTTCATCAATACCAACCATTTCCTCAGTGTTGGCGTAGATATCAGCAAGCGACCTATAACGGACTGGCCCTTCATAAGACTCGGGTGTATTTGATTCTGAAGATGAGGTAGTTGCATGAATGCTCGATGATGGTGTAGATGGACTTGACACTCTTGTCATGGGCACCACGCCTACTGGTGGTGGTGTGACATCTTCCACTCCTGCCTCAGCATCTGCTGCAACAATCGGCTCGTCGGAATAGGATGCATCCAACATAATAAATTCCGGTAAATTTTCTTCATTGTTAGCACCTGCATTCCATGTCCATTCATAATTTTCTTGAAATATGACATCTCTACTTACTTGTAGTTTGCCACGCCTTGGATCAAATAGCCGATGTGCTTTGCAGCCTTCCTCGACACCCAAGTATACCATGGGTGAACTTCTGTCGTCAAGTTTCTTAAGGTGAGGGGTTGTGTTTTTTACATATGCAACACAACCGAACACCCTCAAGTGGGAGAGATGTGGCTTTCTCCCCATCCAAGCTTCAAATGGGGTACGCTCTCCTAGCGCCTTAGTTGGGAGACGGTTTAGTAGATAGACAGCATGTCTAACCGCCTCTCCCCAGAACCTTGCCGGCATATGTGTACCCTTGAGGAGAGATCTTGCCATGGCCATAACGGTGTGATTACGGCGCTCTACAACACCATTCTGTTGGGGTGTGTAGGGAGTCGTGAGGTGCCGCTCAATTCCTTCATTTTCACAAAATCGAGTGAACTCCGTGGATAGAAACTCGCCGCCCCGGTCTGTTTGGAGTGTTCTGATCTTGTACCCAGTCTTGTTCTCCGTCAAGACTTTGAACTTCTTGAAAGCTTCGAATGCGTCATTCTTTGCTGCTAATACAAACACCCACATCCACCTTGTAAAATCATCAACAATTAAAAGAAAATACTTATTACCGGCGAGTGTACATGGTGAGATTGGCCCGCAAATATCAGCATGGAGAAGTTCTAACGGCTTCTCTGCTCTAAAGTTTGCTTGGTACGGGAATGGTGACCTTGCATGCTTGGCCATCACACACACCTCGCAAAAGTTGTTTGGCTGGGGCAATAGTGGTACACCAACTGCCAATTTCTTCTCCCCCAAAAGCTTCAAGTCCTGAAAATTGACATGTCCGAGCCTTGCATGCCATAACCAGGTTGGGTCTTCTAGGCTTGCTATGAGACAGACTTGCTTGAATGTCTTCAAGGTTATCTTGTACAAGCGATTTTGTGTTCGCTTTACCCGCATCAAGAGCTTCCCGCTCCTATCAATCACCTTCATGGTATCTCCTTCCATGTGCACCTCGTTCCCAGTTTCTGTCAATTGACCAAGACTCATAATATTACTACAAAGTTTTGGAATGTAGTATACCTCGTGGAGAGCCTTCTGATCGCCATTCTTGCATTCAAACACAACCGTTCCCTTGCCCATTATCTCAATGGTTGATCCATCGCCAAATCTCACCCTCCCGGTGATGGTTTCATCTAGTTCTTGAAACTTCTCGCGATGGCCGGTCATGTGGTTGCTAGCACCGTTGTCAAGGTACCAGATGTCTTTATCTTCTCCTTTCTTAACATTGCGATACATATCTGGTAGGAATCTTTCTTCGCTGAGTAGAATGATATCCTGCTGCTCACGCCTTGTGTGAGACTCCTCGTGGGACACGGTCATCATCAGTGCTGGTTCTTCATCGGTGGCACAAGTGAGGTGAGCCTCATCACGACGCTTGCTGTAGCATTCAGACGCATAGTGCCCCATTTTCTCACAATTGAAACATTTTATATGTTTCTTGTCACGAGCGTGACTGTTGTTGCCGCTAGTGCCTCCTGCACTGTCTTGGCGCTGCGTACCACGGCCACGTCCGCGCCCTCGCCCACGCCCACGCCAGTTGCCACGATTGGGATTGCTGGATCCATGCCCCTTGCCCCTTGATGAAGTGTCCACGTTGCTTCCCTTCTGTCGCATTTGCCATTCGGCATGAGTAAGTAGGAGCTCACCTTCAGTGTTGTTGGTGTTGCCATGTAATCGTAGTGTTCGTTCCTCGTACGCCTTCAGTCGCCCTATAGCCTCCTCAAACGGCATAGTCTCAAGGTCGTGGAACTGCTCAATACCGGCAACAATAGGGAAGAATTTATCAGGGACAGAATCGAGCAACTTCTTTACCAGAGAGGAATCTTCAAGCGTGGCACCAAGGGTGGAAAACTTGCTGCTCAAGGCGCTGAGTTTTCTCGCAAACTCATCAATCGTCTCGGTCTCCTTCATCCGGAGGGCGTCAAACTCGCTTTTCAATGTTTGTACGCGTGCCTTCTTCACCCGATCACTACCAAGATACCTCGTCTTGAGGCTATCCCAGACTTCCTTCGCCGTCTTCTTATTTGCGATTTGAAGAAGGATGTCTTCGGGGACACACTGCAAAATATATGCACGTGCCTTTTTGTCCTTCTTTGCATCTACTTGGGCTCCTTCTGCTGGCTCCACCGCCTCCCAGACTCCCTGGGCATCAAGAATCGCCTCTGTCTTGATTGCCCACACAGTGTAATTGTGAGGGCTTAGCATCGGATAGAGAAATGGCACTCCGCCGTTCTCCTTCACAGCAGCTTGTGGGATGCCCGACATTTTTATAGAATCGTGGATTCAAGGCTCTGATACCAATTGTTGGCTCAGAATCTACAAAAACCACACCGGCAGAAAGCAAAGAAGAAAAAAACAACGAAAAAAAGAAGGCAACGGAGAAACAACCAACGAGAAGAGGAAAATTCTTTATTGCCGTGAATTGAAATGCTGCACAATTGATGTATTTATACACCATAATTGATAAGGTATGACATCACTTAAGCCAATCAAGTAATGCCATGTAAGCCATAAGAATAGGGAAGATAAAACTTATCCAAAAACTACACGTTGAAAGATAAAACTTATCAAAAACGTTAACTAAAGACCTATCAGGATTATTTGCTAATAGCCCATGTCCAAAAAAATAGATCAAAAATAGTTGAAAACAATAGCCACTGGTATGAGAATCTGATTGAAGAAGGGGAGTCTTAGAGCAACGGTAAAGTTACTGCCGTGTGATTTAGAAATCACGAGTTCGAGTCTCGAAATAACCTCTTACAAAATAGGATAAGACCACGTACAATAGACTCTTCCCCGGAATCCTGTATTGGCAGGAGCTTCATGTACCGAACTGCCCTTTATGGTGATCTGATTGAACTATTGTGACAATGGCCATGAGAATTGCAAACTCAGAGAGACAATATTAAGTGCTCAGGGTTTACAATGTTTCAAAATTATTATGAATGTTTTGGGAGGTGATTGAGATACTAGAGAATAAATTTAGACGATGATTAAAGTTTACCTTCATCAATAGCTAACTAACTCATTTGCTATATTTATTATAAATTAACTTCATAATATGGATACAACCTAAAATCTGTATCTACTTCTGAGAAAAATCCTTTTTTAAGTAAAAAAAGCACCTGAACTTTGAATGTGATCTACAGGAAGTAAAATTCATTAAATACTAATCCAGAATAATTAATCACATTATCACAGCAGTTCCACATGAAAATTCATGAATTTTAGTAGTAGTTAATGACTGGTAAGTGCCCTAGAGTCTGATCAAGATGTGCTAGCATGGACATATTCAAAGAATACAAATTAGTTAAAGTTTCAAACCTTTCAAATGATCTCGTACAGTTCCTTGGGCCATATACTCATATACAAGTCCCATATAGTTTCCATCCTTGCAGTAGCCAACCATAGAAACTAAATTTCTGTGATGAACCCTCAACAGAAACTGGGCCTATTAAAACAATAGGGAAAAGAAGAAAACAGGTCACGACATCCCTTAAATAAAAATGTTTACCACAGAACAAACACAAAAGAGGGAAGGACAGAATATAAAATGTTAGTCTCTACCATCCAAAAGTTCAGAAGTCGAGAATACAAGAGCATTTCAAGGTTTGGGTAGATTTACTGATGTCGAGTTTTAACATATATAATATCTGGCTGATATGAAAGAAGCATTAAATTCTATTACCTCAGCAAGAAATTCCCTAGGTCCTTGAGCTGCTGATTGAGATCTCATCTTCACTGCCACTTCAATACCATCTTTCAAGCGCCCATAGTAGACAGTCCCAAATCCTCCTTCACCAAGGACTCTGTTGAAATTATTTGTTATATCCTTCAACTCCAAGTACGTGAATTGGCGATTCTCAAATTGCAGTGGGCTGTCTTGGACCTCTTGGTGCTTCTGTATTTGGTTGAAGATAGGTTGTTGGTTTACACGGTCACCAATCCCATAACCTTTCAAGTAAAGTACAGTATGATCAAATCAAAGAAGATGAATTTAGGAAGCTATTTGATTTATAAGTGCATCAGAGACTAAGGCTGGAAATAGCATAGCATTTGCATTTCAAAAATGAATTAGAAAAAGCACTGTGATAAAATGGATTGTCAAAAAGTAGTTTAATGTTTGATGATCTAAATCCACATTTGGTAAAACTATACTCAAAAAGCTTCTTTTTTTCCTTATAAGTAAAATAATGATAATATAATAAATAATTAGAATAATATGTACTATTTTTTCAAAATAATAATAATAATATCTTTACATCTCAACTTCTTAGCTTTTTACTCATATAAAAAAAAAAAAAAGGCAGCCCGGTGCACGAAGCTCCCGCCATGCGGGGTCTGGGGAAAGGATCCATTGTACGCAGCCTTACCTTGCCTTTGGCAAGAGGCTGTTTCCAGGATTTGAACCCGTGACTTCTAGGTCACATGGCAACAACCTTACCGTTGCGCCAAGGCTCCCCTTCAGCTTTTTACTCATATGGAATATAAAATTAAATTTTATGTATAGCTATTATCTTAAAATATAAATATCTTAGTGAATAAATTATTATTACTTATTATAAATATATTATAGTATGATTTTATATTCATAATAAACATTAAAAATACTATTTCTTGGACTTATAAATCATAATGTTTTTAGTACAATTACTTGCTAACAAATATGTATTAATGTAATATTTTAATACTTCATAACCCATAACGAATATTTTTAATTTGCTAAAATAATATTTATAATCAATTATTTTTTATACACTATTAACCAATGAACAATATAATTTACTAATAATATTTTAAAATATTTTTATTTTTATCATGTATGTAAAAATAATAATTTTTAGTTTGTTAACAAACAGTTAATTTAAACATTGAATTTTTAAATATTAAATATTATGTTACAACATATTGTAAAATTATAATTTTTTTATTTTTATACTCAATATTAATATTTGTTAAATATTATATTATTTATCTAATTTTTATATTTATTTTGGAAGTATATAAAAATTGCTCAAGAAAAATAGCTTTATAAAGTACTTCCCCACTAGTAAAAATGACTCCGGGAAGGTGGTGCTTTGAGTAATATCAATTTTGACATTAGTTTATCAAATACCTTTTAACTCCCAAAGTGCTTTGGCCTCTTAAAGCTCTTTGGTTAAACAATCCCAATCTCAGCCTAATTGTGGGAAAATTGCAACAGCTTCACTTCGGAAATGCTTACCCTTTTTCTTTCTGTATCTCCAGACGAGGAACACCACCAAGACTAGCAGCAGGAGAGGAAGCACACAAAGAGTCACGATTACAGGTGTTGATATCTTCCTCTTTGTTGATGATGCTATTAGCTGACATGAACTTCCATCAGAACAAAGATGAGGATTTCCTTCAAGTCTACATTGATTTACATTCAAATCAGTGAACTAAGCCAATTCATTTAAGTAAAATAATGGTAAAATTTAAGCTAAATATGACAAAAGGAGTTGGTAACAATCAAATCAATGCTGAATTCACTTTCCTAGAAGATTTATGCCATTATGGCTTTGTAGATTTCATAGAATAAGCATATGATTGCAATCACATTCACATTCAAGGAATTTGTCTCTTATTCGTCAAAAAGTAGAAATGCTTAAGATAGATGTAGCTCAAATTTCTAAAGACCTAAATTGCATTTTTTTTTATTGTTCATCCTTCCTCTGTTTGATGCAGGAAGGGAAACTTAAAGCGCTCACCTTTATTATTCTGATAATAAAAAATGAAAGATATAACAAACCTCAATGTGAGCAATCCATTTTGTGCTTCTGTAAGAAGTTCAGAAGGAATTGATCCAGTTAAATTGTTATTAGTCAAATCTCTGCCAAAAAGCCATAAGATGACAACAAAGATTAGGTATGCACATATTTTATGATAAAAACAAAAATATAAGGAGAATGCTTACAGGAGTCTGAGGGAAGATAAATGCCCTAGAAAACCAGGTATTGTCCCTGTTATGTTGTTGTTTGACAAGTCCCTGAAAAATGTTACTAAAAATTCATCATCACTATGTATGGGAAAATGATTGCCTAAATGGGATATAGCTTATATCCCTTAGCCTGTATGGATGAAATGCAAATGAAATAATATCCAAACAACTAATATTATGGTAGAAAGTATCTGTGAGCAGGAAATAAGTAGCATATGAGTTTTTGTTCTAGCTGCGCTGATGTGCCTGATACTTCTAATGGCATAATCATATCATGCCTTTTGTTTTGTAACCATGAACACTACATAAGTCTGCAAACCATGAAGCAAAATTTCACCACACTTTTTTCATGTGTAGCAATGGTTTCATACTTGTTTGTTGCTTGAAAGTGCAGCAAACATTGATGTTTTGGTGATAAAAATGGTATCTGGATAAGAAAAAAGAGATTGATGGCATAGTTTACTGGATGTTTGACAAAAAATGAGAGAAGAGAACAGAATCAAAAGCACTTACAAGTACCGGATTGCTCCAAGGCTAGCAAATGCAATACTTATTGTACCAGTCAATCCACTCGAGGACACATTTCTGCAGAATATGTAATGAAGCTAGAATGTTATACCCTTGTCTATTGAAATTGATGAAAACACTAATGTGTTAGGTTATTTTAATTTAATTCAGTTAAAGAAAATATACATGTTTGTGATCCTTGGAGGATCAGATAAGCTAAAAGTACAATTTATTCCATCCCAAGCAAACCCTCTTGGAGAACAAGGATCTCCTCTCCAATTTCTTTTGATCTGATACGACTCTTTTATTGTAAGTATGGCATCAACTGGAGAAAACAAATATAAAGCAGAATAATTTTGGCAGTCTCTTAGAAACAGCAAAAAAAGGGAATAAAAGAAACTTAAGGTAGATGCAGCAAAAAAATAAACAGTGAATCCCAAATATTTGGGCTGTATCAGCTGTGTTGTCAAATAAAGGGTACAAAAGAAACTTATGCTGGCATACAACATAAACAATAAACAGTGAGTCACAAATGGTGTATCAGCAATGTCCATGCACAAGTAACTGTAAACAGTAAGAACAGAATGACTAAAAATATAACATCTCAAATGTGAAACCAGAGTACGCAACTTAGCTTACGAAATACCCTGCATTATGAACTCAAAACATAAACGGAGTATGGTTTATCTCATTCTCACAACACTAAGTTGGCTTCTTAACTCAATTAATCTTACAATTCATATTTCCTTCAAAACAAAATACAGCTTAGGCATAAATGTACCACAATATTACTTTAGAAGGGACAAAGACTACCGATTAGCTATGTCATTAGATTGAAATGATAGTAGCAGCATCACGACTACTTTAAGCTAAAGAGTAAGTTAAACTAGCATAATATCCAGAATGTGAAGCAATGTTAGCAATTAAACAACCTCAAGTGTTTCATAAGCATTATATCAGACATCCTGAGGGCGCGCGACGACGCCTGTCATGATCGAACAACATAACTTTATCCCCTAAGGGGAAAGACAATAAAGGGAAAAGCTTACCATCTTCACTATTCGTTGCCACATTTGAATCGCCCATCCTGGTCAAGATCTCCATTGCATTGAGGAAGGGCGGCAGGGTGGAATTGCTCAGCGCCTGGAGAGACATGTTGTACCGCTGATATCCGATGATGGGATTGAGGCCGTAGACGGCGTTACTTAAGAGAAGAGGCGTGGAGAAAGGTTCGCTGTACCATAGAAAATTGTTGAGGTAAATGTAGAACTGCCTCGACCTGTTGCCCGTGAGGGTCACGAACTCGGAGAAATACAAGACGGCCATGACCTCGTTGAGATCGCCCGGATCCAGATTCCATGAGTAATCGAGATTGCGGGAGTTCGCGGGGGTCACCGCCGTCTGCATCACCGCAGAGGGCGCCTCGAAATAGTCAATAGCGAGGTTGTTAACGGTGCTGTCGGTGGATATCTCGGTCCAGAGGGGGGCGTTGATGTAGGGATCCCATAAGCGGTCGTATTTGTCGTCGGGATACCTGAAGGCAACGACGACGGCGACGACGACGACGACGGCGACGGCGACGGCGACGGCGACGAGGCGAAACCCATCGGGGCAGAAGAATTTTGACTTTAATAAATTTCAAAAAATATTTTTAAAAAAGAATATTTTAAATTACACTTTTCGGTTAATTTACCTTACGATGCCACTGGTGGGCCCCATGTTGAGCCTATCGAAGACGACCATGCTGCGGGTGGCGTTCACCTCCGGGTAGATCTCGTCCTTCAGCGGCCTCACGTCCATCGCCGACACGAACGGCGTCCCCTTCCCTGTGTTCGCCAGGCACACCGAGAACGCATCGTCCAGCGCCACCGCCATCGCCTCCGTCCAGACGGTCGCCGCTGGGTCCGTCAAGTTGATCGTCTTCCACAGATTCACCCCCAGGTAGAGATCGAACGAGATCGACCGGCTGTTCCGCCCGTCGTAGTTCCCGTACATGAACGTCGCCCTCAGCAGGTACTTCGACCCCATCGTGACCCCGGTGATGTCGTAGCAGTTGCGGCTGCTGTTCGGGAAGCTTCGCACGTTGAGGAAACTCCTCGCTTGCTGCTCGGTGACGTAGTCCGTCGAGATGTTCGCGTTTACGCCGGAGTCGATGTAGGAGCCGTCGGAGACGTAGGTGAGGTTGTTGATCGGGTCGCTGTAAGTAGATCCCTCTTCGATCCCGCAGTCGATGCTTATAAACCCTAAAATAAAAAAGGGGGATTTTCTTTTTCTTCTTCAAAGTTTGCATTTTTTTTAGAGTGGATGCGGCTGGGATACTCACCTTGAGTGTCCGGTAACTGGCATTGAACTCGAACGACGGCAATGGCAGCGAAGCCGACGAGGAGACAGCACCAAGCGACAGTCATCTTCGCCAAGATCGGCCGCGTCGCCGCGGACATTGTCGCCCTCTTCTTCTCGTTCAAGGTGATGATGCTCAACTTGTTTGCTTGAGTAGAAATCCTGTGAATGTTAAACTTTGAGGTTTCTTCATGCACGTAACAATTTGGAGTCGTTGACCTTGACTTGCTAACACGCTAGTAGACCGAGCAAAACTGCATTTTTGTCAACCATAGACGACAATCATTTGAGTAGTTGTGATCATTCACAAAGGATTTTGTGGCTGCTTGGTGACTGGGATTGAACTAAATGAATTCTTTTGTGCCGTAGCCGAAATGTTTGAATCGATCACAAGTTGTAGCAGGAAAATCCAATAGAATAAGCGTACGGACATAGGAAGTGCCCTTGCTTGACTTTGTATCCTGTTATTTCGGCCATAGATTGACTAATTTAATGGTCACAAGTAGGCTTGGAATGCACATGGCTGTCGCTGTGGAGTAGAATTATAATGAAGCATCCTGATTGTTAGCCATTAGCAATACGCAATAAGAAAATAGTTCAAGTTGTTCAAGATAGTGAAGCTAAGAAGATAATTCATGTTGTTCTATTTGCTATGCATTCAGCAATTGAAGTTTCTGTGTTCTATTTCAGTAGAGATTGATATGAATAAGATCTATTAACCCAATACTTCTTTAGGAAAAGATTGAGCTGACTTTAATTGCAATCAATTAGGAGAACAAACAAGAATTGCTGATTCATGAACACTTAGCTTTTCTCTTTATCTAGTTTATCTGCTGGTTCAAATTTGAATTCGATCTCTTTCTGTACTTCACAAGCAGCGGCTAGTTCAGGGCACCGATACCTTCATGAGCAAGGTGGTTTGCCTCTTGTTATTGTTGTATGTAGCATAAATAATCAAGTTTCATGAAGTATCCAGTTTGATAACATTATAAAATCTCTATTATTAAAGAAACATTTGTGGACTTGGCATAGCAAAATGAATACATAATTGTATGGCGTAGCAAAATTTAGGGTCAATTTCTTGCGTATTTAAAAATCCAAAATTAACAGGGCTAGCAAATTCATTTTTTTTTTCCTTGGCAAAGTGAATCAAAAGGAAACTTTGCTACCGAAATTGGTATCCTTTACAGTAAGCGTTTATGTGTAGGCTGTGTTGCAATCTAATGTTGGTTTGCTAATTCTGATCACTTGTAAATTTCAGAAATTAGAAATGTCAAGTTCTTGCTGCAGGCATCAGGATCATGCTAATGAGTTACCAAGTTATTCCATGATAGAGTTTATTCACCATGGGCAAAGTTGTTTTACCAATCTCTTCTCATTCGTTTTCATGATCTTCAAGGTCTCTTGCTTGCTGTGTGACTGAGCATTCTTTATTGCCAACCTCATTCTTCTCACAACATATTCAAACAAGGCCATTGATTAGCTCCTTTTTTGAGTATAACTTGCAGTCTATTCGGATTAAAACAATAAAATTTCGAGGAGTTGTTGCAAGGTTGAAGTCCGTGATACCCCTTTTCGGAGATTGCATTGTGACTTGAACATATTAAAATCATGATAAAGGATGCATGACCAATACAATGTGGCATTGCCAGTTATGATTCATAGTTCAGAGAGAGATGACCGATTTCAAGGAAGGTACAGTCATGCATTGTAAGAACTATCAGCAAGTTGCAATTTTCTTAAGTCAGAATGGTGGAATCATGGAAGGAAGTCAATGCCAAGTATACGGATTTTATAAATTACTAGTGAATATGACCTTCCACTTCTATAGCATAATTTATATAGTAGGAAGCATTGACTCTGCAGCAAAAAAATAAAATCCGTTGTACAGTCAATCTTACAATCATTTGTAAAAAAGTATTGCTTCGACTTGATCAAGATTTAATTCTTACCTATTGCAATAAATTTGTCTTGCAACAACCAATTCAATCATATTTCAAAAGCAGAAAATATTGACTCGATGCAATGGAAACATACAGCTAGTTGTAAAAACTATCAGCAAGTTGGCATTTTCTTAAGAAGTCATAATGGTTGAATCAGGCAGTCTAAATGAAGCTAGTGCCAAGATATATGGATTTTACAAGTGAGTGAAACCTTCCACTTCTGTAGCATTTAAATTACTAGTGAGGAACAAGCAAGGAAATCTCCTTTGAACCATTCATCTCAAGTATTACAAGTGTCTTGGCAAGGCTATGTAGAAGATTTGCCAAAGGGAAAGTAGACTCCAATTCTAGCATCTTGATGGCATACGTTACAGTTGATAAAATCTCCTAATATGTTGATGAACAAATTGATCCAAACACTACATAAAATGCATCTTTTGCAAATTGAACGAATTAGAGTTTCCTCACCAGGCCTACTTTTGATGCACTGGGACTAGATCAATGAAGTTTTAACAGCACTATCTGGGCTTTTGGGATGATAGGATCTTATTTGCAATCTTGACAATAGCTTCCATCTGCTTAGCCACCAACTGGGTTAGCTGCTCCTCTTGCGCTGACTGATCATTAGAGTCGCAATTCATATTATCGGGTTCTCCGCCATTTGGTGACCAGGTTACCACAAAGGAGTAGTCAGGGTCATACTGATTTGGCACCTGGATAAGCTCTTTTCTACCGCCTGTAGACTCTTTATCGACCATGTTGCCTTTCACATGATCTGAAAAACAGGCTCTGAAGTTTTCCATACACTTGCTCCCTGAATCAAGGTTCAAGTAGATGAGGACCTCCCAGCATGCAAGGAACATTTTCTTGTTGATCTTTAACTTTTGTCGAGCAAGCGTTATTAGACTTGCCGGTGGGCTAAAGCTCGGCTTGGAACCTAGCTTCGATAGATTGTCTTCTTTTAGGCGCAAAACGACTGAGTCGATGGCTGGCTTTACTGGATCAAAGCCAAGCAAGCGGTTGGTGTCTATGCAGGTTCGAAGGTACTGAAAGTACTCCGAAGGATCTTCGACAGTCACATCGTATACATTTTCAGATAATGCAACAGAATACACAGACTCGAAGATAAGCTGTCCATACCCTTGACCCTGGTATGGGGGCAATACTAAGATCTGACTAGAGAGAAAATGAGATGAATCAGCAAAAAGATCCTCGGCTAAACTGGCAAGAACCATAAAGAACCGCACCTGGCCAATTCGGAATCGGGTACTGTCAGGGTAACGGAAGAAACGATAAACAGTGGCAAAACCAAGCACATTGGTAATAATAGATATCCCTGAAGGATCTTGAACCTTCTTCACAGCTAAAAAGATATCCCATTTTGGATCAGTTACTGTGATAGCACTGCCACCTAAAACAAAGAGAAAAAATCCACCACAAGAGATGTGAAATGGAAATAAGTTTTGATGAAGACCTTTTATATAACACAAAAATATCAAAGGTACCATCAACAAGCAGAAGCACAAGAGGAAACAATCGACTGTAAAGCAAACCAGCAGCCGGGCTGTGCAGCTTCATCTGAACGACCTGCACAGAGCAAAACAAAGTGGAGATTACCACTCAAAACTAGAAATCTCTGACATAAAAAAAAAGAAAAAAAAAGCATCTAGCAAGTGATTAACATTTGCTAGTGAACAAGGTACTTTAATTGATGAAGCCAGTGAAAGAGACTGAGAATGCATCTAGATGATGATAAATTCCAATAAGAACATTAAGCAAAATCATGTTTGTGGGAAATTTCTCAGGCATCCATTTTAAGCAAATATTAGGCTTTGTTTTCTAGCATACTTGAATTGCATGATGGAACATCTGACGGCTTACGACAAAATATTAGCAGGCTGATTAATTTCTACATAGACTTAAATCACTTGAGATTCAAATCACCAACATACCTCAACCACTGAACCATCAGCATCGTTCACTGAGGATTTACAAGTAACACCAGCACCATCAGCTATGACACTACTGATATCCAGAAGAAATTATATCAGAGTAAAAAAATATATTACAAATTTAATGAAGTTAGATGAAAGAATAGAAATATGCAAGAAGTTCAAAGTCTACCTGATGTAATCTTTGTTTGTTGAAAATGATTGAAGGAATTGTTCTTTTGTGATCAATGATTCACCAAATATATCCTATCAGAAAAGACAAACATCCAATGTGCTAAAAAAAATTGAATCCTACAAGGAATTATAGTTACATGCAAGTGAAGATGAAATACCCGAAGAGCTGAATTAAGATCAGTGATCCCTTTTCCACGCTGAAAAAAAAATTATAATGTCCAGTTTGAGATTAGTTTAGAAAGATGAAAATACATATTGATAACTATACATCATAAAGTGTCAAGCCTCTGAAAGATATACAAGAAACAAGCTAATTACACAGAAAAATAGGTGAGCGTTAAAAAATGGAAATGAACTTCACAGCTTCTAAAATTCCCAGACCAAAGGGATGCATCATTAAAAAATTGGAAAAGAACGTGTCTTCATTTGTTAACGAAGTAGCAATAAGCATAAACTTTTGTTCCACTGGTGCAAATCTTAGTCATTTGCCACAAAGCAACAAGTACTCACACAAAAATATCCTTAATTGCGATAAACAAGAACAAACCACCGTGATTTTACAATTGACTACAAGGATTGGCCCATTATCAACTAATCTGCGGAATGCTCTCTACTTTCACTAGTTATTATCAAATTATCATTTTCCAGCATAAAAAAAGGAACCTTTACGAAAACAACTAGTAATCCAGTAATCATACAGAATATGTAACCATAACAACCAACAATATTTTTTATTTAGTAAGAATAAGAGAGAAGCATGCCACCATGAATAACAATATCTTGCATGGCATTGCAACTATATAATGACACTTACATCACTTTTATTCTCAAAAGTAACCTCAGAGTAAGCATGAAAAGACACCAAACTTAACCAAACATTAACCTGCAAAAGGGGATAACCTTTATTGTAAAACTTGCATATTAATAAAAAAAAGATGATAATATTAATAAATAACAAAGAGAAATTTGAAGGTACATTTCAAACAATAGAAGTTAATTAGTATTTGAAAAGTGCTTGAACAAACGCATTCATGAAACTCTGGTTGTTACAATTGTTAGCTAGAAAAAAAAAAAAAACTTGATCATATTTTCATATTTTCCACAACACAAAAGATAGAAGATATGCAACTCCATGTTGATGTTTTTTTTCAAAAAAAAAAAAAAGATGCAGAATTTCCTCTTCCATGACCTATGACCACCTTATACTGCAATCAACTTTTTCAGTTCCTTTTCATATCATGGAAAACTGATAGTGCCATCAGCATAACAACATAAAAACAATCTAGCTAATTCTTAAGCACAAGACGTCTATAATAAAGGGAATAAATTAAATTGTGGTATCAGTTGAGTGACAAATAACATTTAGACATAACATAGCACTCTAAATCTGCCATAAAGATAAAAGGGAAAAAACCATAGATGGGAGTTAAAAAAGATACCTTTTGCTTAAAAAAAAAAAAGCTAAAAGGATAGCTTCAGAAGTAATGGCACAAAGTACTATAATAATTTGGAAATACTAGTATGCAGTTTTGAAAGAGGAATAACTGTATAATTTTATTTTATTTTTGGGAGAGAGGGGAAGGGGGGTTAACAGTCTACCTTTAAATTCTTATAGCCATATATCTTCTCATCTGCATTGAAAAATTGATTCAGATCAATAGGTTTGATGCAAAAGCTGTCTGTCGCACCCACTTCGTCTTTATTTTTTACTGCAGTCAATGAAACATATATAAATGCCCTTTGATGGTGGTGAAAAATCCAAAGAAAATGATAAACAGGTGTTCAAAAGAACATAAGGAGTTTTCATTGCAGACAATGAAAGCATATGTCAATAACCTATGATGGTGATGAAAATTCCAAGAAATGATAGAAAAATGTTTAAAGAATATAAGTATTCTTGAAAATGATGCAAGAAGCATGATTTTACTTGCCTCAAAAATTGCTATATTTACCCAGCCAAAAGTCACTTCTTGTCTTAAGAGATGACATCATCCTTGAATATCACATACATTGGAATTCTTTCCATCATTTGGCTTTGTAATTGAGATAGAGAGAAATGATATCTTTTCTAATATGTGATTTTATGACATACATGACGATTTAAGTAAAAAATGAAAAGATTAAAAAAACATATTTGCCCTTTCTGTGCCTTTAAAGTTGCTATGGCTCAATCTTGGGTGTTGATATGGCTCAAAAACTACTGATGACCTTTTCTATGATTTCTGCAGATATTTCAACAAATCATTGAGTTACCTTACTAGGAAATATAGCACAGTATATACCTCAGATCAGTGCATGCTAGATTTGTGTATGATATGGAAGGTATGAAAAGAAATTAAGCATCTCTACACCTTTTATGTAAGCTCTTCCTAAGTTTAATGGTCGATAATCAGTCTCTAGTCAGTTTCCTTGGGTGTTGAATGTTGTTAGATAGTAACCCACATAACCTCCATATTGTCTCCTCATGGGTGGCATCTTGACTAACAGACAGCAATAAGCCTGTTGATTAGGCAATTCCCCAACCAAGCTGCTTTCATCATGGACTCTTGGAATATTTTTTCAAGATTTTAAAGGATCAAATGCAAGTTGAGACAATATAAGCAGGCAGCTGTCGAGATTGAGGTTGTTCTTGGGAGAGGGTGGACCTCTTTATTCTCAGACAGTGCATTTAGTGATTAAAATATTTGCAGACTTAAAAAGTACACGAAAAATTCAACAACTAAATTTAAGTACATTTAGATGTATTTCCTATTACAAGCCATTTCAAGCCACCATGAAAATTGTTTTCAATCTTTGGTCATTACAACATGTATTCAAGAATGAAAAAGATCCTTGACTCAAACAAAGAAAAGTTTTCAAACATGATACAAATGATAACACAAGATGAACTGGTAAAAACAGCATTCAACAGTCAAACTATTACTTCAGATTCTGAGGAGATTAGGGCAAACTCTGAAGTTGAATTTCCAAATGTACAATAAGAATCTTATACAGGTAACAATTAATTCAAATTCTCACCGGACAGAAAAAGAGTAAACAACCAAACAGAAATCTACCATTGAGAAGCTTGAATCTTGCTAATTATATAATAATCATCACTACCCAAGCTTACCTAAGGCAGGAGGCATCTGTCATTCAAACAAAATATACAATTAACAGGTTCCCACATGAGATTATTTGCATAATTGTACAATAGGCATAATTGTACTACCTATTGTGAAATTCTTATTATTCCTATAAGCTGGATTAACTTTGCATATGATTTAATGAATCTTCTATCTCTACATTGCAAACTCACTTTATGATAGCCCTCATGCCTCGCCAAAAGATAAGGATCAAACTGCATGAACCATTAATTTGCTTCGTGGAGAATCATCAATTATTTTTCAGATTTAAAAATCAATTTTTCTAAACAAGGAAGAAGAAAAATCCCTTACAAATTTGTAATGTTGTGCTCATTGTTTATGAATTGTGCAAAACACAATGAAAATACAAAACTATCAAATAATCAATCAGTAAAGGATTTTAAATGAAATAAAAAGAAATAGATTAGCAACATGCAACAATAGAACACAGTTAGCACCAGTCTAAACTTTAAATTGTTCATAATTCCAGGGAAATGCCATGCACAAAAACTGCATAAAAAAGGCAATAACATAGCAGAATCTTACCAAGGAAAATCTTAATACACTCTTCTGGCTCAACTCCAGGATCTGCAGTGTTAGAAACAAAAAAAAAATCATGGAATAGCCACATAGGAAGATAGTAATTATGAGAGTGCAAATGGTTAGAAAAAGCAGAACAGCACACACACTTTCAGTCAAGGATATTGTAACAACTAGAATATCAGGCTGTTATTGAACATAAGAATCCTTCATATTCTACTATGTTTGATCCTCTCTCCAGGAACCTTCAGTTCCAGTATGGAATTAGTACAAGTTCACATGGCAAAATCATGGCACTCCTGTTGTGTATCTTGCAGTAACGCATTAGTATTGCACAATCAGCAAGAAGGCAAACCAAATCAGACGGCTATCTGCTACTTCTTTCATAGCCAAATCAGTATAAATCACGCAGACAAACCAAGTTCAACTGAGTACCAGAAGAAAAGAAAGAGGCAAAAAAAAAACATTTTCTTGAGTCGTCAAGGTCAAGTAACATCCATAAATAAAAATAGCTGCATCCAGCCAACACATGTATCACAAAAAAAAAATGAGATGGAAAATGTACGCTCTTAAAATAAAAGTACGGAGTGACAGCTTCAAGCTGTTAATAGACACATTTAGAAACGGGCACGAAATGACAGAATTAAAAACTTGCAGGTGGAAATAGCAACAACAGAAAACAAAAACTAATATTTTTTTAGAAAATATTACCAATCTCTGCGAAACCAACGCGCTTGCGCTTCTTGGGTTCACCCGAATTGTCGCCGCCTTTCTGTTTCAGCGGCATCCTTCTTCGTCGGAATCCTCGGCGGACGGGAGTCCCAGATCAAGTTGGGAGAAGCAGCGGAAGCCTAAGCAGCTGGGGAGCGAGGAGGAAGAAAACCTAGGAAGAGCAGTGTGCCTAGGGTTTTTGAGCGACCAGAAAAAGAGGGGGGAAATGAAGAAATTAAGCGGGAAATGGGAGCGGCATTTTATAGGCACCGGGACCATCGGCGGCGAGTAAACAGGCCGTACGAAGCGGCCCATTAAACGCTAGCCCATTAAAAAGCCTGCTTAACTATCTTTCTTGAGTAGCTGCTCGTTTACTTGGACGGACGTTTACTTGGACGGATGAACAATAGCATACAAATTGAGAGCTAAGGGCTAAGGATTATGGTATTTTCTTCACTCTTCCAATCACTCTAATTTTCTAATTTAAACAAAGGAAAATATATGATTTATTTTATAAATAATTACTAAATCATTTTTTATTTTTTTATTTTTCAAATGTTTTTTTTGTTTGCCAATATATAAATTTGATGTTTGAATTAAAAATTAAGTTAAAATTAAATTATAATATAATTATTTATCCTTTTAGTAGAGTTCCAAACATATCACATGTATACAACTATGATGGTCTAACATTTTAATTTATTATCATTATTAATATTATTAATATTAATATTATTATTTTAATTTAATTTATTTGAAATAAAAATAATATAATAAATAATAAATTAATTATGTTTATTATCTTTAAATAAATAAATTAAACTAAATAATATTAAATTATATTTTATACTTTATAACTTTAATTTTGTAATTATTTATATATAATAACTTGAATCAAACGCCTAATGAGCGTTGGGAGTAAAGTGAATAGGAACTTTTAATTTAATATTAATTATCGAAATTAAATCGGTCCAAGCACATGTGCAAGCACGTGCCGCCGTATAAACAAAAATCTATAGCATATGGTAGTTATGACCATTGTAGATTACAAATATTAGAGAAAAATATTATAAATTAAATAATGTGTATATTAAAAATAGAGAAATTGATAGAGATATTAGTAGAGGATGATAAAAATACATTTAATTATCTAGATGTGATATCTCAACGGAAAAAATCATGCACGTGAACAGCAAGAGGAAAAAGACACAGAGCCGGTCAATCTCAAAATATTAAATTCCAATTATCTATTTTTTAATTACGAAAACATTTTAATAATCTTAAAAAAAAGAAGTGATATTTATTAGATATACCGGTTTGCCTGCTCCGCCGCAAACAGCCCCCGAGCAGGCGAAGGAAGCCGATACGACATATTCGATCCGATTGTGACGGACTTAAATAAGTGCGTGTCGTGATGTGGCAAACGCTCACATGGCAAGAGGTTGGATACAGCCAATACCCAGCTGTACCCTAGTGGGCCCCTTTCCACCCCCTCTCCCCATTATTTCGTTTTAATCATTTTTTTAAAATAAATAAATAAATGTAAATGAATAAATTAATTGAAAATTGATCTGCCGCGCGACTGATTCCTGCGCACCCGTGCGCGAATCAATTCCGACCGTCCATTTTCGCGATGCACAGTATTTCTCCTCGGACATTTGTCGCTTCTCCGTCGCTGTTCACCGCCGTCCGGCCATCTCCGGCCACCGGACCATCGGCGATGGATGCGCAACTCGCCGGCGCCAGGTCCGGTGGCCGTATTTCGGCCAAATTCGGTCGGAATCTGGCCGAAATTGGCCAACAGCTACTGTTGGCTGATTCCGGTCGAAATCGGCCGAATTCCGACCAAATCACGGTCGGAGACCGGCCGCGGTCGACGCGCCCGGCGCCGGCGCGTCGACCGCGATCGGTCTCCGGCCGTGATTCGGCCGGAATCCGACCGATTTCCGCTGAAATCGGACAAGGGTCGTTCTGTTGCGTTTCTGGCCGGATTCCGGCCACAATCTGGCCGGAATCCGGCCCCGGCCGGAGCGCCGGCGAGCTGGCTTTCCAATGCGTCCAGTCCGGCGGCCGTCGGTGATCGGACGGCGGCACGATGGCGGTGGAAGCGGCGGTGGGTCGGAGCTGTCGCGCAGCTGTCGCGCGGGATGCGTCGCGCGGTAGATCAGGACTCTAAATTAATTATTATTATTTTTATATATATATATTCGAACGAAATAAATATAACGGCCGTGTCTTGTCTCTTCGTTTTAGTGTGCGACGAGTCGAGCGACGAGATCGATGGAGCCGTGCCGGTTCGTCCGGCTCATCGTCGAGTCGCTGCTGCTCAAGTTGCCGGCCGTGGCCAAACCGGCCGGTCCGGGCGTGCACCCCTCCGCCACCCCCTGCTTCTGCACGCTCCGCCTCGAGCACGGCCCCTCCGCCGCGGCCAGGACCGTTCCCCTTCCCGTCTCCGCCGACCCCACCTCCTCCACCAGCCTCATCGAGGCCCCGGCGGCGCCCGCGGTCGCGGAGCCGGTCGTCATCAGCCTCGACCCGGAATCGATGCAGCGGCTCGCGGGCCGGCGGTCCGCCGCCAGCCTCACGGTCGCGGTTTACGTGGGCCGGGCGGGCGGCCGCGCGTGCGGGCTCGCGTCGGGCCGGCTGCTGGGGCGCGTCCGAGTGGCGGTCGACCTGGAGGCGGCGCCGGCGCGGCCGACGGTGGTGCAGAGCGGCTGGGTCAGCGTCGGGACGGGGAGGACCGCTGCGCGCCTCCACCTCATGGTGCGGTCCGAGCCGGACCCGCGGTTCGTGTTCCAGTTCGGCGGCGAACCGGAGTGCAGCCCGGTGGTGTACCAGGTTCAAGGAACGGCGGCGGCGGCGGCGGCGGCCGCATTTTGCAGCCGGTCTTCAGCTGCCGCTTCTCGGTCGACCGCCGGCGGAGCACCAGATCCCTGTCTCTGTACGTATATAGTTAATTAATTATTACTTCTCTCTACTCCAAATCTCTAATTAAAAAATAGAAAAATGAATAAAAAAATATTCTTTTTAAAAAAAAGTGAAAAAGAAAGATTCGAAATTAAGGAACGTCGAGAAAAATGATTACGATGCGTACAAAATTTGTACTCAATTTAACTGTGCTGCCACCTAAATCAACCTTTGCTTGCGCAGTTGGAAAAGGTCTAATTAATTTTTTTTATTTTTTAATTATTTTTTTAAATAAAAGGGCGTTTGTTCTATGTTAAAAAACATTAAATACGGTCCTCTCTTTTTTTTTAAAAAAAAAGTATATCGATTTATCATTTTTTATATGAATTTTAGTTTAAATTATTTTTTGTTGGAAAAGTTTTTAGATTTTTTGAAAATTTAAAATTATGCGTTTGATTACGTGCGCAGATCTCTGGCGTCAGATGTCTCGCGCAGCGACAGCATCAGAAGCTGGTTCGCCGGCGGCGAGAGGGAGCATCAGAGGCGGCGGGAGCAGCGCAAGGGGTGGACGGTGACGATCCACGACCTCTCCGGATCGCCGGTGGCTGCAGCGTCGATGGTGACGCCCTTCGTGCCCTCCCCGGGCTCCGACCGCGTCTCGCGCGCCAACCCGGGGGGCGCCGTCGGCGGAGGCGTCGGGGCCTCCGGCACCGCCGACTCCGCCGCCACCAACTGGAAGCCGTGGGGCCGCCTCGAAGCCTGGCGCGAGCGCGGCCCCGCAGACGGCGGCGCGCTCGGATACCGCTTCCAGCTGGTGCCGGACGCCGCGGGCGCCGACGTGCCCATCGCCGAGTCCTCGATCGGCTCCCGCAAGGGCGGCCAGTTCCGCATCGACGTCACCGCCGACATGGCCGGTTCCGCCGCCGGCTTCGTGATGGGTTCCACCGTCGAGGGCGAGCGAAAGCAGAGCAAGCCGACAGTCCAGGTCGGCGTGCAGCACGTCTCGTGCATGGCCGACGTAGCCCTCTTCATCGCGCTCTCCGCCGCCGTCGATCTCAGCATGGACGCGTGCCGCCTCTTCTCGCAGAAGCTGCGGAAAGAGCTGTGCCAGGACCAGCAAGACTCCAGCCTTTAATCCACTCCGACATTTCATCAAACACTTATCCTGCAACCCGACGCAAGACTTTAAACAAGGAACGAGCCTTGGTTCCTTGACTGTGATTCATTTTTTTCTTCTTCCACATTTCAATTCTTTGATTTGATTTGTATATCGACGTTTGTTAAATCTCGAAACAGTTTTTGCTCCACTAAAACCACACAATTGATAAGACTGGATCATTAACTAGTATCATGCGCCCTGCGTCACTCTCCTCAGTGCCCTTAATGCTATTCTGCATGAATGCATGAGAAAGATGACGGCAAATTGCTCACCCAGTCACTTGACCTAAACAACCCACACACAACCACCCCACCACCACAAGCTCACCTCATGCACGCCTTAGGCCATGGTCCACTGCCATTAGCAATGGATGCTTAGTCGGCAAAAGGATTGATCATGGACAAAAATTATTATGAGATTGATATGCAAGTCGAGGTACAGTAAATCTTTTGCTGGGAACAGAAACTTCAGTCGTACGAACTCATAACAAGCTAGATGATGGTGATGAATCCGAGTCGGAGATGGAGAAGTTTGCAGTTTAGTGCTGTAAATGCCAAAAGTGTAAGGTTTCACTCACAGTGTTGAGCCACTGTCGATTCCATTATACAAATGATGCCTCTGTGGTTTTTAGTGAAGCGTATCAGACAGTTCCTTTTCTTGGTGTTCATGGGATGCCTTGGAGGGAGATCACGGGCTGCTGCAGCGACCACAACAATAAACAAAAGAAAGGATAAATCAGGAAGTAAACAGTAACAAAGCATGAAAAGATGCAATCTGGAAAACCACTCGACATTCCAGGCAGCTAAAGGAACCACGAAATGGGAGAATATGGAGCAAGAATGTGAAGGGAGGCAGATCAAAAATACCATGTACGCATGTATAAAAGCACCTCTCTGCCTTTTATTTCTCGGTGGAAGGACCCGTGATCTCTCTCTCGATTTATCTTCTATCTTTTCTGCTCTGCATTTCCACAGACACGTTGCGGGCGTCACCCAGATGATGTTCAGATTACGAGGAATTGCGTTCGTCGTGGTTCTCCTGCTGCTGGTGGACTCCGGGGAGGTCCAGTGTCATACCAAGGGGCTCCGGCTGCGGCGGCGGCAGAGGAACTCCACGCAGGCGGAGTTGGCGGAGCAGCAGTTCATGAGGTGGGTCTGGTTCGTCGGTGGCCTCCGGCACAGCGTCTTCGGCAGGGCGCTCAACAAGGTGTTCCCTTCCTACACGCTCACCGTCGACAAGAAGCCGTCGGTCGGAGACTTCAGGACGATCCAGGCCGCCGTCGACTCGCTCCCGCTGATTAACTTGGTGCGCGTGGTGATCAAGGTCAATGCCGGCACCTACACGTGAGTGAGCATTCTTCGTCGCCTCTTTGGCTACTGGTACATCGGTCGAGCGCTTGATTACCGGGGTGTTAATCATGGAGCAGGGAGAAGGTGAACATTCCGCCGATGAGAGCCTTCATCAGCATACAAGGAGCCGGAGCGGATAGCACAGTGGTGCAGTGGGGCGACACCGCGGAGACACTCGGGCCGAAAGGACAGCCAATTGGCACCTTCAATTCAGCCACCTTTGCCGTCAATGCTCCTTATTTCATAGCCAAGAACATAACCTTCAAGGTAAGCAATGCCGACAACAACAACTCCCCTGTTCCAGCGCCCAATCCAATAACCCTTGTCCTTTTGTGTTCTCACAGAACACCACCCCTGTTCCACGACCAGGGGCGAGGGGGAAGCAAGCGGTGGCGCTGAGGATATCGGGAGACAACGCCGCCTTCGTGGGATGCAAGTTTCTGGGGGCGCAGGACACGCTCTACGATCACCTCGGCAGGCATTACTACAAGGACTGCTACATCGAAGGATCCGTGGACTTCATCTTCGGCGATGCTCTCTCCCTCTTTGAGGTCAGCTTCTACCAAATCATTGAGCAAAAATTGCATCTTGATCATCGATTATTCCTTCCAAACAATCAAACAAAACAAAATCCATTAAAAACGAACACAAGCCCGGATTCTTCTCAGTCACGCCTGCCTTCGCCCCTGCCCACCCCCGCGGCAAGTGGGGGGTCGGTCAGCGAGGCATTAGGTCGAACAGGTGGGGCGCGCGCCTCGGGCGTAGTACTCACCGGTGAATGCATGGTGCTGGTTGCAGGGCTGCCATGTGCACGCGATCGCGCAGAACTACGGCGCGGTGACGGCTCAGAACCGGATGAGCTTGCTGGAGGATACGGGGTTCTCGTTCGTGAACTGCAAGGTGACGGGGTCGGGGGCGCTGTACCTAGGGCGGGCGTGGGGGACCTTCTCCAGGGTCGTCTTCGCCTACACCTACATGGACGACATCATTCTCCCCAGGGGATGGTACAATTGGGGCGATCCCAACCGAGAAATGTAAGCCTTCTCCTTCCTCAGCCTCGCTTCGTCTCCTCCGCCGCCGCCGCCGCTCGCTCGCTTCTCGGCGTCGCTCAACCCTCACTCTGTTTTATCGATTAATCCTTTATCATTTCTAAATTTCTCACTTTACCCCATCAATTTAGGATTCATAACAAAAAAGTACTAATTATTCCTCAAATTATAACTTATTGCAAATTTAAGGTTTAAGAGATAGATCTTCTCTATTTAAGACACTTTTGTTCTCTCCTAGATTATCTTTTGAGAATGGATCACGAGAATTTAGTTATAGAGTAATCATATCGTATGCCTTGACATTTTGAGTTCGAGTTTTTAGTCTCCTTCCTTAGATTCGTCTTTGGTCCCCTTAATTCTCTTTCGCCTTTCATGGTGCAACCTTCTTGTAGCTTTTCTTCTTTTCCATTCCAACCTTTTTAAAAAGTGATCTCTTATGCGCACGCATTGGAATCAAACTTTTGCATGGGTTCACCTCATGAGTGCAAAAGGATCTACTTATATGTCTAGTCGAGTGGATCAAAGTTTTGTTTTCACTTTTATGTTTAAACTTAGTCATCGAGTTATCTACTATATATAATCTTTTTCAGGACGGTGTTTTACGGGCAATACAAGTGCACGGGGCCGGGCGCGAGCTATGCGGGAAGGGTTTCATGGTCGAGGGAGCTCACCGACGAGGAGGCCAAGCCATTCATATCCTTGACCTTCATCGATGGCTCCGAGTGGGTCAAGTTGTGATCCATCTTTGGGTGTCTCTCCAAATAGTACAAATCATTCTTATTCTCATTCTTCCATTAATAGCATCTAAAGCTTCTTGTGAGTTACTCGTGTTGATTTAATGTTCTTGCTTGCTCGTATTTAAGGCTAAAGATAAAAAAGGAAAATTGTTGGAATATCTAACAAGGAAGATCTACTCTGCTATGATTATATGTGCAATGTATTTTTCAAGAGCAAGAAAGCAATTGTATATGACAACGAAAAGTGATATGGCGAGGAAAGTCAGCACCGCATGGTATAGTCAAGTCAAAAGTCGTTCAATTGGAAATCAAAGTCAAGATTTGCTTGGGTTTGATTAAACTGACTTTAGATCAAGTCGACTATTGATAGAAGACCTCAAGTCAATTATGTCCGAGTGTATTCAAGTTGGGCCTGCTCCAAATAGGAATTCTGATTCAACTCGACTGGTGCTGAAGCATCCATCACCAAGGGATGCAATTGTTGAAGTGTTGATTACTTAAAGAGATGCTTTTCGACAATTAAAAAAAGAGATATGTCCTTTTGGAAGTAAAGATTATCTTTTTATTTTTTATTTAAGGATAACCAATCGTACCAATGTAAGTAATTCATAACTTTCTATTCTATTTTTATTTTTCTTCATTCGTTCTCTCCACTTTTTCTCCGAGGTTCCCCCCATTCTAATCTCTTTTTTTGAGTCTTTTCAGATCTTTGTTAAAGAACCTTCTTGCTACTCGATGTTCCAAAAGTCAATCTAAAAGAAGTCAGTCTATTGAAGCTCGACCTGAAGGAAGTTGGTGTATTGAAAGTCAACTCAACTTGTATCTAGTCTGGTAGAAATTACTCGATCGTAGTTACTTAGCCGAGTCATCCCATCCCTTGATTTAGGACTGGATCAAAAAGCTTCTTCTAGGCAAGCATATCGAGTTGTTCTAGAAGAGATATGTAATCCAAACCTAATGGAGTATAAAGCTCCCTCACATTGATGGGGTCTAGGAGTTTGGACGTAGGAAGGTAGTTGATGATAGATCGCTATCTTTCGCTTTGACTATATGACTTTGATTAAAAAAATGATAATTAGCCACACTTTGAGTTTCGACAAGGGAAAGATACGGCGGCCAATCCAGATGTCCAGTATCCTTTGATATCTTTCGCTTTGACTATTAATGACTTTGATTAAAGAGTTGAAGGGAGGAGGGGAGGGGGAGCTAAAATGGGTGAAGGCACATGGCATATCTTGAATAATTTTGTACCATCGAGTGATTTTCCTTGGAGCTTCATAGAGGTCATCTCCACCTTCAAGTTATCTAGTGTGTCGTGTAGGGAAAAATCTTTAAACTCTCGAAATCCATCTAGTAGAATTTCCATTGCTTCTGATTTGTTTCTATAAAAATAAACAAATGTGAAAATTGTAAAGGACTAAGTTTTTTCAAAGAAAATTGTATGGAGGACTTTGATGCTAGGAGTGGAGTCTTTGTAATATTAAAGGATGAAGAAGTAGGAGAGGCGTATATTGATGGTTATAATGAAAGGGTTAAGATGCTTAGGGTAATTGTGATGGATGTTTTCTAAATCATGAATTCTACAATCGTATGAACTCAACAACCAAAAAATTATGTACAAGATCTAGTAACAGTGAAGTTGTAACAGGAAGTAAATATAAAAGTTAAAGATGATAACCTGAATAGAACGAAATTGTCCTTCTCTTTGAGTTGTTCTCGTAATCCAATGATCTTATGAAGAAGCAGGATAGTGATGGCACCGTACTCTCCTCATCAATAGATAGGGATTTCGATTATCAAATCCTACAAGAACACATCTTATGTATAGTAACATTAGTTCATTATAACAAAACATAAACTCACGTCCAATGACATAAATTCACAATTAATCTTAATTATATTACTTAATTGGTTTGTTTAGTAATGACATAAATGTTGGTGCAATCAGTCTTTAGGGTTTTGATATTTGACAATGTACTTAAGTTTGATCAATTTGATCAAGGTTTAATCCAAACAAAATATGATATTATGATGTGAGCTATGTGTAGTCAAGTTATGACTAGCAAGGAAAACTCAAAAAGAGTCTAATCGGGACCAAATGACTAACAAAGGAAGTCTTAGTCGGAGGGATTGAGAAAAAAAAGTTCTAGTGGGAAGGATTGGACGAGGAAATCTTAATTGAAGAGATCGGACAATAAAGTTATGGTCAGTGGGACTAGGTAAAAATCTGTGACAAATCGAGGACATCAGGCGAAAAGCCCTGAGGCTTGAGGACACTAAGCAGGAAGCCTTAATGGTCGAAAACACCAGACGAAAGTCTAAACGGGATCAAGGGTCAAAGATTTAGTGGAAAGTCTCAAGGATTAAGATCAAGGTTGAGTAAGAAGTCCATGTGAGTTAAGGATGACCGGAGGCTTGGCAAAAAAAATCCTAGGAGAGTGAACTTTAGGTGGTAAGCCTAGTAAGTCAGGAAGACTTACAGGAGTAGACTTATACTAGCTTGTTTGTTGTATGCTTGTCTTATAAGAATATGAAACTAGAAGTAGGACTAAGGAAGCGAATATACATAGCCAAACCAAGCCCGGAGAGAATCGAGTTCGACTAGGGTCGAATCGGACCAGAACAACGTCGAGCGCTTAAATCAATTTTCAGGCGTTCAGACGCTTGGACCAGGATAAGACCCAACGACGGATAGAGCCCGATGGCGTTGGATCGAATCAAGTCAAGTCAGGCCGTCCGAAAAAGAATCTAAGCGTCTGAAAAAGCCTTTATAAGCAGCTGCGATCAGTGCTTTAAATTAGCAATTCATCTCTACTATTCTTTTTCTTCGTGCTTGAAGGAAAGCAATTGCCCTCAAAGTTCTACGATCAAAAAATTTTAGAAAGTGTGCACTGCACTCAGGACTTCTAGATCGGCTTGGCTTAATTGGTTTGCTAGTATTTTTAGCACATGTGTTTTATTATAAACTCCTTGTGATTGTACTCAAATTGTAAGACGAGTTTCTCTGTTTTCAAAAAATTTAAAAAATGAGAATATTAGTGAACAGACGTCTCCCGTGCATGAGCATTGGAATACCAATCCTAAAAATTAAGAACTAAGTAAATTCATGTGTTTACTCTGTATTATTTTTATTATATTCCGTTGCTAACACTTTTGATATAACGAACGATGAATCGAATGAACGAAAAGCAATCGAGATTCACCCCCCTCTCTCTTTCGATCTGGCACGTGTTAAAAATAACATGTAAGAGATAATATCCAACAAATTGGCAATAGCAAGGAACAAAATACCAAATTGAGAGGAATCCACATCCTTTCCCGTCGTAAACTTGCTTGATTCAAAGGCAATTCCTTCTTTCACGGTTATCGCAAGGGTTTGTTTGTGTTTTTGATGTCAACAACAACAACAGCAATTCCGCAACTATTGCATTGAATTGATGCTGAGTGCAAACTGTTTGTCGAAATGATCCAATGAAGTTTACGAACGGTAGATTACTGCTTGATACAGTCATTGTGCGTTTGTGTGGTGTCCTCGAGCAAAGGCTGCGATGTCCTGCTCTGCATGGTTAAGTTTACTCTTCAGATGAGATCATATCTCTGCTACATCTTCACGACCATTTGTTCACACAATTAATGTGATTGGGTGTTGTCCCTCTCGCGTGAGGTGGCATTTCGCAGCATGAACATGCTGGTGATGAGTAAATGATCAGCAATGGCGGATAAGTTTCTGCAGCATGCGATCTTTCCTTTTAAGCATACAGCATTCTTCAGTTTCTGCTAATTGATTGTTCCTGTGACAACTATACTCACTTCTGCCGCATATTTTGTTTTTATATTTTCATCTAGATTCTCTAATCCTTTGACTTAGCTCTGAATCTCAGCAGATCACATGGCTCGGCGACTCCTGTAGACCTTTTAGGGTTCATAATTATCCATTCTTGGATTTTTGTGTTTGGTTCTTTCCTGTGCACATTCATGGTTTTCGTGCTGAAACTTTCACCGCAAACTGTGTGAAAAGCTCGTCGGTTTTCAGGGATGAAATTTCTTTTCTGGTTTCTTCAATGGCGGATGGATTCATGGAAACTCGAATCACAGGATGCCAATTGGGTTCCTGAAACAAAGATGCTTAGGAGAAAAACAGTTGCATACAGATTGAAACCAGACAAGGAGAATCTACACGTTCCTTCAGTCTCAGAAACTAGAGATTCTCTATGGCGTGAACCATCCTACCACTGCATCACCACATGCTGTCCGAGTAGCAGTCCCTTGCCACTCCCCTGAGCGCCTTACTGCTCTGCTTCGGTGCACTCTGCCTTCTTACTTTCGCGGCGAAGGGCGTCGTCTTCGCCATGTGGCTCAGGCGGCTTGGAGTTTCCGGCCAGTGGCCATGGCTGTAATGGGAGAAGGGTGATCTGTCAGGGTGACGCTGCTGCTGTTCCAACGCGTTACAGTTGGAAGTTGCTCTCCTGAAGGACTTGGACTTGAGTTGGTGAGTGTCCATCTCCACGATCTTGGGGCTCCGATCGAGATCGGATCTCTGCTCTGTTCCTGTCTGCTTGCACCTTGTGCTGATTCTTTCCTGCTAAGAACACGATGAGGATGAGATGATCCAGAATTTAGGGTTTGGTCGATTGTGGTCTTACGTAGGATCTTCTGTGGCAGAACTCCGGTGTGAATCTTGGGCTCCTCTGTTGAGGCCATGCATGGGACTGAGCTCTCATGAGAGCTTGTAGTCTGCGGAGGGCCACGGCGGCTTGTTTCCTCACGAGGTAGCCTCGGACGAGGGCCTGCAACTTCACCAGGGCTTTGAGTGCCCGACGAGCTTTCTTCGCCTGTTCCACGACGGTGGCCGTTAAATTTAAGCAGGCGAAGTTGGAAATGGAGGGCGAGGGATGCGGTTTGGCCTCACCAAGTGACCCCTGAAGGCGGTTTGGATCTTGACGGCGGCCCACCAGGCGTAGCTCCCCTGCGGCAAGGTCCTCGGCTGCTTCCCCAGGCTCTGGAGCCGCCACACCGCCGCCTGGGCGGACGACACCGCCGCTCTGGCGGCGGCCGCGGTGGCGACGGCCACCGCGATCGCGTGCTTCCCTTCCTCCTCGCTCTCGTCGTAGAAGGAGCTCAGCCACGCCATGTCCGTCGCCGATAAGGGACTCTGGCGTCCCGTGCTCTCCTCCCGCCGCAGCTTGGCGTTGGCGATGGTGAAGCTCCATCTCTTCCTCTCCTTGGCCTCGTAGCCGCTGATGCTGGCATTGTCTTTCCCACCCGCCTTCGCCTCCTTCTTCCCCCACAGAACACTCCTCAGCCACCTCGTCGCTCGGCCCATGGCGATCGAGCTCGAGCTCTCTCGCTCAAAATCTACAAAACCAATTCACAGCGCTTGATGCAGAGGCCTCCATTAATAAGAGACGATAAGAATCGAGAAAAATAATGGAAGAAAGAAGCGAGCATTCGATTGCTCCACTTCGAACAGTCAAAAAGTGGAGGCGATGCTCTTACAGTGATCGTCGTCTGGTGCCTGCCAACCTTCGCCACAAACGACAGGGAGAGGGGAAAATACAAGCAAAATCAATTCCCTCCTCTGTCTCTGCCACCTGCAGGCTGCTCCTTCCTCGCGGCGGTACCCTCCATCTTTGACTCGACGTCCAGCTACACGAACGATGGATGTGCGAAGGTCACCTCAAAGAACGAAAAAGCTCGTATCTTTCCGCAGGCAACGCAGCGACAAGCAGTGATGAATCTGAGCTCAATGCTTACAGCAACTGTCGGAGGTGGCAGGGCGTAGTCTCAGTGCGACCGCCTCTCCTCTTCTTCTGCTCCCACTCTCTCTGTTATCGCTGCTGGAATCTTTCTACACGCCCAATGATGCATATCTTTCAGCAGACGGCGGAAAGCCAGGCGGAACAGGAAACTGAAAAGGGAGATCCTGCCTTTGGCCAGCCATATCTTGCTCGTTTTGTGGCGGTCAGTGGGCTAGTTTAGTACGCTACAGTGGGAGAGTACAGAGAGAGCATGATGGCGGCTTTGATCTCAAGGTATCGGCGGAAACGATCGGCGCGATGGATGGAGCAGAGGAATGGAGTAGTGTTGGGTGGAGGGGGAGGCCGAGGCATATAAAAAGGTTGGAAATGGAGGGAGAGAGAGAGATGGGACTGCCGATGCCGCGGTGGCGATCATGACGTAACGGAGAGAGGGAGGGCGGTGACAGGGAAGGCCGGTGGTGGGCCGCCCACCGCCGTGGCCTTCTCTGCCATTGACGAGCTTCAGGAAACGTGGGTTTAGATTGTAATCGTGGGGAATATCAATCAGATTGAGACCCTGAAATTAAGTAAATTTTATTAAATAAAAAAGTTATTTAAAATTCGTAATACATTTTTTTTTTAAATCGATAGAATCTTTTTCTAAGAGAAATATTATGCTGCACAACAAGGAATTCGTGATCCGTGTATGACACTCACGATTCATCGTCGTTGCTGCTGCCTTGGCGCGATCGACACACTACTCGTCGGTGCTCCATCCGACGTCGGATTCCGACCGGATAGTGGTCGGAATCTAACGAATTCGATCGGAAACAGAATCGACAGTGGCAGCACCATTTCCGACTAAATCACGGTCAGATTCCCATCAAGGAAGGACCAGTGTCGCACACCGGTCTTTCCTCGATCGATCTCGGATCACGATTTGACCGAAATTTGATCGCGATTTGGTCGGAAATGGCGCGACTATTGTCGATGTCGATCAGACTAAATTCCGATCGAATCGCTGTCGGTCCTCGATCGGTCTCTGATCGCGATTCGGTCGAAATCCGGCTCGATCGTCGTCGACAGTGGCTCTGCCGTTTCAACAATTGTTTCCGACCAAATTCGTCAAATTCCGATCACTATCGGGTCGGAATCTAGCGTTGGTCGAAGCGCTGACGAGTGGCGCATCGATCGCGGCTGAGGGCGCGGTCGGCAGTTGGCGGTCGTCGGACGGCACGGCGAGAGCGGCGACAATGCCGGTGGATCAGGGAGTCGTGCACGGATTTATCGTGCAGCATAGCAATCTCGCTTTTTCTAAAACATAAAGGCGTTTTGTTTTAAAGTGTTATATAATAAATGCATTCCAACTAATAATTATATAGTCGATTTTGATTGAAATATCTGATTTTAATTTATTTTTATAAAAATAATAATTTGCTCCTTAATAGTTTAGCCGACACTATTATATAATTGATTTAGAATAATTACAATAAATAGAAATATTTTTTTGATGATTTTAAAAAATGTTATTTAATCATATGAATTATCAAATATTATTGTGATACAGTAATAAAACACTTAACAGGAAAAAAACAATCTAGTCTGAATGTAAAAAAATTTATCTAAATATAATTATTTATAAAAATATAAATATCTGAATTATTAAAAAACCTTTTATTTAGCTTATGAAAATTGATTAGTTAAATACAAATTAATAATAATACAATTTATTTAAATATAAATAAAAATTATAATAAATATCAAATCCAATAATATAGATAGAATTATATGATAGATCTCAAACTTTTGTATTGACTATGGACAACTCAATTATTCCTGGAGGTGGGCAATCTTTTCTAAGATTCGTCCATCAGATATATTTGAAAAATACTCACATTAAAACCACAATCGACATACTACACTTGAGTAGAGTTTTCAATTTAGGTCAGATTCATCGAATTTATTTATTCTATCAAATAATTTAAATAAGTTAAATTAAAATTTTATTAATTCATTTTGTTCCGGTCAATTCATCATCGATGGTTCAAATACTGATTCAAAGATTGCAACGTGTACGCACCTCGGATAGAGTTGTAGAGAAAGAAGAAGAGACCTAAAAAGCATTCAAAAATGAAAATTAGAATGACACGGGAGCACTTAGTGTCTCCTAATAGGGAGCACCCACTTCCTTTATTTAAGGCATGGTTAGAAATGGCTCATCCAGTGGCTAGAAGAGATATTACTTGTTAGAAAAACAAAATATCTCCACAATGACATGAATGAAAATTAGAATGATCCTTTTAACCCCACTAAGATTATAGTTTGCACCTTGCAACCCAACAAATAAAGGAAGAGGAAAAAATCGAAGATTTCACATGGTACTTTTTTATTTTTGATTGAAAAATCAATCTAATTTATTTCGTACCCTTTGCTTGAAAAAATGGATTAAATTCTATAGGATCAATAAACCCATGGGAACTTAAAGAATCGTGGAAGGGTATTCAAAAAAATAAGTAGAAGATAGAAGAGCCAGGTTCTAAATGAATAAATTCAAACTCAAAAAAATCTTTCTGATTCTTGAAAAATAAGGGGCAAAAGGGATTGATCAAGAAAAATTTTGTGTTCTTATTTTATTATAAAATTATAAGATTGTGATTTAATCCACATACGTTTGGTAAAATGAATAATCTTCCCCTTTCCTTTGATCATAAATGGAAAGTGTTCAATTGGAATATGAAAACATAACTGAATTGGTCTTAATTACTCTTTGATACGGGGTGAAATAAGGAAGGAGATTCTCGAACGAAGAAAAGGATCCCAATGTTATTCTAACTCTCCTTTTTGAGTGTTTTTCATGTTTCTTTTTCTTTCTCTACAATCATATTTGAGAAGCGTGCACGTCGTCAGTCCTTGAATCATCCACGGTGAATTGATCGGAACAAATTTTAAGATATGTCCAGATGAGCTAACCCGTCTAGGTCTACGATCCACATTATCGACCTGTAACGAGCTTGTATTAATCCGCAAGTTGAGAAAAATAAATTTTTTTAAATTTAAAATTAAAGTATAAAACTCAATGTACTTATGATCTTAATCTTTCTAAACCGTAATCAAATTTAAAATTTCAGCTTAATCTATTTAAACTGTAATTCAAACTTAAATTTTTCAATATTTTTAATATTTTTATTTTTTAATAAGCTCGCGGGTTAATCCATCTAATCCGTAATTCGCATTGAGTTTGATTGAATTGGAGACTTCCTAATACGTCAAATTGATGGATTAGCTCGTTCCGCCGTATAATGAATTTTTAATAAATTGATCTGTTCGTCGTAGATTGATCCGTTTGACACTAGAATCCACAAAACATCAGACTATTAGCACACCCCTGCTGGGGCCCCTTGGTCATTGGAAACATCTTAAGATTTATCCCCGGGGCAATGGTGCAACGGTAGGGCATCCGGGTTGTGACCCAAGGACCCGCGGTTCGATCCCCAGCTACGGTGTATTTGCAAGAATTTTCTTCCAAATAGAGAACGATGCTGGGCATCTGGATTGGCCACCATATGCGCTTCCCAATTTACCCTGGTGGTCAGTGGAAAACTTTTGAGCTCCCGATTTACCCTGGTGGTCGGTGGGAAACTTTTGTGGGACCGGACCGACCACCCCTAGGGATTGAGTACATGAGACTGACTGAAATTTATCATTAATTGCGAGAGTAGAGACGATAAGCTAAGTCGATCGAGCGAATGGTCCGCCACAGTCATGTTAGGCGAGGTGAGGACCGTGAGTTGAGCCTCAACCTCGGTTCCTCCGAGCGACGCCACCTCTCGTCGTCGGGCCTCACCTAAGTGCTCAAACACGCAGCGGCGCAGACAAGCCATCGTGCGAGCTCTGCTATTCTCCATCTGCAACTATTCACATCCGATCCACTGTTAGTTCCTCTTCATTTTTCTCTTCCAGATCATGATCAGAATGCCGATCAATCGTTCGACTCTCGTCATCCTTATCCACTTCTTCTAAACAAATGACTGCAGCCGCATTACTGTTCGAATCGGCTGTAACTTTTTTGTTCGGATACACATGTGCTTTAATTCTCAAGGAGAGACAGTTTGTCTGGACTGCGAGTAATGGCGAAGACGCCACCCCTCTTGTTGGTCCTATCGAAAGCACTACAGCTAGACGATGGCCATGCGTGAGCTGTTTTGTAATTGGTCAAGTCAACGAGGCGTGGAGACAGAAGGGAGGGTGTCTGATTCACTGAACTGAAGCAGCAGCAGCAGCAGTGCATGGTGCCTGCGACCGAATGGATGGCAGTGAATGGGGACCTTTCAGATGCTTTCTAGCAGGATGTTTGTTTGAATGTCTCAGAGGAGATGCACTGTATCTGCAATTTAATATTGATGAAAGAGGCCTAGTCATGTCATGTCATATCATGCGACATTAATCTCCTCCGATCGCGATCGATTTCTGAGTGTGCATAAGTTATGCTTTGTCGGACCTATGATAAATCATGCCCTAGAAAAGAAAGAATGTAGAAGAAGGAAGTAAAAACTAAGACAATGTAGAACATTGTCAACCTTTTGTAGAGGTTCCGAATCCTAATGGGTTATCGGATCTCGAGAGGTGTATGTTGTAGGTCGTGTGTAGGTTGTGCCTCAATAGGTCTCGCGAGTAACCGAGTTGGATTTGTGCCATGTAGGATGACCTATCTCTCGGTATCAATTGTGTTTCAGATTTATCTAGTAGACGAGTTAGGGGGCCTTTTGTGTGGGACTCGCATTGTTTTAGTGGAGAAATTGGACTTGTTCTCTGTTTTGTCTTCTTTTCCATGTCGAAAACGTGAAGATGGAAGAAGGAGATCTAACTATTCAATAGAGGAGAAATGGAACCAACAAATTGGGTAAAGAGGTGTCAATCGAGTTAGGCCGAAACACTCTCAATGGGACCGACCCGAGCATGATTCGAACGAGTTAGGATGAAACACTCTAATTAGGTCTTGACTCGAGTTCTCTCACCTAAACAAAAAAACACATGCATCTAAATTTTATTAGACATAAGTGCTCATGCCTACATGAATTTGATTAGATTTTGAAGCTATTTTCTAGACACCTTTCAAGATCGATTAAGTACAATTTGCCGACCACAAACCTTTATTTGAGTCTATAATTCTAGCCCCCGGGGCATAGCTAAGTTTGTTACAACGTAGTAGAATTACAGAAGAGGGCAATGCTTCGAATCCTAACGAAGCCACAATACCCTCCTGCGTCGTGATTAATTGTAGTTTTTTGATTTACCTCCTCACATATGGTCGTGGGCCATTAGGGTCTAGCATATGCTTAAAGATGAATCAAAAGAAAGAGAAAGAAAGAAACAAAAAACAAAAAGCTAGAAAAGGAGATTAGGAGAAAAAACAATTAAACTTCTAATCATTTTCTCTTGTTCGACTTGACTCCCTCAAAAAAGTTTATAACTTCCTCCCTTTGTGTTCAATCAATTAGCTTATCCATAATCATGGCTTCAACACAATAATTAGATCAAAAAAAAACTATTTCTGTGTCTTTATTTATCATCAATTATATAATTATACAAGTCGAAAGATACATGTCGTCGAGTCATTGCTTAAGGAAAGTTGAGATGCTCGAACATATCTTTCTCCTACTTTTGCTTTTGCTTGTTAAATTCAATTGCAAGAAATTTGTTATTAATCTTTGAATTGAGAAAATTTAGTTAGTTCATAAGAATGACGGCATTCATTAGTTTTTCAATTTGCAAATGATACAATTTTCTTTACCCATGCTTTTCGCTATTTTCATTGTTTTGATGTCTTTGAAATCAACTCGATGAGTGAAAATCTTTGTCATTTGAATTTGTCGTGCATGGTTCTCACTTTGGAGAGTTCATGAAAGTTGTGTTTAGTTGTCATTGCTAATCACTTTTGATTCACGATGAATAATTCCTCAAACAAACACATTTACATTCTAATTATTATTATTATTGATAAGAAAATATTTTTATATCAGTCAAAAAATAAATATATACAATGTTCACTTTGAACATCCTATCATGTCATGTTTAATATAAAGAGATGCTCAAAGTTATATTGTATCTGAATTTTCTTATAACTACTCTTTACATTTATTCCCTTCCTTGAAAAAAAAAGTTGTGTTTCTAACCATCCATATATGGTCAATCATTAATATCATAGTCAGTTATCTAGTTATCGTCAAAATTCTTGAGTACTT
This sequence comes from Curcuma longa, assembly GCF_044706935.1. Lineage (NCBI taxonomy): Eukaryota > Viridiplantae > Streptophyta > Magnoliopsida > Zingiberales > Zingiberaceae > Curcuma > Curcuma longa. Next base: position 4,499,857 of record NC_133866.1, read on the forward strand.
TGTCACTATGATGTGTGAAATCAATAAGTGTATGATTGTCGTCCTCAAGACGTAGCATAGACAGTGGACACATAGTATTGTTGGTGTAATGTGTTGGATATTGGGGTCTTAATGGACCAATACGATTTTGTGGAAAAAATCGGAATGCCATCAATTGATGAAAGTCGTAATTAACTTCAAAATCAAAATATATCTTTCGCGTAGATAGATTAGACTATTAATTTGCTTAAAATCGATTAAGGGTGAATGATAAATTAATTGTTTAAAGTCAGCCCGAATAATATTAATTAATAATTAATGTTATATATAAAGAAATGCATGAGGAATAATCTCACATCGAAAATTTTTGATATATTTTCTTTCCTTATTAATGATACTATGTTAATGGAGTTAATACAAAAAGACCAGGTGCTTTATTCTCAGGGGCGAGGAGGTGCTCACACTTGAGCCCACCACCCGCCACGCACGCACGTGCGCACGTGCGCAATGGCGCTTTGTAGGCGCACTTTGCACTTCGCACGTACATACATGATCTATCTCAGGGTAATCGATATAGACTTTTGATATTATACTGGTATATGTCTACTTAAACGGGGCGCTTACTTTCAAGGTAGCATTACTAAAATGATCATTTTCTTAGGGAGGCTCCTGTGTCGATGCCTTATGGTCCTCTAGATGTTATCCCTTATTTCGTGACGCCAAATCGGGGTAAACTCATTAAGCTCTGTCATAACCAATGATGCCTTCGTGAAGTTTTGAATTACTTTTGTGAATGACCTCTCATGTGTCGATTTTTATGGGTCAGAGAGTTGAGTTCACTTTTCGATCCTTTTTCTGCATCCCATGGGATATGAAGATACACGTTAGTGTCATAAATATGTATGCGCAATAAAGCTAGATTATTAATCAACAAATCATGTGATAAAAAAAGATGAATAGATATAAAAGTAACGTCAACAAATCAATTGGACTACTCTCTCATCTTGAAATTCAAAGATTTACTCCATGAAGATGGAGTTACAATCAAAAGACGAGAAGAAAGACATTTTACAACTCAAAATTAAGGTGAAAATAAAAAGAGAATGCTTAGTCATGCACTGATTGTCGTATTCGAAAGAACTCCAAGCTCGATGATGGATGGAAACTCCAACGACTCATTGGAACCACTCTGCTAGGGTTCCTTGTCGTGGGAAAACACCCCCTTAGGGAAAGGGAGAACCCCCAATTCCTAAATGATACAAACGAGAGCCCCATGAGTTCTTTTGTAGCCTCTAAATTTTTCTAAATTCGTTGAAGCTTTTTTAAATTGTTGAGAAGCCATCACCATGGCACAAAACATCATTTTTGGGCTTTGAAACTGGGTTTTTATGGATTCCACCATGAATAATGCTTGTAGATCTCTAAATTATCTTCAATTTAATATATTATACGTCTTATGATTCAACCTAAATCAAAAGGTATGACCTCTGCAAGTTTGCTCTACTGTTTCAGCCCGTCACAGCGTAGCAAGTAACATGACCATGCCAATTGGTACAGCCGGGGCATTTCAGAGGTTGTGTCATCGAATATGGCCATGCCCAGGGAGTGTCAGAAGTTGTGGACTCCGTGGTTGCTCAATTTCACATCTAATTTTGCTTAGAGGAACACACTTGTGTCATGGGACACGACAAAATGTGTTTCTTATTGTGGATTCTCATTTAAAGGCTTTTTAGCTTTAAATGAACTTCGAATTCATGTCCTATCAACAAAAAGTCCAAAGAGTATATCTCCGAAATGGAAAGGATAAAAGTAATGTAAAAATAATAAACACATGCAAAATATGTCAATGGAATGATGTAAATATATGCAAAATAACACCGAAAATATATACATAAATCACACACATCATACAACAAAAGGTATCTTGATCTAGTATGAGATCAAAGGACGAGTTAACTCCTATTGGATCGTTTCTTCTTAGGTCAATTTGGACCGACAAGAGGGGGTGAATTGCCCTTGTAAATAAAACTAGATCTCTTGCACAACTTTACCAGGATAAACGTTAGTTTCAACAATTAAATAAATCCAACATAAATTAAATGAAATAAACCTAGTAAGAGGCGAATACAAACAGATGTACTTGATTACAACCTAGGTGGTGGTAAGCCAAGACGGTTGAAGTTTATTATCAAAAACTCCTTGTAAGCGGAGAACCCTTACAGACATTGTAGCATAAGACGGAAGCTAAGAAAAATATTATAATTGAACTGTTATTTTTCTCTTTAGCTTCTAAGCCTATTTATAACCTACGCAAACTAATCTTGACCGTTGATCGTAGATAGGATTTGATTTTGATCGTTGATCGTAAATAGGATTTGATCTTGATTGTTGATCTTTGATTAAGGATAAATATTATTTTTAAAAAATAAACGTTTATCAACGTTTAAATCATCCTTGATTAAGGACAATCTCTATCCTTAATTTGACCAATGATTAAAAGTCGAATTGCGCAAGACCAAGTCAAATTTTGACTTGGTCAAAGCTAAAAGAGTTGACTTTTTTAGAAACATCGTTTGGGTGATTTCTGGTCAATCAGAGTTAGGCTCACCTGAACTCGATTCTGGTCTTTTGTCCCTCGAGCGTCTTCCTCTCAGCTTCTCGTCCCTCAGACGCTGCGCACGTCATTCTCGCTCCATCGATGTACTCTTCCGCAGCTTCCGCGTCCCTCGGATGCATCGAACCCGTCGGTTCACTCCTTCGTGTTATCCTTCTCGACTATTGCGTCTTCCATTCGACTTTCTCTGCTCCTAAGCTCCTGCACACTTAAACAGAGGAATCAAACCATAATAAGACCTAACCTAACTTGATTGATCACATTAAAATCAACTGGGGCACCAACAGTTAGACTTACCCCAAGTTCATCATAAACTAAACTTGGCCTAATCAGGATCTATATTGATCCAGCTCTGATCATGTCACATTACGTCCATTTTCTTCTCCACATCGTATCTCATCTAAATTTTACAACATCTAGTCATTTAATAAATGTAATTAAAGAGTTTTTTTGTTTGAAAGAATAAGGATACATAAAAATATTAATAAACACAAGGATGCACAAGTAATTTATTTAATAAAAAAATATATATTTTTGATAAACTTGGCATGCATCATATTTATATTTTCTTACAAGTTAACGGAAATCATTTTTGTTTGTTTATTCATTTCGCCACCTAATAATTTTATCCATTACTTTATTTATTCTCGAATCGCATTCATGCTTGCGTGGAATCAATTATCCTTCACGAGAGATAGATCGTACGCATGTACTACCGTTAATATATAAAAAAATTGAAGGGTATATATGTAAAAGAAGTATATATTTTAGGCTTTTAAAATGTTAATATTATTAAATTAATTCATTTTATAACACCAAAATCCTTTTTTCTCGTGCTCGAAAATAGAAGTCGATGCCCTCTCTGCCCCGGCCCTAGAGGTTGGCAAATTCCTGAGGAAGCCGCCTTCAAAATCTCTCCTTTCCCTTCCCCTTCGATCCAAATCGAGCACAGGAAGGTGCGGATTCTCACAAAGTTTCATCTTTGATCTTGCGATTTCAGTTTTCTTTTTTGAAATCCCGTGGAGGGATCTTGGAAGACGGAGCTCCAAGGGGTAGTCGCCGGATCCGTTGGGAGGTGGGCAGCGGGTCGTCGGATCGGCTAGGAATAGCGCTGGTTCGGGAGGCATGAGGAAGGTGGCAGTGACGACGACGGTGGTGTGCGCTGCGGCCGCGTGCGCCGTGGCGGTGCTCGTTGTGCGGCACCGTATGAAGAGCTCGGGTCGGTGGTCGCGGGTCGCTGCGGTTATTAAGGAGTTCGAGGATCGGGCCGCCACGCCCATCGGGAAGCTGCGACAGGTGGCGGACGCGATGACGGTGGAGATGCACGCAGGCCTCGCCTCCGAGGGCGGCAGCAAGCTGAAGATGCTGATCAGCTACGTCGACAACCTGCCCACTGGGTATATGCCTTCTTCCCTTGTTAAACGATCAATTTTATGTATAGCGTGGAATTAGAAATTTGTTATTTTGGTCGCGAGCTCTCTTTTTGTAAACTCCGCAGAGTTTAGCAATTTCACAGTGCCATGGCTGGATCTCGTATCAATTTAACAGAGCTAGCAATAGACTGAAGTTATTAAGGAAAAAAAAACTATGTTTCAATTGTAATTTATTCTCCTATTATCTTTCTTCTGTCTGTTTGTGCCTTCTTCACCCTGATTTCAATAGAATTTTCAGGATGCTTCTTTTATCCCTATTTTGGTAATAAATGGGACAATCAATGGATCAATGAGGCATAGGCACACTTTGGTGAATGGGCAATCCGCCCACCCTAAACACTAGTCATTTTTAGCTGGAGTGATGATAACATGGTCAATCTGAGGAATCAGTGATCGCCGTAGACATGTGGAATATTCGCAAAGTTTTATTTACTTCATAATTTCATATCATCAGCTGGCTTTGGACTTAATAATTTTGAATATTTACAAGCTTTTAAAAGTTTTGAAGTTGTTGCACTTCTGTGTACCTGGATCTCCTTGGATTATAATAAAGATAATTTTAGGAGAATTTGCCACTGAGAACTACCTAATTTTCCCATTTTCTTGAATGCTTTCCATCGCTGGCTTTTCTAATGTTTTGGGGTTTTATCAATTTTCCTTGTGAGATTGCTTTAGATGCTGCTAACTGTCGATGACATAGCATCAGAGAATTGTAAGTTCAAGCCAGTGATTTATTTTACTTTTAATTGTACCATGCATCTAACCTGCTAGCATTGGCTTGAGAATTTTGGTTAACTCATGGCTGCCTTAAAGAACGCTGAAGTACCATGGTGAATAAATTGTTCTGAAAAAAAAATAAGAAAAAATGTTTAATTTTATGCAGAGAGTATATATATGAAACATATATCATTTAGGGAATTTCATTTAAATTTTGACTTGGATTTGTGTCTGAATGAAGAACAGTCATCAAGAATGAACTGAGGTTACAATTAAACTGCTGTATTTTTTTCTAGTGTTGTATTCAATATACAACTTCAAGTTTACGTTGACATTCTAAATTAATACCTCTGTGTCCTTGGATATTATTTTCAAGGGATGAGACAGGATTGTATTATGCTTTAGACCTTGGAGGAACCAACTTCCGAGTACTTCGTGTACAACTAGGAGGGAAGGAGAAACGTGTTGTCAAGCAAGAATTTGAGGAGGTCTCCATACCACCACATCTAATGGTTGGAGGCTCAGATGTAATTCAAAAACCCTGATTGTTATGTTAATTATTCATTTTTGACATCTGGAGTACCTACCCTTGCTTACATTTGAGAACATTTTCAGGAACTTTTTGATTTTATCGCTTCAGCTTTAGCAAAATTTGTTGCTGCTGAAGGTGATGATTTTCACCTTCCTATTGGTAGGCAGAGGGAGCTTGGATTTACCTTCTCTTTTCCTGTGAGACAATCTTCAATTGCATCAGGCACCCTAATTAAATGGACAAAAGGTTTTAATATCGATAGCACGGTAATTCCTGACCACCTATTTAGCTTCATTCAGTGAAATTCTTTCTCACGTTGCTTGATGAAACTAGTTTTCTTGCCTGATCATTTTTGTAGCTCACTTTAAAAAAGCTTCTGTTTTTGTTCCCTGCCGAAAGTCAGACAGAGTAATTTGTAATTTTCTAGAAAAAACAATGCTCATATTTTAATTATTTTATGAACCTTTAGATTTTAGAATATAATTTGCAATAGAAGCTAGAAACACATATATTGTATCTCTTCGCTATGTTTTGTGTAAATATGTTTTTCGAAATCTGATGGTTCTCATATAATTATAGGTTATCAGATTATGATTTGCAGCCGAAATGAAAGTTTCCATCTTTGTTTCGTGTTTTTTCTTTTCTAATGATCATTTGTTAAAACTCAAAGATTTTCACTAAATTTGTCCATAATCTTTGGTGTGTTTTTTTGCATATCTGGTTAAGTCGATGTCTCCATGATCGCAATCTTATCTAAGCATGATGAGGGAACATAGGATCAAGGTGTAAGATTGTAACACCTCAACCTAATTCCAATCTTACATGGGATCTAGATCATCTTGGTCATTTGTCCTGTAAGATTGTAAGATTGTCCTATTGACAGCCATGCTATGAGGAGATAAACATTATTTTGAAACTACATGCTTGCTTTTCCCATTTGTTTCCATTCATTATGCTTATAAATTTATCGCAAACAGTTACAACCAGGGATTAAATAGGATGGTTTTAAAACTACAAAAGCAAATTAGGAAAACCCTTTACTCTATAACCTTATTTTGGTTTTTGTTTTTCTCTACTAATATTCAATAGTTTTTCTTCAAATTTCTCAAAAGACTTGCGGCCATGGAACACTTCGTTTTTTGATTTCTCAATTCGCTCATTGAATGCACATTCTCGCAGATTTATACCAATCGGTAGCTTAAAAATCTCAGTCTATGGTCATTATGTTTGGCAATTGATTTAATTAAATGATTGAAATTGGAGCTCTTAGACATATCTGAAGTACTTTTTTGGGCATTGCTTGTGCAAGTCATACATCATAATCATTTTTTACCTCAGTTTGTTAATGCTCTTGTTAAAAGCAGGTTGGGGAAGATGTGGTAGCTGAGTTGACCAAGGCCATGGAAAGACAAGGCCTGGACATGCGAGTCTCAGCACTGGTATGTTTCTCTTATACCTTTCCCTATTACTGAAAGATTTGTCCACAGATTTCAATTTGCAGCCAATTGACTGTCGTAATCAATTTTTGTTATAATCCATATATATATATATAGATATATAGATAGATAGATAGATTAGATTTAGTAAACTGGCTGTAATTCTTTGGCACAGGTGAATGATACAATTGGGACATTAGCCGGGGGGAGATATTATGATCGTGATGTAGTTGCTGCTGTGATATTAGGCACAGGGACCAATGCAGCTTACGTAGAGCGTGCTCATGCAATACCCAAATGGCATGGTCTCCTACCCAAATCAGGGGAGATGGTAAGCACCAGCCCCTCTAATATGGTTTTGACAAACTAATCAGATAGGGAAGCAAGGCTATTGTGTAGCTGTTTGCAGGTCTATTTTTCATGGTTTATATTGTTAATATTTAGGTTATCAACATGGAGTGGGGAAATTTCAGGTCATCTCATCTTCCTCTAACAGATTATGACCAAGCACTAGATGCAGCGAGTCTGAATCCTGGCGAACAGGTGATGCATATGTTTACGAACTTTTTTGGTTATGAGGACTCGTATCAATTTATATAAGCAATTAGATTTCTTGTTGCAGATTTTTGAAAAGTTAATGTCTGGAATGTACCTGGGTGAAATTTTACGAAGAGTACTCCTAAAATTGGCTACTGAAACTGCCTTGTTTGGAGATACTGTCCCGCCAAAACTTGAAACTCCATTCATACTCCGGTATGTTTGATCTTTACTAACAAATTAGTGCTCTTTAAATTATGTTGCTTGGGACGGTTGTCCATATTATCGACAATAAAACTTTTATTTTAGCTATAGGTAGCTAGGATTTGGACTTGTTGCCTTCCATACGGTACATTCTAAAAAAAAAGAACAAAAAGAAAGACATCATAGTAGACATATCATATCTTTAATCATCTATCTCTTATAACTCAATCGTCTCTGTTAGCAGTTTAGCTAAGACCAGTTGAATACAAATTATTTAAAGTATGCTTTGTTGAAATATATAAATTATCTTGTCATAGCAAATATGGAGGTGAGATATCCTTGATTATGGTTCCCCATCTATCGTTAGTGATACCATTGAAATCTATACAAGGCTATGTCATTATAACTAGTACTGTTCAGTACAATTAAATTTTTTTTTTTTATTGCATTGTCTTGAGTTTTATTTCGTCTCTCTTTACCCTTTACACCTTCCACACTGATTGATTTGTTTCATCCAACTATTGGATCAATTGATTGCATTTGAACATATAAATATAGTGGTGTATATTGATACAAGTCTAGAGAAATGAGATAGGATATTCAACAAATAGTCAATATATCAAATAGGGAATTAATGCCCTTATCAAGATATAAGCGCTCGCAAGAGCATGATTCAATTTACATGAAACACAAAGATCTCAAGTGTCTTCACTTTTTGAAGGCGAGTTCACCACAATCTGATACAATTTCATTTTGCAAAGGTGGTTAAACATGCCATTGTCATGTCTGACAAATTAGGTCCCTAGAAGGTATCGACACGAGATATATACTGTGGCAGAAAATTGTTCAGACATGTTTATATTTCCAAATATCATGTGAAGAATTATTGAGAAACATCAATTTAGATTGAGAGCTGGTACTAGGAATGTAAATGAATCAATTGTGTCTCAACTGTGCCTGTTCCTGTTCCTGTTCCTTTTGGTATCAAAAAATTCAAGAGGAACAAACTTGGGCATATTTATAAGCTCGATACAATAAGCAAAATGAGCTTTGAACATTTATGACGACGATTTAATTAGTATGCATGGAAGCTTGTGAGTAGTTCATGAGCAGACTTGTTCACAAGCTTGCCTAGTAACTTGTTATGTAACTCATGTATATATATATATATATATATATATATATATATATATATATATATATATATATATATGTAAGATATATCAATGGTATTATTCTAAAAAACTGAAGAAATAGCATGAATTTTGTCGGTGTATTATGTTTTAGCCATGGTTTAAAATACAATTCTATGCCTAGTCAAATTTACCATTCCGCCTGACACCGGCACCACCGACACCGTGCAAGGGATTTCTGTTGGTCGCGACGGGGACACACGCGCCACAACCACCTTAGATCACATCTTAGCAGGGACACGGAGGTCGCCGTGACCTCTGCAGGTCGTGACGAGGATGCGGAGGTCGCCATGACCTCTGCGGGTCGCAATGGGGACGCGGATGTCGCCACGACCTTGGCGGGTTGTGCGTGGGGTGCAAGCAGAAACATAGGAAAATTAAAATTAAATTAATAAAGCTTATATTAATAATTTCGATCAACTTCTAACTATAATAGATAATCTAAATAGACATAATCAAACTCTAATAAAATTATTCCATTAATTTAACATATATATATAAAAAATATTTTAATTTCAAAAATATATTATAAATTATTTATTTACCATATAAAAATGCTGCGTATTTTTTATTTTTTAAAAAATTATTTCCTTTTTATATTTTTAATATTTAAATTAAATTTTTTATTTTTAATTGATATAGTTTTATATTTAAAAGATATCAAAATCATATCGGCATAACACAATATAATACCAAAACTTCGGCGCAGGTCGAGATTTTAAATCATGATCTTAGCTAACTTAATGGATAACCTTGTGTATAGTGGAGCTTAATCAGAGCTCCAGTTGAGCTCACACTATGAACTTTTTATAAACAATCTTGAAAACAAAATGTTTAGCTTGGTTAATATTTAGATCACCTCGAGCACATTTATTTTTCTAAGGAACAAGTTTGAACATAGCTAAGATTAACATGAATTGGCTCGTACCGAAGAGATGGGTTAAAGAGTATTAGTAATCAGAGTGTTTCCAATGAATTACCATAGATTGTCGATTACATGAAATCAAGGACTAAAATCTTAGTAATGACGCCATTCTTTCTTGAGATTCTTGATATTAGTCATCAGTAATAAAATCCAATTTTATTTCTGGCTGACTACTATATTTTTGATCGAATGAACACAATCCAGATTTAATATCAGGAAAGGGCTTAAATCTTAATCCATCATCTCATTTAGCCAAGTATTGTCAATTAACTTTTTGTTTCTCCTAAAGCCAATATTTAACTAATTGAACTAACTATAATTAGTATTAAGTGCAATTAAATAGTAAGATTTGCTGGTATTGCAAATTGGATGAACAGAAATAATGATTATCTGCAATTAAATCGGTAATTCTAGTATCGCACTTGGATTAGTTTCAAATAGAAATCAGCTAGTTATGCCTAAAATGTATTTGGATCCAGTGACTCTTTATTGATTGAACTAATCCAGAATCCAATGAAAGAATAATGCCATGATTATGATTTGAACTCTTGTAATTCATGAGGCATTACTATAATCTTGAATTATGAAAAATAAAACAGTGAAAATTCTATTGCTTGCACCAAATGAATATTGGATCATACCAAATGAATTATGATATATTTTGACTCAATCGTGCATTATCTTTTGACTCAGCTTCTAATTTAACTGATTATCTGAGTATGCTCAGATACTCAATTCTCGCCCAATGGCAATGCAAGTCCATGTAGTTGCCTGAATGACCAAATATTCTAAGGCAGGCAATGCAGCATCTCAGACTTGCTGAGTTTTCTGACGAACAAATTCCATTGATTTTAGCACCTTTATGATACCTCTACAAGCACAAATTTTGAAACAATAAGCTTAACTTGAACAAGTTTTCTGTCTATCTTCGTCTCTTCGTTAGGACAATGCAAAAATAACAAACTGCTCTTCTTACCATCACCTTGACTTATTTAATTTGCAAATGGAGAGATCATCTTAGTTTCATAACTGGTTTTAGTTGATCAACGATTTTGTTCCTATTCACTAGCCAATTTATGATGACTCTTAAACTTCAGTTGCTACACTATAAATTTATTATGTCGTCTTGTACTTGATTCATGATCTAAAACTTGTTGCAAAGTATGAATCGCTTGACTTCAATTTATCTTGATAAAATTTAATAAGGTCCTTACCTATTTTTTAACCTTTGTGAGAAAATACCACCCTTATTCTGTGCAAAAGCAGGTGTTTCTTGTGTTTAAGTTTGTCTGCCTCAGCGATTAGACAGATATGCCCTATTTAAATCATTGTACGTAGGCTTGTATGCTCTAGTGTAATCTGCTTGTCCATACAAGGAGTGTTAAAGAATTTAGAACTGATAGGAAGGTATTGATCTAGTTGTTAACCGCTCGAGCATATGTTAACATCAATATTCTTATTTGAACCTTACATTCTGTTGTTTATCACTCTTTTTCCTGTATTGGCTTTAGCTTTATGCTTTTCATTGCGGTGTGTTTTCTATTGCAAAGTCGCGATCTCTCTTTCTTTCTTCACAGTATTTTTTTTCTGATCAAGTTGCCAAATTGAGTTTCACAGAACACCTGCCATGTCTGCAATCCACCATGACAACTCACCTGATCTAAAAGTAGTCGGGACTAAGCTGAAGGAAATCTTGGGGGTACATACTTGTTCCCGAGATGATCCTATCCATACTGTTTTTTCATGCAACATGTGTTTCTTATCAAGTCTTCTGCTCCTTGGATCACAGATCCCTAATACATCTCTCAAAACACGAAAAGTGGTCATCCAAATCTGCGACATAGTTGCCAAGCGCGGTGCTCGCTTGGCTGCAGCCGGCATAGTCGGCATTCTGAAGAAGATCGGGCGTGATGCTCCACCAAAGGATGGCAGTAAACTGCCAAAGACCGTCATTGCGATGGATGGTGGGCTCTATGAGCACTACACCATATTCAGTGATTGCTTGCAGAGCACCCTCAAGGAGATGCTCGGGCCTGAAGCCTCGACATCCATCATCATCAAGCTGGCGAACGATGGGTCAGGCATCGGAGCATCCCTCCTTGCAGCGTCTCACTCGCAGTATCTAGAGCTCGAAGAGTCCTAACGAGCATCGTCGAATACATAGCCTAATGAACCTTGCATCCTGTTTTATTTTATCTGAAGGAAATGGTTAAGTTAACCTTTGAGATAGGCATATGATAGCAGTAGAAACAAGGAGGAACTGCCCACCACAAGAAGAGCAAAGACTTGTGTATTCTGCAATCGCCATTGCCGCGGTCCTCGGTTTAGTTTTTCTTTCCTTTTTTCTTCGATATTTCCTTTTTTCACTGATCAAAATAAATGGAGACGATAGGATCGCCTTCCTCAGTTTATGTCGATGAGCTGCGCCTCTGGAGAATGTTGCTGTTCCAAGAAACTTTCCAGTTTTTTTCTGTAACTTTGTTCATCTCCATGGTTTCCTTGTGCCTGACTGAGTGCATGGTTATGAAATAAGACTCTCCTGTTTGGATTTCTGTTGCTGAGCTGCATTTGGATCCATGAGCTCATGGCGGTCTTGTCGCGAGCTCGCCGCTGCGTTTTGTGAGCTCGATGGTGAGCTTGAGTTGGTCGGTGGCCATGGCCATGAACTGTGCAAACTACTGAATTGATATTATTAGGGTTATAAATGAATTAAATTTATGTGAGTTTGTTTGATATTTTATTTGATAAGAATTTATTGATGTTCATTTAATAAATAAATAAATTTAAATATGTGTTCAGTTTGTTAATATTTATTAATAGAATTTCGTGAATTATTTGAGAATAAAATTTATCAATAAATTTTTTATTGGTATGTTGAATAAATATTTTTTAAATAATAAATAAGTTTATATTATCAAATTTACTAAATTTAAAATATAAAAAATTTTAAATAATTAAATAAATTTAAATTGAGAATTTGATAAAAGAACACAAAAGTACTCTGCTTAGATACCCAACAGTCTTAGTTATAAATGATAGGTACTAAGCGCTGTGTGTATCGATCCGTGCAGTGCTGTAGCTAACGTATTAAGTATCCTGTCTCAGGAGTCAAGAATGAAACTCAAAGGAATTGATAGGAGCCCGCACAAGCAATGGAGCATGTGGTTTAATTCGATGCAAAGCGAAGAATCTTACCCGAGCTTAATATGCCGTGAATCCTTTTGAAAGAGAGGGGTGCCACAAGTGTAAGTTAATTTTCAATCAAATTTATAAAAAAAATTAAATTAAATTAGAATAATCATTTTATATTAGATGATTTAATTTATTTTAGATTCCATTATGTTATCGAAGAAACTCACAGCTAGTTCGTTTACAGCTATCCGCCATTTGCACTCGATTTATGACTTGTACGGTATCGCCGGAGGAGATTCGACGGCGTCACTGAGCGGCGAGGTCGAAGAAGGCTCCCTTCTTGGCCATCAGCTGCGCGTAGCTTCCCCGCTCCACCACCTTCCCTTCGCCGAGGAAGGCGATGGAGTCGAGCTTCTTGATGGTGTTGAGGCGGTGCGCCACCACCACCGTCGTCCTGCCCACCATGATTCGGTCCAGCGCCTCCTGCACCGCCCTCTCCGACTCCACGTCCAGCGCGCTCGTCGCCTCGTCCAGCAGCAGGATCCTCGGGTTCCTCACGATCGCCCTCGCGATGGCGATCCTCTGCTTCTGCCCTCCCGACAGCTGCGCTCCCTTCTCCCCGCAGTTGGTGTCGTACCCGTCCTTCAGCGATCTGCATCCATTTCGTTCGTTTAGTTATGATCAATCTAGCTATCTCTTGATTGAATTTGATCGGAATGTTGTTGTGGTTATTAATTACGAGATGAAGTTGTGGGCGTTGGCGGCTCGTGCGGCTTCGATCTCATCCTCGGTGGAGCTCGGTTTGCCCAGGGCGATGTTGTCACGGACGGTGCCGGAGAAGATGACCGGGTCTTGGCTGACGAGCGCGGTGAAGCCGCGGAACCAGATGAGGTCGAGCTCCCGGACGTCGGTGCTGTCGATGCGGACGACGCCGCGGTCGACGTCGTAGAAACGCAGGATGAGGCTGACGACGGTGGACTTGCCGCAGCCGCTCCGGCCGACGAAGCCCACGCTCGTCCCGGCCTTCACCTCCAGGCTGAAGTCACGCAGCACCGGGCACTGCGGCCGCGTCGGGTACGTGAAGTCCACCTTCCGGATCTCGATCTTTCCCTGTATCTGCTTGATCTCGCCATTGGAAGAAGGAGAAGGAGAGGAAGAAGAAGCAGATATGAAGGACTGACGGTCCAACACCTCGAACACCGACGCCACGGCGGTGGCGCCCTTGGCCAGGTCCGAAGTCATACTGCCGGCTTCGGCAATTACCTTTCCCGTACTCACCAAGATGAAGAAGGTCTTGAACACGTCTCCGGCGGAGATCTCGCCGGACCGCAACAGTCTCCCTCCGTACCAGAAGTCCAACGCCCACGACAGAAACGACAGGCACGGCGCACTCCCGGTCGCCAGGCCGGCGACCCACGCCTTCTTCCTCGACGCCCTCACCGGTTCCTCCTGCGCCTCCTTGAAGAGCTCCAGCACCTTGTCGGCGCATCCGAAGGAAGTCACCATCCGGTGGTTGTACACGGCCTCGATGGCGATTTGCGTGCTGCTGTGCTGCGCCTTCGCCAGCGCCACCGACACCCGCGACAGCACCACCTTCTTGGCGTAGTGGCAGATCATCGTCGAGGGCTGGATCGCGATCATGACCAGAGCCAGCTTCCAGGCGATGACCAACCCCATGGTCATGGCAACGACGACGCCGGAGGCGGTCTGGAGCAGCAGGGATAGGCGATCGGCGACCAGCGTCTTCACCAACGCCGCCTCGTGGCTCAGCCGCGAGCACAGCGCCCCGCTGGAGTGCTCGTCGTCGTCGAACCACGCTACCTCGAAAGTTAGGATCTTTTCCAGCGCCCGTATCCGAATGCGCTTCGTCAAGCGCTCGCCCATGTAGGCGAAGTTGTAGTGCTGTAACAGGTTGACGAGGATCGAAACCAGAGAAAGGGCGGAGAAAATCAGGGCAAAGCGGCGGATGGCGGCTTTCATCTCGTCGTGGTCTTGGAGGAAGAAGGCGGCGATCATGCCGCCGATCGAGAAGGCGTAGACCGGTTGAACGGATCCAAATACGACGGCGGAGAGACTGCCGACCACAGCCTGCTTCCACTCTGGCGCGTTCATGGCGAGGAGCCGAGAGAAGGAGGGCGCAGGGGAGGCGGCGACGGAAGCGGTGGATTGGTCCTCGGAGAAGGCGGAAAAGGAGCCGGGGCTGGCTTTGGTGAGGCTGAGGCGGCTCGCGCTGCTCCTGGCGACGGAGGAAGGGCGGAAGGATTCCGGCTCCGGATCGAGATTGCTCGGGATCCTCTGTAGCTTCACCAGGCGAGAGTAGTGGCTGTTTTTCTCGGCGATGAGCTCGTCGTGGGTGCCGATCTCCACGATCCTTCCGCAATCTACCACCGCGATTTGGTCGGCGTTCTTAATCGTCGACAATTTGTGAGCGACCACCTGATCCATCACAACAGCAACAAGGATTCATGCTTCATGTGTTGCAGACGAAGAGGAAAGTTTAGGTTTTTCTTTGCTTTTACCAGTGTTGTTCTTCCCATGGAAGCTTGATCGAGGGCATTCTGCACCAGCTTTTCCGATTCAGAGTCGAGCGCGCTCGTGGCTTCGTCGAGAAGAAGAATCGCAGGGTTCTTGATGATTGCTCTGGCGATGGCGATTCGCTGCTTCTGGCCGCCGGAGAGAAGCGCACCTCTCTCCCCGATCTTGGTCTCATATCCCTCCGGCAATTGCCGGATGAAGTTGTGGGCATTCGCTGTCATGGCCGCCGCGTACACCTCGCCGGAGGTGGCGCCGGGCTTCCCCACCAAAATGTTTTCCCTGATCGACGTCCCGAACAGAGCATGGTCCTGGCTCACCAGCCCCATCTTGGCCCTGATCCACTTCAGCTGCAGCTTCCTGATGTCCACGCCGTCGATCCTCACCGCGCCGGCGTCCGCGTCGTAGAACCGCTGCAGCAGCGCAACGGCCGTCGACTTGCCGCTCCCGCTGGTGCCCACCAGCGCCACCGTCTGCCCCGCCGGGACCCGGAGGCTGAAGTCTTTCAGCACGGGCACCTCCGGCCGCGAAGGGTACGCGAACTGGACCGATTCGAACGCCACCTCGCCATGCATCTCCTCCATTTTCAACCCCTTGGGATCCTCCGCATCGATTCGCGGCCGCCTGTTGATCCTCTCGAGTATCCTCTTCGCCGCCACCGATGCCTCCGAGAAGTGCTTCACCTCCGGCAGCGCCATGCCAAGAGATCTACGTACACCGATCCATGGATTTCACAACCAGAAACAAACACAAAGCTGGACGGATCATACGAAGAACCAGAAAAGCTCAAACTCGCTTACAGTCCACCCAAAACGAAGGAAATTCCGGCGGCGTAAATCCTTCCGCCGCTCTCCCCATGGTACATCACCAGCCGGCTGCCGTACCACGCGAGGAACGCCCAGATGGCGAAGGACAGCCCAGTGCTTCCCACCGCGAGCCCCTTGGCGATCCCCTGCTTGATCCCCAGCCTCACCGTCTTCTCCAAGATGACGGAGTACCTCTCCACTATGCTCTTCTCCGCGGTGAACGAGTAGATGGTCTTGATCGAGCTCAATGCCTGCTCGACGATGGCGTTGGCCTTGCCGTACGCCTCGCGGGACTCGCGCGACAGGTGGACCAGGTACTTGCCGTAGATTAGCCCCGGGATGACGAGGACGCCGACGAGCGGGAGGGCGACCAAGGAGAGCCTCCACGAGAAGTACGTCGTGAAGACCAGCCCGGAGATGAAGGTGGAGGAGTGCATGATGAACAGCGGCACCTGAAAGAACAAGCATGTGTTCATGCATGAGTAAGATTCAACTTTGGATTTTTGAATTCGATCGATTTGTTAAATCATTCACCTTCTCGCTTAACACTTCTTGAATTAGAGCAGTGTCTTTGGAGATGCTGTTGATGATCTCTGCTGTCGTCGCCTCCTGCGAATCGAAGAACGCAACCTCTTGTCGGAGAATAGCCGCCAAATACTTGTGCCTGATCCTCAGCACCTGCCTCTCGCTCGTTCTACTCCAACAGTAGCCTTCTGCAGAGCAAAAGAAGCATTAATATAATTCGAAAATGATATACTGCGCCACCAGTGCGCGACACCCGCAATCCATCGCCGTTGCCGTTGCCGCCGCCCTCACCGTGCCGTCCGGCTACCGCCGGCCGTCGCCTCGGGCGCGATCAACGCGCCCCTCGCCGGTGCTCCGTCCGACATCAGATTCCGATCGGATAGTGGTCGGACTCCGACGAATTTGGTCGGACGCGCCTCTGCCGACCGTGATCGCGGCTCGGATTCCGACTGAATCGTGGTCGTCAGACGGCTGAGGAAGGACCAGCGTGCGATGCCGGCACGTCCTCCGCCGCCCGGCGATTGTGATTCAGTCGGAATCCGGGCCGATCGCGGTCGGTAGTGGCCGCGCCATTGCGGACCGTGTGATTTTACTATTTCCGACCGAATTACGTCGGATTCCGACCACTATCCGATCGGAATCCGACGCCGAACAGAGCGCCAATGAGCGGCGTGTCGATCGCGTCCGAGACAGCGGTTCACAGTAGCCGGACGACGCGGCGAAAGCGGCGGTAGCGACGATAAATTGACGGTGTCGTGCACGGATCACGCAGGAGAAGTCGCGCAGGATATCCTTTCTCAACTGTCTCAAATGATAATTAATTACGTGGTAATTACCCATGAAAGCCACCACCAGGACTGCTATTCCCAGGTACACGAAGTAGGAGCAGTACTGCAGAAACCACAAACCAGAAAAATAAATAAATAAATAAATTTATGTTTTCTGAAAATTAAAAGAAGAGCGTGGAGAAGTAGAACCTTTTCGACGTCGTGCATGAAGTCCGCATGGTTTTGAGCGTTGCCGTAGCCCAAGCTGTTCATGACAGAGCTCGCGAAGAGAAGAAGGCAGTTGATGGAGCAGCCGTCGCCGACGGCTCCGAGCGTTCCCGCCGCCATCAGGGCGACGTCGGCCCAATCTGCGAACAGGAAAAACCCAGTTTTTGGTCGGCTCTCGCCTTCTTCTTCCTTGTTCCCCCCGTCCATTTACTGCTTTGGGTTGAGCTTCAGAAATGGAGGATGGCGGTGTGTGTGTGTGTGCGTGTGACACTCAGAGAGGGAGCTAGCTGGTTCTCTCTATGGGCGAGGCCGTATATATATAGATATGCGCTCACGGGAGGGGAGATGGTGCTTTTAGTGGATGTTACCTCATGCCCAAGTTGCAGAGAATAAATATATTCGAGCATTTATTTATATTCAATTAATATAAAAAATTATTTTAAAAATAATTAAATAAGTGTTTAAATAGAGTCAAATCCTAACCTTATAAATTAAAAGATAAAAACACCCTTAAATTCTAACTCCGTAAAATTAATAAAAAGACTAAAACTATTTTCTACAATCCGATCTATATATCCTAGTCTCTAGCTTAGGTTGATGGTGAGGGACTTCCTAGCTCCTTAATTATAAATTATTATGAAGTATTATTATGCTAAATGAATAAGCTTGAATACATAGATCGATAATATTCATAATCAATGTTTACAAACAAAATTTATAACTTATGCTCATATCTCTTATCGATTTTATAAATAGATAAATAAACTCTCAAAACAAACAAACAAATTTATAAAATCAAGTTCATTAATTAACTAAATAAATTTAAAAATATATAAAAAAATCAAACAATAAAATAAATTCAAATTGAAAATTCAATAACATCTAAATAAATTAACTTTAAACTCATAAAAAAATAAATCAAGTTAAACTTAAACAACTATTTTAATAATTTAATTCATTTAATTTTAGACTCGATTATACTGACAATAATTTGTGAATTCTTTTTCTGCTGCTTCCATGATCGTTCATAGAAATACATTATCATGGATCTTTACAAGACCTTTCTTTTGTTCATCCTAATGTTGCTTTAAGGGGTTCCACATGGAAAATTAAGTAAAGTTTTAATAAAGATGGGCAATGATCGATCGAACATGGTCCCAAGTCGGTTCCTTTTCTCTTTAATTCTTTTAATTTACTTTTCAGGGTTGATTTGTTTACCATTAGTTCAACTTTGCTTTAAGAAGTTGTGTAGCTTTATAAGATCTAAATCGATCATACTTTTGTTAATCATTTTTAGAATATGAAAATTGCACCATATTTCTTTCAACAACATATTTAACGATAGCTAAACCGAGCTAAACTTTGTATTACTCAAGTTTATCTGATAAGATAATCAAGACCAGTGAAGTTTAAACTTTGCTAGTGAAGTTTGATATGAGTTTTAAGTTTGATTGTTCACTTTGACAACTTCTTTCTCTATTTATAAATTTGATAAAAACTTTATTTATGAATATTAACGAACTGAATATATATGTGTTTAAACTTATTTATTTAGTTTAATGAGTTCGATCTTCAAACTTATTTAATAATTGACCTTATATATTAAGTAGGGTTATGAATCCTCATATGTCATTGGACTAAATTTCATATTATATTATCCTCTATATGTATTATTAATCAAGTCTTTTTTGATCTTCCTCTTCGTCCAACAAAGAAAACAAGTACGATACACGATTGATCGCTAATTATTGTGTAGCTCACAGCTCATACCTTGTCGATTATGCTTTTTATAAGTTTGCTTTATGAATCATAAAGTCCACAAACATTAGTGTCTAACTCTGACCAAGCTTTTTCTTCTGTATATAAATCCACCAACTTTATGTAAAGTTTGAAAGATTTCGAATCTTTTTTCTCAATAAGCTAAACCCTATTTTAGGGTTATTTCTCAATCTTTATTCCACATTGGAACAAAAACACACAAGCAAGAAATGGAATCACTATCCATAGAGAATAGAATAACAAGGAATAGAATAGATTGCATTGATTGGCCTATTCGGCTAGCTAGCTTGACTCAATCCGTTTCATCCAACTCAACCCGTTTAGTCTAGTCGATAAGAAATGTTATTCCCAAACTAGCATAATTATTCTTGTGAACCAAACGTGCGATATTGGTTTCTCTTTGGTACCTTATGCCGGAATTTTTTTGTTTTGGGTCACGTTTATGCGTCTATATATGCACATGTTGTGCCCGCGCAAATTATGTTCGATGCCATAATCCTTTTCTCGAGCACCAACCCAACTTGGTTTGCATCAATTGTGAGGACCAGATATGCTCATGAAGTAAATGACTAAAGTTAAACAGTGCAAAAGGCATATCTCTGTTCAATATTCACTGTAATCTTTAAGAATCAAAGAGAAAGGAAAAAGTGAGGATCATGAGGTGTTTTACAAACCACCAATTTAGGGTTCTTGGCTAATTGACTCCATGAGAGAAACGAGAAGTTCTCGTAGGATCACTCGAGAAATGCAAGTAGGAGACTCGGAGATAAGATAACTACTAATCCCACTCAAAAAGTGCTAATGACTTCTCTTTACTTTAGTTGAGGGGGAGAGCATGCTAAACATGGACTAATTAGCATTCGCGGTTTCATGACTAAACATAATGCGTTAGAAAAGTTATAATTATTGTTGTTGTCGTTGTTGTTGATATTAAGATGTAGTCGAGAGGAGAGAAGATTAACAAATAAATTGTAGAATTCTTGGGGAAAAATGATAGTGAAATACAACAAAAGGCTACTTAATTGGTTAATGGCAAAGAAGCATTGCTTTGGCAGAGAAAAGGTGGATGTGGCTTTGCTTTGAGTTGAATGGTCATGGAGTTTGATGGGACTTGTGTTTCAAGCATCCTTTTATTACTGTTAGATTCGAATGAACTTTAATCTTTACGATTAGTCAGTCGGCGGTTGAGGTTGAGTTTCTTTACGATGAAGGGCCCTTCGTATAGTGTTCTTCAATGATATCGTATGGGAATGCATATCTGTCCAAGGTTATCGTTGATAACCTTGTTTGGTTCAGGTTATGATTGATTCCCAAGTAATATAACATCACCGCCACATCAGCAAATGGGTTATAATCCGGTAATGTAATTACCTTGGCAGCCTAAGGTTTTCTACGATTCCTGAGGTTAACGAAATTTTTTCCATGATTACCCTTTGATTTTAAAACTAAGTCAATTAAAAGGTACTATGAAATCTAATTAAAATTAAATTATTTAATTCAATAAATTTTAATTTAAATATTTATAAATTAAAAATTAAATTTATTTTAAATTTAAAAAATAAAATGAATTATTTTATTAAAATAATTAATTTAATAAATTATTTTATTAAAAATATATTTTTTTTTAATTTTAAAAAATGAAATTAACAAATTATATTTATTAATTTAATAAATTAATTTATTAAAATAATTAATTTTAATGAATTATTTTATTAAAATAAAATTATCATACTATCTTTATTAATTTAATAAATTATATTATTAAAAGAAATATAAATTTATTTTAAATTTAAAAATAAAAAATTAAGGAATTATATTTATTAATTTAATGAATTATTTTATTAAAATAATTATTTTAATAAATTATTTTAGTAATATATATATATTTATTTAAAATTTTAAAAAATAAAATTAACAAATTATATTTATTATTTTAATGATTTTTTTTATTAAAATAATTATTTTTAATGAATTATTTTATTAAAATAAAATTAATAAATTATACTTATTAATTTAATGAATTATATTAAAATATAATTGAATGATGGGTAATATAGTAAATATAAAACTGGTTATGTTTTATTCCCTCCAAATAAATAAAGTAAACCAAACAACATTAGATTATGTTTTATGCCCCATAACCTTGGTTATGTATATGTATCGTTATGCCATTGTCTTTGGTGTAGAGATACTTTGAAAGGTGATTAAGACGCGCTTAAAGGTTCGACTTTAAGGCGAGCATAATGAAAGTGTGATTAAGGACTTGTTCAAAAGTTTGAAAGTTGGATCGATAGATGAATTAGGTAAAGACTATCATATCAAAACGTGGTTAAAGATTCATTAGTTTCGTTTGAACTTTCTTGACCATCCTATTGCACTTTTTAGAATGTTACAAAAAATATTTTATGGTTTTTCAGAAATCATATATTTTAAAATTTAATATAATTTTTATAAAATTTATAAATTCTTTTAATTACTTATACCCCTCTATAGAATGGACAAAATTCAAAATGTGTCCTTTATTTTTTAAATCATTAAGATTAAAAATGACGTTCCATTATGATTTTTTATTAAGAGGGCATTCCACCTTCATGTGTAATTACTTAATTATTTTATATTATATTATTTTTATTTTTATTTCTCTTTTATATTTTTATCTAAATTTTGAATCGGAGGTGCATTATAACAACTACGAAATCATAATTGATACAACTATATATGTTAGATAAGTTTTGAGATGTGATAACTTTTATCTCATATTGAACCATAGGATGTACAATATATCAAATCGAAATTTATTCAGAAATTAAGTGTAATTCATAACAACCTAGTCATCTTAAACTCAAAAAATATTATTTAAAGATTTTTCAAAAGCTCGGATGAATTGTAGCCCTCTTTATTTAAGATTATTTTTTATATTGGAGCAACTACGATTTTATAGCTGCTATAACTGTTGTAGTTATAGCAATTATGAAATCGTAGTTGTTACAATTATAAACTACAACTGTTGTATTGTAACAACTATAATATCGTAGTTGTTATAACATACCACTACAATTTTATAGCTGTTACAACAAACTCGATCGATTCAGAATTTAAATAAAAAGATATAAGCGGAATAATAATAAAGAGGATAATTGTGTGGGTTTGGTGGGTGCTCTTTTGATTAAAAAAAATCAAAATAGCTGGCGATTTGGAGAAAAAAAACATGATTTTTGCCAAATAAGAATTATTATTGAGGAAATTGGGCCTGTAGGGGAAATCCTATCAGAGCAGGCGTGCAGCCCATATGAGACCTCCTACCTCTGGGCCTGTAGAGGAAATTGGGCCATGGCAGGCCCATTCCTGGTCTAGGCTTCTTCTGTATAAAAAAAAAATTAAATTAAATTAAAGCTAACAAATAAAAGAATATCTCTTATTTTTTATTATTATCGAAAAATCATTGTACTTAAAAAATTTCAAAACTATCTTCTTTTTTATCTTATTCTGTACCATAGTACCGAATATAATTATAATTTTTTCTATATCAAAAATATATATAAAATATTACTTTAAACTCACTTAATTTTCCCATAATATAACTATAATAAATTGTTTTCTGAAATTATAATAAAAATATATAAATAGTATTTTTCACACATTTTAATTATATATTAAAAAATAATCCTTTAATAAAAGAATTTCTTTTAACTTTTCCGACGTCCCGCGCACTATATTAGTTATTAGGTTTAGGGACGAAAGAAAAACCCTAATTGACTGCGATGAATTTCCGCTTCCATAACTTGTTGGGAGCTCCCTACCGCGGCGGCAACGCCGTGGTGACGGCCGACGGCGTCCTCCTCTCCCCCGTCGGCAACCGCGTGTCCACCACCGACCTCCTCAAGTCTCAGTCGCAGACCCTCTCGTTCGAGGCCTCCGCCAACATCTCCCGCATCGCCGTCACGCCCGACGGCTCCTTCCTCCTGACCGTCGACAGCAACTCCCGCGCCCTCTTCGTCAACCTCAGCCGCCATGCCGTTCTCCACCGCATCAAGTTCAAGCGGCCCGTTACCGCCCTCCGCTTCAGCCCGGACGGCGAACATATCGCCGTCGGCCTCGGTAAGCTCATTCAGATATGGCGGTCGCCTGGCTTCCGGAAAGAGTTCTTCCCCTTCGAGCTCGAGCGGACCTATTCGGACTTCGTCGGCACGGTTACTACATTGGAATGGAGCCCTGACTCGAAGTACCTCCTCGCTGGATCAAAGGATCTTACCGTCAGACTCTTCTATTTAAAGGATTCGAGAAGAACGAGCAAGCCATATTTTTTTCTAGGGCATAAGGATCGCATAGTGGGTGCTTTTTTCTCAACTGACAAGATAAGCGGCACCGTTGTTAGGGTTTATACTATATCGAGAGACGGTGGGTTATTTACATGGAAATTGGTAGAAAATGATGATTTTGATGCTCGCAAGGAGCCTGGCTCAGACCCTCCTTCACCTGGTACACCCGAACAGAAGTCTTCTGAAAGAGATCAAGCCGAAGAGTCCATGGATATTGATGATAATAAGAGAAAGAGGAAAAAAAAGGGTGGTGATGATGACGCTGAAAAGTCTAAGATCCTTTTGCATAGAGCTAGATGGGAGCTTGTTAAGAAGGATTACTTTATGCAGGGCGCTGCAAAGGTAGCCGCTTGTGATTACCACCAAGATTTGGATATGGTGGTAGTTGGACATTCCAATGGTGTTTTTGGTCTGTATCAGATGCCGGACTTTGTTTGCATCCACTTACTTTCCATATCAAGGGAGAAGATCACAACTGCAGTGTTTAACAAACTTGGCAATTGGCTGACATTTGGTTGCGCAAAGCTTGGGCAATTGCTTGTGTGGGAGTGGCGATCAGAGAGTTACATATTGAAGCAACAAGGGCATTATTTTGATGTTAACTGCGTTGCATATTCACCTGACTCACAGATGATAGCAACAGGAGCCGACGATAACAAAGTCAAGGTAAAACAATATAATTTAACCAAAGCATTTTATGTTAGACATCATTTAATTCATTGTTTACAATATCAATTGTTGGCATATTCTGAGTTTCTTGCATTGTGTTTAACTACATAGAAAAGCAAAAAAAGGAAAAAATTGTACCTGATTCTTCTGTACATATGTTATAAAAAATTTATAACCCCATTAACAACTTAAAATTTTATCCCAGCATTGTCTTTAGTTTTATATTTTTCAGTATTGCTCTCAGTTCTTTTTTTAAATAGTAACATCATATGCGATAAGTTTGGCAGAGGAATTGCCATAAACATTGTTGTTGTTTTATTGCAGGTTTGGACAGTTTCATCAGGGTTTTGTTTCATTACTTTTGCAGAGCACTCTAATGCTGTCACAGCACTCCATTTTATGGCTAATAATCATACTCTTCTAAGTGCATCACTAGATGGGACAGTTCGTGCTTGGGATTTATTCCGTTACCGGAATTTTAGGACTTTCACTACTCCTTCTCCTAGACAATTTGTCTCTTTATCATCAGATCCAAGTGGTGAAGTGATTTGTGCTGGAACTCTTGATTCATTTGAGGTATATTTCTTCGTAGCTAGGTTTTGTAGTGCTGTGATACCTTGAGCAACTTGATGCCAAAAATCTTCTTTTATATCTTCCTCCAGATATTTGTTTGGTACATGAAGACTGGACGCTTGTTGGATGTTTTAGGTGGCCATGAGGGACCAGTGCATGGGCTAATGTTTTCCCCGACAAGTGTAAGTGATATCTTTTATTTGTCACTGGGACACAATTTATTTCTGTGAGCTTTATACTATTAGAATGGATTGAATTTAGCATACAACGGTCATTTAACATTGATTTTATAATGCTGAATCTTTTTATTCATGGCTTTCTTCAGCACTAGGACCTGTCTAATTCCTGTCTTCATATTTCACATAATGTAATTTACTTGTTATAGGTTAAACCTAATAGTTTAAACAGAAAGATTGCAAATTAATCATGTTCTTATGATTATGAAGTGATGGCTTATGTTATTTCACTTTACAGGCTTCTCTAGCTTCGTCTTCCTGGGATAAAACTGTTCGCATATGGGATGTTTTTGATGGGAAAGGCACCGTTGAAACTTTTCCTCATACACACGATGTTCTTACTGTAGTATATCGTCCAGATGGAAAGCAACTAGCTTGCAGCACATTGGATGGTCAGATTCACTTTTGGGATCCTTTTGAGGGAGTGTTAATGCACACTATTGATGGTCGCAGAGACATTGCCGGTGGACGTCTCATGACAGATAGGCGATCAGCTGCTAATTCAACTTCAGGAAAATATTTTACAACTATATGCTATTCTGCAGATGGAAGCTACATTTTTGCTGGTGGAAATAGCAAATACATATGCTTGTATGATGTTGCAGATAAGGTTAGTAATTTTTGTGGATTTAGCATTTTGTTTATTTGTGGCTTTACTATAATAGAAGCTGCCAATGCTTTCTTTTCGATTATCTCACTTTTGAATTCTGATTGGCAAAACTGGTAAATTAAGGATATAATACAAAGAGTGATCCCTTTTCTAACAAATTGAGCTTTAGGCTTTGGGGTTAAGTGGTTGGCCCATCAACTTTAACATGAATTATATTTACCCACACATGAAGGCGAGGGGACTCTTAAGAATATAAATAAAAAAAATGATCCCTTTCTTAATAGCTTGAGTTTTTAAAATCAGTGCTAGACCAATCAACTTGTACAAAATGTTCAATGCCTTAGTCATAAATCTAGGATAAATAGTTATGCTTTTTGTGCTGCTGATTGCCTTTGCAAAATCATTTCCAAACCTTAGCTACAAATAAGAATTCAATCAGAATATATAGTTTCTATCAACACTTCCCTGAATCTATCACCAGTTTTATTTTCTATATTAGTTAGTATGTGCTTTGGGAGCATTCTTTATTCCATTAATCTTCTATCTCTGTTAGATGTATCAAATTTAGGAATGAAGCATATAATCCATTATTGTTGTTATAATCATTTGCACTTTTTCACTTTGAATATCTAATAGTAGTATAACACTTTTATTTCCGTCAAATTATTGGTGACAAATTTGCTAAAGGGTGCTCTTATTAACTGAATTGGGCATGGGGTCCTCATTGTTTCTTTAATTTACCAGGTACTGCTTCGTAGATTCCAACTCACTCGAAATCTCTCCTTGGACGGAGTCCTTGATTTTTTGAACTCTAAGAAGATGACAGATGCTGGCCCATTGGATTTAATTGATGATGACAACTCTGACGTTGAAGAAGGGGTTGATCAACAAACTCGCAGAAGTCTGGGACAGGATTTACCTGGAGCTGTGTTGAATCGTGGACGACCTGTTGCCCGTACAAAATGTTTGAGAATTGCACCAACTGGAAGATCATGGGCTGCAGCTACCACGGAGGGAGTCCTCCTATACTCTGTTGATGATTCCTTTGTGTTTGATCCAACTGACCTTGATGTGGATGTGACTCCTGAGGTGCCGCACCATATTTGAATTTATGGATTGTTGCTTCATTATTTCGTAATGCCATCATTTATTTAATTATTTACTTCTAGCAGCTGATATTCTCTTATTATATAGGCTGTTGATGAAGCTCTGAAGAGGGATGAGTCACAAAGGGCATTGTTGCTCAGCCTTCGATTGAATGAAGATTCACTGATCAAAAAATGCATTTTCTCAGTGAAGCCTGCAGATATTCCTTCTGTTTCCTCCTCAATGCCATTCAAGTACATCCAGCGTTTGGTTGAAGCATTTGCTAATCTTTTGGAAAGTTGTCCTCATCTTGAATTTCTTCTTCTCTGGTGCCAGGTACGATGTCAAACTCAAGGTAATTATAAATCGAGAACTAGGTGTCTATTAGATTGTATCTAACATCCATTTTTGGTTTTAGGGGCTCTTCAAGGCTCATGGTAATGCCATTCAGCAGAATTCTCGAAGCCTGCTGCCAGCATTGAGGTCCTTGCAGAAATCCATTTCCATGCTGCATCAGGATCTAACAGATACGTGTTCATCCAACGAATATTTACTCAGATACTTATGCTCAACGAGCACCACGCCACAATAGATTCGTAATCCAAGCTTTTACTAAAATTTTGTACTATTGTACGCTAAGCTAAAGTTATTCCGCAATAGTTTTAGTGAGTTGAATTGCACAATCTTAACTTGTATTTTCTCATTGTGTTGTTCTTGAGGCCAAGTCTTTTTTTGTGTGTTTTAGAGGCTGAGGGGAAATATTCTTCCCCCTTTCGATTTCGGTTGGTTTTGAGCAAGATGGTGCTGGTTGACCTAAGGGTTTCTTCTGCATTTGGAAACCTAAAATGTTCCACTTGCTTTCCTGTATATTTAAGAAGCACCATTTATGAATTGTGAAGTTTAAGTAACAGAGTTTGTCCAGTTGTTTAATGATCGATAGACTTTCTTGCAGAACATGAACTTCTTTCTATTATTCATAGTCTGATTATAGATCTCGATCATCTGAAAGCTTTACCTTCAGTATCAGGTAAGTTTGGCAGATTTCTGTTGAAAGAAAAAGTCTAATTCTTGTATCGATTGCTCTCTAACAATGTGTATGTTTACTTTATTTGAGAGAATTTCAATGGCAAGAACTCAGGGTGAATTCACCTATCAGCATTGCAGATTGCAGGGCTCTTGATGACTCTCTATCTACATTGTCTCTGTGCAAATTTGTCGGACTGGATGATCCCGTTCATCAGCCGCGCCACCCTCTCGGCGCCTTTGCTGGGCCGGAGCGCCGCCATGTCCCCGACCTTGGAGCAGGGTGGATCCCCTGCGCACCACCCGCCGGGGACAAAGCTCCCGTTGGCCCGGCCGAGGAGCTGCTGGTCGATCTGGTCGAGCAGGGGGCCGTCGACCGGGAATTTGCGCGCGAATGGCGCGCCGCTGCTGACCATCTCCCGGAAGTCATTCAGTGTCAGCACGTGCGGGTGCTGCTTCGGCGGCACGTCCCACCTGATGTAGTGCAGGTCATGGTTCGCCACCGTGCCGGCGAACTCCGGCGCGTTGCAGATCACCGTCTGGAAGTAGCCCTCCGGCGCCGACACGAAGTTGGTGTAGTACATGAGCAGGATCCTGGGGAGGTTGTCCCACCCCCACACGCAGAACTCCACGAACTCGCGCGACAGCGCCACCCACGCAGACCCTGACGAGGAAGAAGAACACCTAACGACAAAACGCTCCGAGGAATCGAAGAACCAGTCCAGTTCGATCGATCGATCGATCGATGATCTCACCTGTGAACAACTTGAACGCAGTCGGCAAGTCTCTCTTCTGCGACGCCCAGAACACGTTGGTCTTCTTGTCCAGGTACAGTCCGGGGTCGACGATCACCGGCTTCGCTCTCTGTTCTCTGCAAACTCCACAACTCGATTAGCGGCGGCGGCGGAGCGATTCATCAAATCGCGAGAAGAAGAAGGCCAGATTTACTAACTCTTTCCACGCCAATCGGCTCGTGTGCTCCACGAAGCTTATGTTCCTCGGCAAGCTCGAAAAGGCATGGAGGATGTCTGCCATCGGAATCCAGAATCAAGAACAGAGACCAGAAATTAGGGTTCTTTTTTGAGGAATTTATTCTGATTGATACCGTCTTGTGTGACCAGAGGGTAATCGGAGGCGCTGAGATTGATGAACCAGTCCCAGTCGTTGCTCTGTTTCAGAAGCAGAGCGCCGGCGTGGAGCGTGTTGGCGACCATCGTCGGCCCGCGGTAGGTGACCATGTTGGCTTTCTCGATCACCGCCACGTTGCCGACGGCGGCGAAGAGGCTGTCGTTGGCGACGCGCGCCGCCAGGGTCCGCCGCTCGCTCGCCGGCGCCTCCCGGTCCAAGTGGACGACGTAGAAGTTGCGCGGGTGGTACAGCGCCCGCAGCGCCCGCCACAGCCGGTCCAGGTCGCCCTTCGACCCCGAGACCAGGTACGCCAGCCGGGGAATCCTCGCAGTCGGCGGCGGCGGCGGAGGAGGAGGAAGCGGGGGCGCGGGGAGGTACAAGACAGTGCGGAAGCAGGGGAGGAGGCCGATAGTCGAAGCGGCTACGGAGAGCAGTACGAGGGCGACCGAGACGACGAGCAGCTGCCGCAGGCGGCGGCGCTCCATGGCGAGCCTCGCGAACGCCGCCATAGACTTCATGATCTCCATGGCGAATCGATCGGTGCACCTGCAACCTCAATCCATGGAAACCAAATGAAGCACACCGCACGCGTGATTACCAAACAAAACTAAAACAAAATAAAAAAAATTCTCGAAATTCAACGCCATGCTGCAATCTGCAATTTATAGAAGCATCAACTGCAAGAACAATCACGCAGCTCCCTCCAAAAAAAAACTGAGCCATTGAGAAAGCGTGAGAATTCCAAAGATAAACACGAATTAATTTCCTGAAAGAGAAATTTTTCATTTTGCCCCACACCCTTCACAATTTAAAATATTACATTTTACGCCCTATAATTCTATAAACGCTAAAAACGAAAAAATAAAATAAAATCTTGGGGAAAATGAGGATGTTAACCAAGCATTTAATCTCCGCTTTAATTTAGTAGCCAGTAATTAATAATATTAGTGAAACGGTTGGCACATTAAGCCCTTGTTTTTAATAGGAAATCCTAATTAATTAACTACATAACATATGTTTTGAAGGGCAATTATGCAAATATCAAAAGTACGTTTCTTTTTGCAAAAAAGTGGACATTCCACATCTAAAATAACCATTCTTCCCTCGTTGTTGTAGCATCTAAAAAATCAACTATTTTAATTTAATTAAAATTATTAGAAATATATAAAATGTTACTCTTATCAATTTAATTAAAATTATATAAATTTTAAAAAAAAATCAAAATTAAAATTTTAATATAACATAATATTATATTAAAATAACAATTTAATTAAAATTGTATAAATTTTTCAAAATTATTTAAATCAATTATACAATATATTTATCAAAATTACTTAAATATTGAACACTATTATATTAAAATATTTTTTTATTAATTTTATTAAAATTATTTAAACTTCATCAAAATTATTTTAAATTTATCAAAATCACTTCAAAATACTTTTTAGGTAGCTTCTACTAAAATGCTACGATAGTATTATATTAGCTATTAAATGTTGTGATTGTTACACATTATAATAACTAGTCGTATGTACTACAATAATGTATTATTCTATACTGTAGCAATTACGATTAACTATTATAATAACGTTGAAAGAAGGTTATTTTGGATAAAAACATCTTATGGACGTCTTTTAGACTTTTTTTTAAGGGACATCCTTTTAACTATTTACTTAATTTTGAGCACCCTTTTAAATTTTTTTTATGAATAATGTGTTATTCTAATGAGGTGCCATAGTCGCCTCAAGTCTTCTTGTAGCTTGTGTAGTTATGCTGATGATTGTGAAAGAGCTATGAGTGTGGTTGACGAAAGTAAACGTTGACTTGGAGTTGGATTGAAATTTATAAAGCGTGTGGAATAAGAATCGATTCATTCAAACTTTTGAAAGTACGTTGGTAAATGCAAACGTTCATTTCTAAGAGATATTAATGATATAAATTAATTTATGTTCAAATCAGTTCTTTAAGTTTTATATATTTTAATTAATTTTTATAATATTTTGTTTTTTTTGGTTAATTTTTTTTATCGATATCGTTGCAAGTACTAATGCCGTAAACATTCATTAGATTGCTCTCGGAGATTTCTTGCGATTGGAGGATTCGATCACGTGGCGAATAAAATAAACAAGGCCAAGTATTCCTACACAAATATATTGTTTAATATGCACATGTGAGCTTCCGGGGCACAATTGAATTAATTATTATGAAGTAAATATTATTATAATAGATAAAAATTGAATCTTGATAAAATTATAACTTTTTAAATTACCTTTTCATAGATAGTTGTGTGATCGTTGGAATGACGAATTCTATCTTTTTACTATAATTCGTGCACATGTGAAAGCCCTTGGGCTCGAGATTACAGTGTACATAAGATTCTGTGGAGCAATGCGTATGTTTTACAATGTATCTTATCGGTGGAAAATTTCTATAAGATTGAATCGATCATTTTCAAAATTAATTGATTCAAAAAATTGAATATTTAGATTATCAAAAAAAATTACATGTGACGAATAAATATAAATAAATTATTATAACTGTTGAAGATTTAAAAACATTTTTTTATATATAAACTTGCTCCTTCGAATCAAATATAATTTATAGAAAATATATAGGATTATAAAAATTTGTAGTCAAATTTTGAGAAGATTTTAATAGTTGGTAGGTTATTTTAATAATATCATTTTAAATTGTTTTTCTCCTTTTAAAAAACTGGGCCCGATCCATTTAACTAAGGGCCCAAACCCTAAAACCCCAAAACCCATATTAATTTCTAAAATACAATAAAAATTCTCTTTTGGAATAATATAATTAAAAAATTCTTAAAAAACATTATGGCCGGGAACTTCTTAAGAGTTAACACAAGTGCAATATTTTTTTTCAGAAATATTAAATGCGAATTATTATGAATTAACAATTTGATCATAATACTAATTAATTAGAGGAATATTTTAAATAAAGGCCACGATTCCTACGACCAGCGTTGCAATTCTAATCATCCACTTCCCCGAGTGTTCGCCGGCTCCGGCGGTGGCTGCTGACTGGGATGGACCCGGCGCCGGCGACAGCACCGGAACTGGGGTCTCTCCGGTTGGAATTGGAGGGAAGGCAGGAGGCCGAGCGCTGGCTGTCGGTGAAGGCGACGGAGCTGACGCCGGTGGAGTAACAGGGGCGGGAGTTTCAGACGGCGGCGTCGCAGCCGGGGGAAGGACAGGCGCTGGAGCGAGGGAGGGCGGCGCAGAGACGGGCGGCCGGCGCACGGCCATGACTACCACCACCAGCTTCTGCCCGGCCTCGCACCTCCCCGGCGCGCCGCTGACGAAGAAGAACCACCCCGACCTCTCGAACTCGAACCGGGAGTCGCCGTCGGCGAGCCGCCGGATCGGGTGGCTCAGGTTGCACGAATCAAAGTCCTGCTTCGCCACCACCAAAACAGAGTCCTCCCCTTTCTCGTACCTAAACACTGCGGCGCCGCCCACAAAATCAATCTCCAAAACGCAAAATCGAACCACAAAAACTAAAAAAAATATACACATCACAAATCACAAACCGATGGAATCGTTGACTTGAAACCGATTCCTCTCCGCCCAATGGCCGTAGCTCTCAGAGGGATTCAGCACCCATCCATCTCTGCCTCCGGCGAAGAAAACATAACCCTCAACCGAATCCACCAACACAACGGCAAACAACAGCAGCGGAAGAAGAAGCATAGCCAAGCCGTTAGAGGAGGAAGAAGAAGACGACGCCATTGCTGAGCAGCAGAGTGGAGTAACACTCTTAAATAGAAGGAAGGGAGCCAAAAGTTACCGTTGACGCCATTGCCGGCGAACTGTTGTAACGTAAAGAGGATGCGTTTCGTTTCCCGCGGCCGCGGCGGGATGGAGGACACGTGGAGGTCGAGAAGGGTGCGGACGGCGAGCCACCGGCTTTTGTAATCTGGCGCCTAAACTGGTTTTTAGCCATTAATATAATTAATTAAGCTAATTATACTGATTAATTAATATATAATTAATTATATTTAAGCTAGTATATGAGCATATAAAATCACAATATTATAAGGCATAAGGGCATTGTATGGATTTCTAATTTTTTAAAAATAATTTATAAAATACTTTACGAGCTACATAAAAGAGCATTTTTATTTTAAAAAATATAACAAAAGACCACCTCTTATCATAAGAAAAAAAACTAGTATTATTCTATTATTTTAAGGTAGTTTTATCCAAACTACTCAAATATTAATTTAAATTTATCTAATTTAATTAAAATTATTATTCAAATTTAT
This sequence comes from Curcuma longa, assembly GCF_044706935.1. NCBI lineage: Eukaryota > Viridiplantae > Streptophyta > Magnoliopsida > Zingiberales > Zingiberaceae > Curcuma > Curcuma longa. The sequence goes on from NC_133866.1 coordinate 4,533,125, forward strand.
TTGATAAGTATAATTGAGCTAACATGTCAAGTTGAGTTTTATGGTGTTGAAATAATTGTCCAAGCTTGAATATCTTTTTTATCAACTTATTTCAAATTTGACTTAAGTTTATTTAAATATTATACAACTCTCAATTCATTCTTATTTTATTATTTAAAATTCTTATAATTTTAAATTTATTTTTATTAATTATTAAGTTTGATAATATAAATTTATTTATTTATTTTTTTATTTATATTGATGAATGCGATTTAAAAACTTTATTTGTGATAGTTATAATTCATGTTCAAAAATATTAACGAGTTCAACATATATATTCAAATTTATTCATTTTATTTAATAAATTATTTAAATTTATTTATTTAATTAATTATATATATTGAATAAATATAAATAAATTTTTATAGAATATAAAATTTACTCAAATATTTGATTAATTTATAGTCCTAATAATTAAAACAATTCTAACAGAAATTTTAATCAAACTTACTAGATATAGAGTTTTGATACTAGAGAACTGTGGCCGGTGGAAAATTTTCGTGGGACTGGATCAGTCACCTCAAAAATAGTCAATGAGACTAATTAGGATTTATCATTTTTTTTATACAAGAGCACTATTAAACATTTTTTATTTTGAAATGGGAGGCTTAATGAAACAAGGGTTATCAATATCAATAGAATAAAGATAGCAATAAATGCGGAATCTGAAGGATGGCAGAAATGCTCCCTAAACGAAGTGATTAACTACACACCTTTTCCACAGTAATATTAATTAAAATTACTACGACGTAGAGTTTAAAATAAAGGTAAAAATGAAGATGACACTTTTTTTTTTCTAAATCGGACGCCTCATTTATTTTTAATAATAAAAAATACTTCATCAATATTCTATTATATATTTGTCTAAATACTGTACTATTATCTCTTGTTTAAATTTTAAATTGGACATATTATTGTTAATTGATGAAATTCACATATCTAATATTATCCACTTTGGACTTAAGTTCTCATGATTTTATTTTTTATACTTATTCAAAAGATCTCATACCAATGGAAATATTTTTATCATATAACCCTATGATTTTTTGATATATTTTAAATGTGAGATTTGATTGTAATCTCAATAATCGTCTCCTTTTTCTTACCATTATTGGCATGGTTCAGGCCTCTCCAAGAGCTTTTATTATTATTCCCATGGTTCGGGTCACCTGTCTCAATAGTTAATCATGAATTTTTACTATGAGTCTTCCTATCATTATTCTCATGCTTCGGGTTAGAGGTGTCAATTCGAGTTAGTTGGGTGGGTTCAAATCATATTGAAATAAAATATTATTAAAAAATATCAACTCGAACCCGAATTGAATCCAAACCCGTATAACCCGATCAACCCAAAATATTTGAATAATCAAAAAACTTTTTTATTATTTTACCTGATAATTTTTTATTATTATCTCAATATTAATTTTATCATTGTCATACTAATATTAGATAAAACATCTAAATTTTTAAATTTAGGTCAATCAGAATCCGATTTGAATCTGATCAGAATTTAATCCAATCCAAAACCCTTCATTTGAACCTGACCTCAAAAACCCTCAACCCTAACCTGATTTTCTGGGGCTGGGTCGGATCAAATTGACGAGTTGGGTCTTTTTTTGACACTCCTAGTTCGGGTCTCCTCTACCTCCTTTATTTTTTCTGAGATTTCTCATATGGCTCCATCTGGATCATGACTCTGTTATCACTTGTTGATTAATGAAATCTATATATTTCCACAATAGTATAATATTATCGACTTTAGACCTAAACACTCATGATTTTATTTTTTAGACTATACCTAAAAGATATCACACCATAAAGATATCTTCCATCTTATAAGTTATAATCTTATGATCTTCTCCATGTATTTCTAACGTAGGACTTTGATTATAATCCCAACAGTAACAGTTGTAGTAGTACGATGTCGTAGTTGCTACAACGTGTGGAAAAAAAATTATATTATAGTAGTTACGATTTCATAGTTAATTACTATAATATAACTTCATGATTGAATTTACGTTATAATAATTATGAAATCATAATTGTTACAATATGAATCTATTTAAAAATATTAGTTACTATTTCGTAATTGTTATAACGTGAATTCAATTTAAATTCAGACTGATTCAAAAAGTAAGATTTAGATGAGATGTAAGACAAGATATAATAATAAATAGTATAAAATAGTATTGAAAAATATTTGAATAATTGTACACTATTGAACAACGTCAAAGAGCGTGTTTTTTTTTAAAACGTCTAAGTCTTGATTTTGCTTTTATAATATTTTGTTTTTGAAATGGGAGCTAATTGAGGATAGACAAGGGGAAAAATAGGCTTAATGAAATAAGGTTTGTCAATATTAATAGAACAAAAATGCTAATAAATGCAGGAATCTGAAGGAGGGCAGAAATGTACCCTAAAATCAAGACCCTCTCACAGTAAATTAATAACCCTTCAGCTCACTTGAATGCACCCTCCTGCCTCACACCAACCACTCACTCTCCCTCTTCACACTCCATTTATTACTCACAACGCCCCTCCTGCAACCTCTCACAGTCACAGACGCAGACGCTAGCTATACCTCTCCTCCTTAAACAATTCATCGATCGTCTATAAATTGGGCACCAACCCACCACACACTCTCACTTCACTCATCTTCCTTGACCTAATTGAGCTTCAGCTTCAGCTTGACCTAATTGAGCTTGGAAGAACTTAACGCACAGCATGGGGACTACTGTGAAGAAGACGATGATCTGTTTCTTAGTGATTTGCTTGGCCTCTCAGGCTCTCACTCGGGCCATGGCTAGAGGCCTTGAAGCTGGTGCTGCTGCTGACAGCAAGGCTTACTACTCCCCTCCCACAACAAGCCCCCATCGTAATCTTTTTTAATTTGCTGATGAAAAAGTGTTTTCTTTGCTGTTTTCGTTCTGTTTTTGGAAGCAAAATGACGTACGTACGCATGCATGCATGCAGATTCTCATGGCGGCTCCAGTAGTCCGAGCACGAACCCGCCGTCCACTGGCGGCGACGCACCGGCCTCCCATGGCTCGCCGCCGTCCGGAGGCGGCGGAGGAGGGTACTACAGCCCGCCGTCCACCGGAGGCGACGCACCGGCCTCCCATGGCTCGCCGCCGTCCGGAGGCGACGCACCGGCCTCCCATGGTTCGCCGCCGTCCGGAGGCGGCGGAGGGTACTACAGCCCGCCGTCGTCAACTCCCGTGCCGTCGCCGCCGTCGTCGACTCCCGTGGTGGTGCATACGCCGTCGTCGCCGTCGACGACTCCCGTGGTGGTGCCTCCGGGGACTCCGTTGACTCCCGTCGACCCTAATTGCCCTCCGTTCACTTGCGAGTATGAAATTATATATTATTTATTTATTTTATTTTATTTTATTAATAATGAGAGAATATTTTGTAATTTTGTAGCTATTGGAGGAGCCATCCGAACGCTATTTGGGCCTTATTTGGGTTCTGGTGCCCGGTGGCCCAGATCTTCGGCCTGCCCAACCCGATGGCTTTCGCGACCACGAACCCGACCGTGATGGACGCGCTGGCGAACACGCGGCGCGACGGGATTGGCGAGCTCTACCGGGAGGCCACCGCCGCCTTCCTCAACTCGCTGGCGGACCGCCACTTCTACTTCACGGGCCAGCAGGTGAGGGACTCGTTCCGGGCGGCGGTCGGGTCGGACCGGGAGGCCTCGGCCCAGGCCCAGCTCTTCAAGCAGGCCAACGAAGGCCGGCTCAAGCGAGGCTGATCAGGGCCGTCGATTATTTGTGTGCGTTATGTTTGCGCTTTAGGATGCGTGCAGTGTGGTAATTAGGTGGTTTTAATGACGTCGTTAGAGGTTAATTAATCCGCGTCCTGTTTTTTTTCAGCTACTTTTAGTGGAATCGTGCGTGATGTTTAGGTGTTGTTTTATTGTATTTTTGAAGTGTTAATTGACGAACTGGGTATAGTAGAATTGTGTATTAGTGTAATTGATGATGTCATTAAGTGGCTTTGGCCAGGGAATGACACGTGATCGTTTATGAAAATGCAGGTCAGTGCAGGTGCTGCATTCATTCCGTGCCAGAGCAACATTAATTTACCAAATATCTATATATTATTTTTATTATTTTTATCTAACTTAAACAGAAAAAAATGCAAAAACTAAAAGACATTAATTTAAAAATCTATATATAATTTTTATCTAACAGAAGAAAAAACAAATCTAACTAATCAAGCGTAGCCAAATCTAACTTCAAGGAGCTCGAAGTGGAAAGCTCATAGTGGAGAGCTCGGAGAGCTCGAAAATTAAGCATCCTTCTTATCACAATTGGTGATGCTCCCTTGCCAAATTCTCCGGGGCAATGGTGTAATGGTAGGCCATCTGGGTTGTGACTCAGGGATGGTCGTTCGATCCCCAGTTATGATGTATTTGCAAGAATTCTCTTCCAATGGGAAACACAATCAAAGGATGTTGGGCATCTGCATTGACCACCGTATGCGCTTCCCAATTTACCCTGGTGGTCGGTGGGAAACTTCTGTGGGACCGAACTGGCCACCCCTAGGGATTGAGTCCATGAGACTGACTGGGATTTATCATTTTTTGAAAGGTGGTGTGCGCGCATGTTTATCGGTGGATGTCAGGAGTAACAATTCGTTTCTTAAGATATAACGAATTTTTCGTAGACTTTTTAAATTAGAAATGCATAAGATGTATAGAATACCCTTTATTTAGTAGTTGTGACTTTTAGACAGAATTTATCTGGATCGTTCAATCTGGAAGGTTATAATCAATTTTTGGATAAAATTTATCTGGGTCGTTCAATTTAGAGGGTTGTAATCCTTCAGATCGCCCTTTAATCTCATTCGTCAAATCTAGAGGATTGTAACCTTTTAGATCCCCTTTTATCATCAACCGTCAGATCTGGATTGAATGATCCTTTCGATCTGATGCTTCAAATCAAGTCTCATCACTAATGGTCAGATTGCGACTCTTTACGATCTAACGCTTCAGATCACGTCATATGTGATACATCATACGTGCGAAGTGCAAAGTGCACCAACAAAGCACCCATTAAGCGCATCTTTTATAGTATTAATTAACAATTAATATTATTCTTGATAATTAATTTCTCATTCATCTTTAATCAATTTTGAATAAATTAATAATCTAGATCTATTTATGTAAAATGTAGATCTTGATTTTGAAATCAATTTCAATTTTCATTGATGACACCTCGATTTTTTATAAAATTATATTGATACGATCCAATATCCAACGGCGCACGCACGGAACTGACCTACTGTACGACGATGTAGATACGACGAGTTTACCCGAGGTGCGGTCCTTATAGGGGTATAAAATAGTATCATATTTTGATTTAATATTTGCTACTAAATTAAATTATAAAGGGCGATTATGCATACAATTATTTTTAATTAGAATCGATTACAACACTTTTCCTCTACTTCACGGGTCAGGCGGTCAGCGGGTGAGGGACTGGTTCTGGGCTGCGGTTGTCTCGGACCGGGCAATTTCGGCCCAGGCCCAACTCTACAACCGGGCCAATGAAGGCCGGCTCATGTGGCGTTGATCAGGCTCGTCAATTTGCGTTGTGTTGGGCTGATCTCATGTAGCTTTAATATCCGTGCAGTAGTAATTAGGCAGCTTTAATGACGTTGTTAGAGATTAATTAAATTTATATATATAATTATGCACGAATGCAGATTTTATTATCCAAAGTAATAAATATAGTCATGAATGAGCTAAGCAAGTCCTGCTACGTGATATTCAAATTTATTTGATAAGTTAATCGGAGAAATACCGATTTAAAATTTTAATTCAATTATTTGAGAATTTTATTTTTTTCTGAAAAATTTAATTAATTCAATTTAATTTTACTTTTAAAATTTCTTATTAAATTAAATTAATTAAAATAAAAAAAATACTTAATAAATTCTTAAGTGAGTGAATTTATAATCCTCTAACTAATTAATAAATATTCTATAATACTTAAAAAATTTGGTTAATTCAATTTTTGATCGAATTAATTGATATTTTATGGATTCGATTTGTTCGATTTTTATTTAAAAATTTGATCGGTTCGATTAGTTCAAAAAAATTTGATTCAATTTAGTTTTAACAGAATACTCAGCCCTAGCCAACGTGTTCTAGGATGTGCGTTACCATTCTCCACGTCTTTAGGGAGAAATGGTCCAATGAATGAAGCATGTTTTTCGAGAGAAATGTTCTAATGAATGAAGCAATTATGTCGCTTCCTTATCTCTACACCCCTATATATTCAGCAGAATGTAGGGGCTCGGGCTCGAGCCAGAAGGGGATGATGAGGTGAGGTTGATATATACTAAATGACCTTGAGGGTAGATGAAGTTAATAATCAAGTTGAGTTGGAATGAAGTCGACGACTGATGCTGAGTTACATTGGAGATGAAGTCGTCGGCAACCAAGATCGAGTCAGAGATGAGGTTAGCAATTAAGGTTGAGTACAAAGAGGTTTGTTTATCTCTACATTGCCCCATATATTCAGCAGACCATGTAGGGTGTGAGCTCGAGCTAGAGGGGGGATGATGAGGTGAGGTTGGTGAAGTCAGTGACCAAGATCGAGTTAGAGATGAGGTTAGTAATCGATAATATCAAGTACGGAGGGGGTTTGCGCTTGAGGCCGAGTCGAGGAGAAGATCTGATTAACTTATTCCGAACGAACTTGATTCCTTAGAATAAGTGTATCGAGCATGCTCGACTTGACCCAAGTTCCTTTTGGCCGAGTTCAATTCTTTTTGAATCACATTTGACCCATTTTGATTTTGATTGACAGTTCAGCATGACTTTTGATCACATAGAAGATGTGAGATTGTAGGTTTCTGTCATATAATAAGAGAAAAATTGTCCATCTTTAGGGTTAATTAGTTTTATTTTATGTATATTTATATAGCATCCCTGATACCATAAATTAGGAAGAAAAAAAAAAGACAATTGTCATCCGACCGCAAATATTTCAACGAAAAGGAGTCTTAACTTGTACATTTAATCCTAAACTTAATTAATTAATTTAGCTTTAATTCATCCCACTTAGCTCCTTAATTGAATGCTTCCTAATATTTTTTTATGGCTCAATTTTTACTCATTTAATGCAATATAAAATAATATATTAAAGTCAAATGATCCACGTGAAAAGGGTCATAAATACAATATAAATGGAAAGTTTATTAATTATTTACATTTAATTAATTACTTAATTACTCTTCTCCTTCCATGAAAACAAATAATTATCTATGACTACAAAATGGCTAGCTCTTTCGATCCTATTTCAAGAAATCCGGTCATCTTGAGAATGGAGTTCCTAACTCGACGGAGATCGCGCCCCTTAAGCGTCCTCCCGTTCCCCACGCACACCGAGAACGCCATCTTATCGCCGACGGCCGCCCTTCGCGCCACAATGACATGTGGCGGAATGACACCGCCGCCGCCGCCATTGTCGTCGTCGTCGTCGACGTCGGCGTATTCATCAGCATGCTGCAGGCCGGAGGCTAATCCGGCGGCCCAAGAATGAGCACTACCGTGCGCCCGAGATGGAGTCTTGACTCCGAGGGTCGTCGTCGCCGGAGCTACTGCCGCCGTTTTTCTGCCGCCGTCGCCGCCGCAATTGTCGGGCCACAAGACCTCCGCCTCCTCCAACTCTTCCATGAATTAATTAGATTGGGGAAGAAGAAGCAGAGCTCTCTGGTGCTTAAATAGAATAATTGCATGGCCACGTGGCTTTAAATTAAGAGAAAAACAACAAATAAACAGATATAATATAATAATAAAAAAATAATATATCGAATGCTAATCCATTCCTTGCACGTACTCGCAACGTCTGATTGGATTTTCAATAGAATATATATATATATATTTATTTATTTATTACATGATGAAGAAAAAAGATATTATTTAAATCTTAAATATTTCAAAAAATACTCTATTTTTTATCATCATATCATACCTTAGGGAATAAGGTGACGAAGAGAAGAACTAGTCGGAAGGAGTCTTCTTTTCGCAAACTTGTCTTATTAAAATTTGTGACTATATTTTGAAATATATTAACGAAAAATCCTTTAAATATTGAAAAAACGTAAAATCTGTGGATGGAAGTTAGGTACACAGAGGAAGAACTTATTGTAATTATTCTTTTTCACTTACGTCAAAGATGACAAAACCGAAATCATGAAATATATAGAGTTTTGATGGGGCTTCCTTCTTTGACCATTGATGGATAAGCTTCTTCTTATCCACAAGAACATCTTCTTCTTATCCAAAAGAACACCCTGCCCAAAACTAGAACACCATGTTGCTTTTAGGGTTGAGTCATTTTCACCATTTTTTTTCAATTTTTTTATAATCTAAATATTCAAATTTTGTAGATAGTCATCCGAATAAATTTGAAAATACATAACTCTACGTCTAATAATTAACTTGTAAAACTTTTTTATTTTATTAAAAAAAATATCTTATAATTGAATTCGAATCATAAAAGTTTAAATATTGGAGCCGTTACGTGGAGAAGTAAAGGCTTGAAGCCGCGCGTTGCGTTGCGTTACGTTGCGCTGACACTGCATGCTATGCGTCACGACGTGGGCGAAGTCAGGAAGGACACGTGGACCTGACGCGGTTACGTACGTTGACAAAATCATGCACGCACGCATGCAGGCATCGTTGGCTGATCCAAAGTCAACGCCTAATGTTTTTGTCTTTTTGTTCAGAGAAGAATATGAACTCGTTTGCTTGTTTTAACAAGTGTTGGAGTATACAGCAAGCAAGTTCTGGACTCAGCTGGAGTTTGGTCAACAATAAAAACAAAACAAAACAAAAAATTACAATTGATTTGTACACTTCAAGTTTCAGAAAACTAAGTCAATGAAGTGTGCCATTAAGATTGCTATCATCCTCTATGTTAAAATTTGGTCATAAGATTCAGATAAAATTTACATAATAATTTGGTCATAAGATTCAGATAAAAAAATTAAAAAATATATTAAAAAAATAATTGTTTTTTGTTTAGAATAGTTTTGATATCTCAAAGTCTATATATACACTACTATAATATTTCATCTGATAATAAAATATTAGATGGAGTAAGTAGGTGCTTATTATAACAAAAGTCTATGTTCATATTTTCCATTGATGGCAATGTATATTTATACTTTATTTCATTTCAATTCTTAATCTGATGAAATGAGTAATAGTAGCTTCCTTGTCAAATATTTTACACAAAAAATATTATCAAATTGAAGATACATTATTAGAGATGAGCTGACTTTCCTTATTGTCATTCTATGTATGACTAGTTCACATTGGCCATCATATAAACTTTTAATACGTTTTCTTTCTTATTTTAGAATCGTATAAAATAAGATTTGTATCAAATCTTATATATTAAATTAATGATTTCTGTTCATATGTAAAACCAAAAATCATATTGTTTTACATGTGAATTGTATCGTGCTGTAAGTCATACAAATCGAGCATAGTATGACCCTATGCAAACACTACCTTCCACGCTCAAATAATGGATATACAACAATAATAACAATTAAGTATTTATTCCACTAAGTGAGGTATACTATATAGATTTTACTACGTCATCGACTCACTTTTGCTCAATCCCCTATTATATCTACATTTATATTTAAATGAATTTTATCCTGTGTTATCGTTCCTAAGCAAGTCTTCTTTAGTTTCTCTCTTTCTTGATTAATGCGTGTATTGTCTTGATTTCGTATTGCTTAACTAGAATATTCATGATATGGTGTTGCATGTAGCTCAATGGAGAATAGGGTTTATGTAGCTGGCCCTAGATAGTTGCTACAAGTATACCTTGATGATGATAGATAGATAGGAAAAAACAACAAGTAAATCTAAATAGTAAATCATTAAAAACAAAATTGGTGATGACAAGATGTTGCTACTAACCTCAATTTCTGTGGATCGATATTTGTATATAATATAGTGATACTTAAACTTTAATAAAAAGTGAAATCCGTCATTTTAGCGGTTCCTACACGGTCGACCCTATAACCATTTATGAAGAGGTAAATCGAAAACTACAGTTGGCCACTACGGAAGAGGGCATACAAGTCGACCCTGCACTAACAAACTCAGCCATGCCCAAAGAGCATATACTTGAACAATCTGTAGCAATGGAGCCGTCAGAAGTTAAACTGTAGATATAATTTAGAATGTTTCAGTTGCATAAATGATCATAATCAAATCAGATATACATAGCTTGAGAACAAGAGAAACCTACAAATCAAAAAAAGATTGAAAAACTTGACATTTCAACAAGAGACATCCTGTAGTCCTGTTTCACTATCAAAAATTATGCATCAGTTATGAATAATTGTTCTTGCGTCGATAAATGATAAATGACAACATAAATTCTAGCTATAACAATTGAATAACAAGATTAACCTCAGATAATATTGGTAAACAGTCAGAGCCGGAACAAATGGGTAGGATAGAAAACCCTAACATTTGGGGTTAAGATTGAACAAAAAAGTGAACACGCGCAAAATGTAGGGTTTTTTCCTCGTTCCTCGATACAAAGTCAATGGTGATAGCTCCACGAGATGATCGGTATCGCTCATATATAGCCACTCACACATTCACTATCCACCTACAGGAGGCGGCGCCACGATGCGCAGGAAGGAGTAACGGTGAAGAAGGGAAGGATAGGAACGAGACGGAGGTGCAATACAAGGAATGCGGAGGAGCAGAGGCTTACCGGCGAGACGTGGCGGTGGCGGTGGCGGTGGCGGTGGCGCGGAGGGAAAATTCGGAGGCGCAGACAGACGGCGCTGCGGCGGTGCTGCATAGCGCTAGCGCGCACGCGCCGCCCGCGTGCAATGGGAAATAGGAATGCGATCCTAGAAAATTTTATTTTTATAAAATATAAAGTATTTTAATAAAAAAGAGAAAAATAAAAAACCAAAACAGGATATCAAAATATTTTTTATTTGAAAAACATCTTTATTCTAATTATTAGAACTATTATAACATGTTAAAAATAAACAAATTCAATTTGATCAAAATTTTTACCAACTTAATATTTTTTAAAATTTTAAAACCATCTTTAAAATTATTATAGCAACTATTAAATGACCATTATAACTATTAATAGAATATTATAACAATTATAGCATCCACTAAATAATTATTATAATAATTTATTTATGATAATTTTAATCCTTTTTTAAGTGATGTTGGTCAAATTTAAATGATATTGACCAAATTAATTAATGAGTTTTGATATAAAATGTATATATAATATTTTTATTAAGTTAAATTAAAAAAATATTTCAGCTACTCTAGCCATAGTATAAACTTCAGAGATTACAATAGAGTGCTTGCTATTATAGTTTAGTTAGGACAAGGGCATATGATCACATTAGATATGTCAATTTGAAAAAATCATGATGAATATAGTATGAATGACCTACCTTCAGTCGATTCATATCTTCACTTGATGAATGCTAGCACATAGGAGATTACCTACCGGAGATAGATTGGACTATCTTGTATTGGATTTAATCTTTTAAGGTGAACTTAATTGTAATTTATATATACGGATACAAATCAAACTCATTTAAATGATCTAACTAATTAAGGTTTATCGGATTTCAGATTATCCGATATGAATTAAATATGTAGAACTCATTAGTCAGTTTTATTATTATCTATGTACTGATAACGGATCGAATTTTCATATATATAGGATTTAGTTCATGAGGATTTAGAATTAACTGACATCTTATCTTCATTTTCCATTGATGAAGATTTTACGGCGTTGTCATCGTTATTTCCTTGGAAGACCACCCTCTTACTTCTGCTTCATCTTTTTCCATAGAGATCAGGCAGTTGACGCTGCGGAACAAAAACAATGACTCTCCAATCAGGTTCCTTGTCGTTATTTATATATTTTAATATGTTAAATCATGTTTTGTTGAAATTTTATATTCTTGTTTTTGTATTTTTAATTATCCAAGTTCTTATTCGATTTATAGAACTTATGCGATTTAGAATTTACAAATTCTTTCACCTCGATGATAAAAGATACACCTTTTGTGTCTTGGAGGAGGAGTCATAGGAGCATGTGTTCTTCACATGTGATTCGATTAGGCGATTATGGAGGGGGATCGATTGATGGTTGCAAATGAGACAGGAGATGTCCACATATAGAAGGATGTTGAGAGTCTTTGGATTTCATCATTATGGGACCAACAACTTATTGAAGGCTCGACACCTCATCATATCGCCCATAATTTACTATGCATAATTGCAAGGAACTGTTCTATGTTACCCCCGGAGCTATGGTGTGATAGTAAAAAATGAGAAAGGTTTTTTAAGTAACGATATTTTAAATCTCACAGAGCATAGTACACTTAGGGAGTTTGTAAAATTTATGATATTGAATTGTTTATCAATATTTATCTGCGCTCCTGATTTATTCAAATGGTTGATGGAAAATTTACAATGGTCAAATTGATTACATTTAAGATTTATCCGATTGTAAAATTAAATATTTAAATTAAAAGAATAACCGTTCTATATTTGAGTGAGTGAGTGAATTTTGATGTAGAAGTGGTTTTTCTAAAAATACAAGTACATATGTGTAAGCTCACATATAATATTGAATAGATATGAGAGATTTGATATTTTGCGCGACCCACGTTACGCGATCTCGTGAGCGATATAGTCGATCCATCGCCGTTGCTGCCGCCCTCGCCGTGTCGTCTGACCACCGCTGGCCCGGGCATGATCGACACGTCGCTCGTTGGCACTTCGGCCGACATCGGATTCCGGTTGGATTGTGATCGGAATATGACGCAATTTGACTGGAACATGGCCGGCGAGCGGCGCGTCGATCGCGCCTGAGCCGGCGGCCGACGGTGGCCAGACGGCGCAGCGAGGGCGACGGTAGCGACAGGGGTCAAGGGTGGCATTCTCACATTTGGATGGTCAGATCTAGCGAGCGATCATATAATAGATGATGGATCGTGTGGCGCTCACGGGCACGTACGAGAGAATCGCGCAGAATATCAAAATACCTATTTTGTGATTAACATGGTAGCTGTACCGTTTCAATCATTATATATATTTATCCTTCGTGAAAAAAATAATATCATAATAAAAATATTTTTAATAAAAAAATATAATAAAGTATTCTTTTAACTTTTTCCTTGAAAGAAAAGTGTGCTTTTTATTTTAATTTTTACCAATAAACAAGACTAGTGCAAGTACGAGGGTAAATAAAATGAATGATATCCTCGTTCTACCTTCTTCCTGTCTAGTTCATTCTCTGCGTCAAATGAAGAAACTTCCTTCCTTTCCTTCAGAATCGAACAGCCTTAAAGGCCTCTGACTGCCAAACATTATGCAGCTGTACCACACGCCATTTCCTATCTAGCTCACTGAAGCATGGCCCAGCGACGCATACAGCAAGCAAACAACTCCTTCCCCTCCATGCCCAGCTCCAACTCCAGAGCAGAGCAGAGGAGAACAGAGGAGAGCAGAGCAGTGAGTCTGTGAGTTGCTGTACTGCGTTTACTGCTCCGTCAACAGATCCATGTGTGTGCTTCTTTCTCCAGCCAGACAGGGAGATGAGAGAATTGAATGCTCACGCACTCGCTCTGACAGAGTTGGAATGAGTGGCTTCGTTTACGTGGCTCATCAGTTGCTTCTTCCTGCATTCATGAGGGTTAGTTGGGTAGTCGGCCGGCATGCTCGCCTTCATCAAGAGCTGCTAAATTTAGGTGCGATCGAGCTGCATGGGGTGGCACCTGGCACAAGTAGTCGCCCTCACCTGCCCTCTGCTCGAGTACTCGTCAATGGCGGATTTGGGGTGGCGTTGCTGTTCACACGCGCCGTCATTCAATTCTTGTAGGGTCTCCGCCCAACTTACGCCCAATCTACAATGTCGCTAGGGCTAGGGTTAGGGCTAGGGCTCTCGACCCGTAAGGGTAGTAAAGATCTTTGCGCAAGATCATATGTTTTTCGACTGGGTTTTGCATGCATAATTGTGAGATGCTATCAAATTGAGTATACTAATCGACTAGTTAGCTATGGATCAAAAGAGATCTATTTGCCTCCGGAACATAGATGAGTTGATTGCGATAGAGTAGACTTGCAGAAGAGGATAAAGATTTGAATCTTGATGAAGCTGAGCAATACCCTCATCCGTTGTGACTAACTGCAGTTTTTCAATTTACCTCTTCACAGATGATTATGAGACTGACCGTGTAAGATCGTTGGGTGACGAATTTCACCTTTTTACATAAGAAAGAGGATCTACTTGTCTCCGTCGTAATCAACTGTAATTTTTTGATTTACCTTCTCACAGATGGTCGTGGGGCCACTGGGATGGTGGATTTCATCTTTTTACAGAAGAAAGAGGATGGACGGATTTCATCTTTTTGTAGAAGAAAGAGGATCTACTTGTCTATACTGTAGTTTTTCGATTTACCTCTTTACAAATAATTATGAGAGTGATTGTGTGGGACCGCTAGGGTGACAGATTATACTTTATGTAGACGAAAGAGAATCTACTTGCCTAATTTAGGCGGTTATCATGGGGATTTCTGATAAAAAAATTATTATAGTAAATAAGAATTGAATTCTGATAAAAAAAATTTGTGTGGTCATACCCTCCGACAAGGGGATTTCTAATTTACTTCTCTATAAATAATCAACCTATGATATTTTGTAAAAGAGGATCCACTTGGTTCCTCTAATAAATTGAAAGGAAAAATTAGATGAAATCCAACCCACCCTTATTTATTACACTAATTTTTTATTTTTATTGAGATACAAATAAAAATATTCTTTTTTTATTGAAATCATCGAAAGAGTATTATTTTTCATTTATTATAATATTTTACTTTTTACAATTACTTTTATTTTTATATTATTGTAAGAGTTATAATTTATATTTTTTAAATAGAAATACTTAAACTCTAATCAACATAAATATATTATATTATAACCATTTTAGTTCATAATTATTATAATATAAATATTTCATTTTGATTGACACTAATAATATTGTGTTATAGAACTAACATTGATGTTGTAGCAAAGGTAGAATTCGTCATCCTAGCGGTGTCGATTCTATGACTATCCGTGAAAAGGTAAATCGGAAAGCTACAGTTAATCATTACAGAAGAGGACATTGCTTCAGCTTTATCGAAATTCAACGTAACCTTTGTCCACTATGATAAATTTATCTCACAATAACCAATTCAATCATATCTCGGATGTTATTGAGCCAAAATAGATCAATATCATGATGCTACAATGATATATATAAGTGTAGAAGTTAGGACATCTAATCAAGAGCATACAATTATTAAGAGAATCTATGGGAAATCTCGCCATTGAATTGTTGGAAAAAGAAGAGAGAGAGAGAGTAAATTGGAAGAACACTAGTATTACTACTTGTCTTCCACATGAGGGAGAGGGAGGCCCTCCACGTTAACCTCGCTCGCCCATTTAATGCACCGGAGTCCTCGCTCGCCAACTCTTCTGCTCATCTCCTCATCAGTCCTTAGCTTCTTCCCCTTATTTAACCACCTCCACTTCACTTCCTTCCCACCTTGTCAAGTTCTCGCACACCCACCGTTCGATTAAATGCTGTCGCGCGCGGTCATGGGCGGCGCCGCTGGGCTCGCGGCGGTGGCGACGCTGCTGCTGCTTTTGGGGTGGTCGCCGGGGACGACGGCGGACCCGCAAGTGCCGTGCTACTTCATCTTCGGCGACTCGCTGGTGGACAACGGGAACAACAACAACATGGCATCGCTGGCGGTGGCCAACTACCCGCCTTACGGCATCGACTTCGACGGCGGACCCAACGGACGCTTCACCAACGGCTTGACCACCGTCGACGTCATCGGTATTCTTTCACTTGCTCGACTATTTTGCTCAAAAGTACTTGAAATTTAGAAAAATTCGCCGGACTTTACCTAGTTTAAAATATTTAAATTTAGGGGGGTAAATCAAAAGTACAATGTGGTCAATATTGTATCTCAACCCCTAGAATTGATATTCTGCACGTCTCTCGCGTGCGTGATTGCCAACCGATCCACCGTCGATCACACGTAATTTTGACCGTCCAAAAGTGAGAATGCACAGTGCTTGTGTTGCCCGACCCTGCCACTGTCCCGCCACGCCGTCCAGCCACCTTTACCGTCGGACCGGCCCCGATCGACGCGCCACTCATAATTCCGGCTGGATTGTATAATCCGGTGCAATTTAGTCGTATTAATTCAATTCCGACCGGAGTGACCGTCGTCGCAGGACCGGCGTGCGACGACGATCCTTTCCGACCGGTCTCCTGCCGTGATTTAGCGGGAATCCTACTATGATTTGGTCGAGAACGCCGCATGCCACTGTCGACGTGTTTTTGCCAAATTGTCGGATTCCGATCACAATCCGGTTGGAAAATTGCGCCGGCGAGTGGCGCATACGTCGTCCGACGGTCGGGGTAATCGACGACCGTAGGGTAGCTTGGATGACAACTTGGATATCACAAAAGTTGCGCAGCGAGGTCACCAGAATAGCCCTGGAGACCCCCATTAGATTGGACTATAGGTCATATGCATTAAGGTTCTCAATATTTCATTAATTTGTAAATCATAGTAATAAAAAAATATTTCAAATTAGAGAGGGTAAAATGAAAATAGAGTAAAATACCAGGGCTTACTTCAAAAAATTTATAACGGAAAACTTCGTCTGGAGCAGCTCAGCTTCTTGGATTCGACGACTTCATCCCGCCCTACATAAGCACGCGCGGCCAAGCACTGCTCTCCGGCGCCAACTTCGCTTCCGCCGCCGCCGGAATCCGAGAAGAAACCGGCCGGCAACTGGTATATACATGCCTGTGCCAAAACCATTGCATTAATCAGCAACCCAAACCAACCTTGATAATTCGCAGGGCGGTAGAATTCCGTTCAACGGGCAGCTGCAGAACTACCAGTCGGCGGTGGAAGAGATGGTGAGCCTTCTGGGCGACCAGGACTCCGCCGCCAACTACCTGAGCAAGTGCATCTTCTCCGTCGGCATGGGCAGCAACGACTACCTCAACAACTACTTCATGCCGGCGTTCTACTCCACTGGCCAACAGTACTCCCCCGAGCAATTCGCCGACGACCTCATCCAGCGGTACTCCGAGCAGCTAAGGGTCAGTACGTAAGAAGTTCCCTCCCCATGCGAGATCGTCGACGATGTCTCACATGCTTTCTCTCGTGTCCGATTCCAGACTCTGTACAACTACGGAGCCAGGAAGGTCGTGCTGATCGGCGTCGGCCAGGTGGGCTGCTCCCCCAACGAGCTCGCGCAGCACAGCCCCGACGGCGTCACCTGCGTCGAGGAGATCAACAGCGCCATCCGAATATTCAATGCCAAGCTCATCCGCCTCGTCGACCAGATCAACACCCTCGACGGTGCCCACTTCGTCTACATCGACGGCTACGGCATCTTTGAAGACATCATCAACAACGCCGGCTCCTACGGTACTCATCATCGTCCTCCGCCACCGATTCTCAATCTGACCTTCGACAATTGCCTTGCGATTCTCAAACTAGCTGCGCGCGGCGGTTTCTGCAGGTCTGAGCGTGACGAACAGGGGATGCTGCGGCGTGGGGAGGAACAACGGGCAGATCACGTGCCTTCCCTACCAGGCGCCATGCGCGAACAGGGACGAGTACTTGTTCTTCGACGCGTTCCACCCGACGTCAGCTGCGAACGTCATCATCGGACGGAGATCTTACAGAGCAGAGTCGCCGTCGGACGCCTACCCGATGGACATCAGTAGCCTTGCCCAAGTATGAGTATCAGCGGAACAGAGGAACTCTGTTTCTTCGCTTTATTTTCCCCCCTCTTTTTAAGAAGACAAAGTGTGGAGTCGAAGAGATAGTAATATATTAATATTGGTCACAAGGTTGTTTTAAAATTGAATAAAATATATATAGCTGTCTTTCAATAATAATAATATATTATTATTCATTTACATTTTTTACTTAAATCTTGAATTAATTGGATCGCGTTGCAGCTTAAGCTGTAAACAAGTAAGTCAAATTAAATTTTGTTGTATTCAAACTTATTTGATAAGGTAATTAAGCTAAACCTAAAATCAAATAAACTTTTGAAATGGTTGCTCAAGCTTGACTTTATTTCTTTTCATGAGCTTAAGCTTAGTTCAAACTTGGCTTGAGTTTGGTCCGTTTAGATGTTATCGACGTTTCAATTAAGCTTATTTGATTGTTTATATTTTAAGCTTATTTAATTAGTTATTAAGTTTGATAATATAAATTTATTTATTTATTTTAATTTTTTTATTTAATATGTTGATAAGAGTTTGATTGATGAATATATTTCACAAATATTATTCACGAATATTAACAAATTGAATACATATGTGTTCAAACTTATTTATTTAGACTAACGAATATAATTGTTTAAGCTTACTTATTTAATTGATATTGTGTATATTAAACAAATATAAATAAGCTCTTACTAAATTGGACATCAAGCTTATTTATGAATGTTTGATTCATTTACAATCCTAGTTCTAGTAGTTGTGGTTTCGTAATTGTTAACTGCTATATATGTTGTAGCAACTACAATGCATATTTACCTGTTCAAAAATCATTCACGGTATAGTAATTTCAGTTTCGTAGTTGCTACAATGTGGATTCAATCTTATTCACCTATTATTCACGTTATAATAACAATGATTTTGCAACCATTTACAATGTGAATTTGACCTTTTTACTTAACATTTATATTATAGCAGCTATTATTTCGTAGTTGTTATAATGCATTCGACTTGTTCATGATTTAAGAGAGAGATTAGATCAGAGATAATAATGAAAATAATACTAAAAAGCAGTTGAGTAATTATATATGGATTAATGATGGGATGAGATTGCGAAATCGAAAAAAATGCCCTCTATCATAGTGGTCAACTATAACTTTTCGATTTATCTCTTCATAGATAGTCATAAAATCGACTGTGTAGGATTGTTGGGATGATGAATTTTACTTTTATTGCTACAATGATGGGATGGGATGCCCTTTTGAACAAAAATCAAAGGGGACTTTCTTTAATGATTTAGAAAAAAAATATTCTTTTATTTTTTTCCCAAATTAAAATTTTTTTATTCCAACACTACTAATCTACTATAACAATTGTGATAAAAAAAACTTAAACAGTCCTAATTTGAAAAAAAAAACTGATTGAAATTATTTCAATTTTATTGAATTCACTTCAATATTATTATGTCAGTTTATTCAAATCTTGATCAAAATTATTATTATTGGCTAAATTATTCTACCATTTGAAAGAAAACTTCTATATTTTAAATAAAATTATTAAACAAAGTTACTATAATAGTTTTAAATAAAATTATAAAAATTCTTTTAGATGAAAAATGAGATAAACGATCTTCCCTTACAATTCATCTATAAATAAATTTAAAGGATAATATATATATATATATATATATATATATATATATATAAATTGATTATAAAATATTTATCCTTGGTAGTTGGTCTTCTTACTTACTTCTAGTTGATTTTGTTTTTCTTAAATTTAAAATGTTTTATCAAGTAAATAAAATAGGGAAAAAATTGGATTTTATTTTAATTAATCGTTTTTGCTCGATAAAATATTTATTGTGTTAAGTCTCCTGCAGCTCTCTCGTGTTCGGCTCTCCGCTTCCGAAATGGCTTGCGCTCGTTCGTCTCTGCCGCCCTCGCCTTTTTCTCCGGCCGCTCCTCCGCCACTACGCCGTTCCCCAATTCCTAGTCCACGGTCCGAGATCGACGGCCGGCCGAACGCCCCATACGTCTCCGAAGGCGGCCCCGTTACCGGAGCTGGCGCCGCTCCAGAGCCGTCTCAAGGTTTTATGGGGCCCCCTCAAGGTTTTATGGGGCCCTAGGCTAAAATTATTTTTAGACCTTTAATATATTTTTTAAATATAAAATTTTTTCTCATCTTTTTTCATTCAGATTTGGGACCGACAACCAGGGGCGGCTCAATTTTTTTAAAATATTTGTTATTATTTAAAAAAATTTCTCTCACTCTTTTTTATTCGGATTTGAGATCGACAATGGTGGGTTTAAAATTTTTTTAAAATAAATTAAAATATTAATTTTAAAAATAAATTTTTTATATAAAATTAAATTTTCTTATTTTTTTAGAAGTAAAATTATTAATTAAATTTTCATATTTAAGTTTTAATAATAAATTTTTTTCAATTGATAACATTGCTAAATTATTTAATCTTTCTTAAGACATAGTTGAACGTAAATAAGACTTTATTAATTTTAATTTTGAAAAATAAGCCCTCAAGACTTTCAACTTTCTAAAAACTTTTCACCCTGAAGAAACACGTACATTAATCATTAATCAGATACATTAATTTTTACCCTAAAAAATTATTTAATATGTAAAAGAAAGATCAATTTATAATATTTTATTTACATATTCTATCAATATATATTTATTTCTTAATTCAATTCGTTCATGAACATGAAAATTATATTTTCATTCCATTTTTCAATCAGAATTATCTCGTCATTGATCAAATTAAATGAAGTAATTAGTCTGATTGTTGAATCATCAAAACATACCAGCAATTTAATGATGAAATAAATCATAATAATAAAAGTCATTTTATAAAATAATAAAGATCATTTAATAAAAAAAATCATTGCTCACTGACAAAGGCGAAAAGGCCGAAGGGTTAGGGCGCGAAAGCGAAGGCGTAGGCCATAGGCGAAGCGCGCGCAAGCCCGGCCGAAGGCGAAGGCGCACTGGCACAGGGTCGGGGCCGTCGGGCGAAGGGTGCACAGGGCCGGGCGAAGCTGCGAAGTCGCGAAGGCGCAGGGCCGGCCGGCGGGGCGAAAGGTGCGCAGGGCCGGGTGAAGGCAAAGGCGATGGCGCAGGGCCGGGCGAAGGGCTCGTAGGGCAGGGCTGGGCGAAGGCGCAGCCGCGCAGGCCACAGGGCGGGGCGAAGGCGAACGACGACTTGGAAATTTCAGTTCAAATCGGGGATTCATATTTCAGAGCGGAAGGAAGGTGAACGGTTTTTAGAATTTTTTGAGAATTTTAAAGGATTTTTGGGACTCTAATCGATTAAACCAATTAATAAATTTATTTTAATAATTTTTATTTTTTAATATATATATTGATATATTGAAAATTAGGCCCCAATTAAAAAGGGGCCCTAGGGCCGGCCCTGCGCCGCTCCAGGACTCCCTCCTCCATCTCATCCGGACTTCTCCACCCACCTGGAAGTCGGCGGCTTCCAGCAACCTCCTGATATTCGCCGTCGGGTCCCCCATCCTGTTGTCGGGCCTCATGATTTCCGGCATGGTATCGGCCTTCCTACTCGGGGTTTTGTCTTGGAGAGCCTTCGGGTCTTCCGGGTTCCTCATTGTAGCGGCCTACTTTGTCATCGTAAGTCTGGATTCTCTTACGGTTTTTAGTGTACAATGATTATTTTGGAATCACTAGCTTCCTTCTGGTTTTCATCCTAGGTTTTGGCGGGCGAATTTTGAGGTATCTTTTTTGTATCGTAAAGTTTTTTTTCCTGGAGGTCTTTTCCCTGTTTCATAGTTTTGATGTTTGATTGCGAAGATTGCCGATCAAGTTTCATTTCGTATTAGTATTCATTGTCCATCATTATCAACCGTCAGTTAATCGCATTTCCACATGTCATAGGAGCGCATTTACTGTGTGATGCGCTTTGTCCTTTCTGATCTAACACCTCTCCTTCACGGTTCCCACTTTGAGCATGTGAGTGGTTAAAGAAGGTAGTTCGAGCACTTGTAATTAGGGGTGGGAAAAAATACCGAATTTTCGATATACCGCATATACTATACCGATATTTACCGTCCATATCGAAAATTTCGGTATACCGAAAATTTCGGTACGATATTATACCGTACCAAATTTTTCGGTATCGGTATCGGTATCGGTACGAAATTATTATTTTTCGGTATTTCGGTATATACCGAAATACCTATTATATATCCTCTTATAAATTATTTATTATTCATGTTTTTATTAGTTCATTAATCTAATGTTGGTAATTACTTCAGAATGCAGGAACGAAAAAGAAATATGGGATGACTAATTTTTGGATAAGGATTTTTTTTTGGAAAGAAAAAGTACTTCTTTTGTATATTAATATTTTAGTTGATGTTAGTTACCTTGTTATAAATGAACTTTCTTTTGTAATAATATTTTAGTTGTTGTTAATTTTTGTAATTAATATTTTAGTTGTTGTTAATTTTTGTAATTAATATTTTAGTTGTTGTTAATTTTTGCTTTGTTATTATGAAAGGGATATTATGTTATTATGTGAATAGTTTCGGTATATCGAAATTTTCAGTATACCAACATTTTTTTCGGTATGTATTCGGTATCGGTATGGTAACGGTATAGATTTTTTTATGATGGCGAGCACCCACTTGTAATGCTATAATCAGTGAAGCAGGATTCAAAAAAAAAATGATTTTTTTAATATATAAATTGATTGGTGATTTTCTTTTGCTGTATCTTATTATACTTCAGATACAAATATATTCTTCATTTGACAGTGGAATGCCGTACCTGCCTTGTTCCTTATATGTTTTTCTGCCTTCTCTTTATGATATTTGGTATACAGGGGACAGCAGCTACAAAATTGACAATTGCACAAAAAGAAGCTCTTGGCATAGCAGAAGAAAAGGAGTGGAAGAAGAGGACCAGGCAGTGTTGTTGGTTCGAGTGCTGCTGCTTGTGTTTGTGCACTCCTATCAATATCCATTGGTGGGCCTGTATTTGCAGCACTTTGGCAACTAGGTTTTGTTGCCAGCTTTTGGGCGATACTGTATCCAGTGAGATAGGCAGAGCATATGGCGTAAGTCTATTTGGCATAATATGATCATAGTAATAATTTTCAATGATGATCAATTAGGATTCTGTAAATTGGTTTTACTCAATTCATAACTTATTGTCTTTTAATCTTTCAATTTGCACACCTGTGCATGCACACACAAATATATTATGATCATATTAGTATGTTGCAATGATGGCCAATTATGGTTTAGTTGGTTTTAGTTTATTCATAGGCATGTTATATTTAGTATTTGAATTTGCAATATTGCTAGTTTTTTCTAAAAAAATACACAATTTTAAAAATTAGGATTATTTTGCAAGTATAACATGTTAATGTGCCACAGAAAGAATTGAGTTATTATGAATCCTGAAAAATCCGGGTACTGATGGATTGAGTCTGTAGCTTTGCACATGTCAGAAACTAAATCCTGTAAACTAATTTACTATTTTTCATCAATTATGTTGGGTTAAACTGCAGCTTTTGTTATAAACTGGTCTTCTAAAATTTCCATCTATTGTATAGGTATTCCCTTCCTGACTCTATTTCATTTCTGGACTTTTGCATTAATGTAAGGTGATTTAACATATATAAAGGTAGGTACTTTGTTAAGTTTCCTTCACTGTATATCTTGCAAAGTTAGGCATCCCTACTTGCCTATGTGCTCTATATGCTATCATATCTTTTTATTAATGCAGACCTGCATATTCAAAGGGAGAAACCAACATATAGGACTCTTGATGCACAAATTGTTTACAGGTTTTTGAACTTGGTTCTTTCAGAACAGGTACCTGGCCACCACATTTAAGGTAGTACCAAGGGGCACAGAAGGAGCTGTAAGTATTGAAGGAACTGTTCTGGAGTTGTTTCGTCAATTCTTCTGGCTGGCATTGCTTGTTCTTTAGGGCAGGTGCATTTTCATTTTAGATATATTCATCTCAGTATTTACAACCGCCTTGGTACAATTATGAGATCTCTAGAATCTCTGCTTGTCGCCATCTGATTGTTCTAGCTTGACCTGTAATGCTCCATTTGATTTGAATTCATGTTATATGAAAGAATTCAAAAATATTAGCTAGCATTCAAAAAGACAAAATGTAAGGGGTCAAATGCTACTACTCTAATTTAACTTTGTCAAAAGTTTAAAACCTTCTCAAATTATGGAATAGTTCATATATTCTTGAATTGAATACTTTTGGAATGGGTGCAACTGCACAAGCATGTGGTCTAGTTGACAATGTTTGGTGTTCATTTTCTTAAAATTTATCATAGTTGTTCATTCATTCTTCTGGAGCTTAATTGAGTAAAGGGCATGAGTTCATCTATGATAATTTGTTTATCTCAAGTAAGTTTATGCTTGCACTACTTGCATAGGTCAAAACATATTTCTATCAATCTTGGTCCTAGCTTAAAGGTATACATTTGTGAAAAATGTGAAGACAAAGCCAGTCACATCTCAATTTTCTCAAAACTCATTGCTTGTACTTTTCTGGAGGACAATTGACGTATCATGATGGTGTCCCACACCAAATTGTGGTGAGGCCATGGTGGTTGAATGTAAAAATAAAATCTACAGGTGAGATGTGGAAATGCGAAGGTTTTTTGCCTCGCTTTGTGCTATTATCCCTTATTTTTCCTACAAAAATGTAAATATACAGTGATATTTTTTATGGTTCGCCTCTAATAATCATTTGTTATTTATTTTTTATTGCCTAGACCCACCCTCACCCTTCACCATCACATGTAACAGAAGTAGAATGAGAAAGAGGATTATTCATTGTGATCTTCTACCTCACCCTACTTGTTGAGGGAGAATGGTAAGTTAAGTCCTTGTCACTCTATTGTGTTTCAAATGTACAATTAGATGCCATCCATTAATTACATCTAAAAGATAAAAAAAAAAAGAGAAGCCGATTTCTGAGATGTATGAAGGTCTCTTATAATGAAAAAGCATTCAAGAAGGAAATTTGGAAATTTGGAACACATTTTGGACGCTTCAGGGAGATCCATATTATATGTGATAACTATGATTCATTGGACGAATATGAATGGCCTGTAGATCCTCATACATCTCTGAATCCAAATTAAAAATAAGTTCATTAATCATCTTCTGATCTGTGACAAATATAACAAATAATAATTTCATTCTAGAACCAATAGAGAACTAGTATGCAACAATTTCAACAATTTAAAATACTAAAAAAAAAATCAAAGGAGGAAAGATAAAATAGATAGAATCTGAAGGTGAGATGGCTCTGTCTTAAGGTAGTTTTTTTGGTCTTTTGTACAGGATGGTGATAGTCTTCCTGTTAACAGCAAATGTTGGAAGCCCTCTTATAGGTTCTAAGAATCTCAAGTAGAAAATAAAATTATAGTAAAATAGTACACTCGTCCACATGGTGAATTGATCCCTTTAAGCAGAGGGTCTTCACATGAAAATAAGGGTAAGATAGTTTATCCATATGGGTAGGATAGATTATAATTAGATAACATTTATCTATTGTTTTGATAAGATCTAAATCATATCTATCCAATTAAATTAATTAAAACATTTTTGAAAACTTGTGGGTTCACTTTCTTTATTCATAAGTAAAAATTAAATAATGTGTGCACATTACTGATGTTGATTCTAGCTAATGCTCGAGAGGAATTTGGTGGAGCTCTAATAGATGATAAAGAAAGGGAAAAAAATAGTCGAGATGGTATGGAAATGTTCTAAGACAATCAATAGATTTTATAGCTAAAGGAGTTGAACCGATTAGAGTCTACGGTGTAAAGGGTAGATGATGACAAAAGAAAACAATACACACATAATGACATTAATTTAGTTATTACTATTGATATTGCTTTATATAGAGCTCAATAGGAGCATACAATTCATGTAGCCAATCCTAAATAGTTAGAACAAACAATGATGATGGAACTAAGATTTTAGTGAGATAGTTCTGCTACAAAATTACTACACTTATGACAGATTTCTGTGTGAACCATTATGGAGAGAAATTCCTAAATGCTCACCTTGTTAACTATTTGAATTAAAAAATGAGTTATTTTGGTTCTTGATTTAAGAAAATCCCTTTTTTCTATACACCTTGATAATGCAGCTAGATTTGCCAAAAGCTTCTACATGCATTCTGGCATCTCAAATTGCAAACTTTTGTGAGAGCCTAATTGGTGCTTCGCTACAAGACAAAGACAGTTTTCAATGGGTAAGGTGTTACTAAAATTATAGGCTACCTATGTTTTCATGTAGTCAGATACTGCTAGCCCAGTGACAATGTAAACTAATCAAGTTTCACGCTCCTAGTGAGAGTTTATTGAATGTGGAAGGATGTGGCTAAGTCCAATCTATGATTTTGCAGATACCTTTCCTTTTGTTTACACCTTCAACTGAGATAATCTTATGCTACTCACTTTCGTGTTTTACTGGTTTTTTTGATAAAATCATGATATGAATAATCCCTTGTGCTTTGGTTGTTTTTAGACTATAGGAAATTCCAAGCCAGATAGATAAAGCAAGAACCAAGTAATAATAGTAGTAGTTCTGCAATGTTACTTTTCATTCACCTTTGATTTCTGAAATGCATTGTTGCTAGGATTTTAAATGCTAAAAAACTGCTTTTGTGGTAAAACAACCTCTCTTTTCTATTCGTCTTCCTCCAATATATTTTTCTGGGGTCAACTTTAGTACCAAATATGATCACTGGCTAAGTAACAACAGAAGCAGTTCCAAAATAAACTAATATCCTGCACCTGCCCTTTGATTACTACAATGCAATTTGACTTGGATTTCTAGTGTTGAAAAGCAGTTGTACAATTATATCTCTGTCAACTCATTCTCATCCAATGCATTTTTCTACGATCAATTTGTAAAGAATGGAGGAGATTTGGCAACTTCTTTTGGTTTTCACTGGTTTCAAATTCTACTGCATAATATGTTTACTATTATGCAAGTTCTTTAATATTTTCTGCCAGTTTGAAGCTGAGTTATATTGCTTTTTCCCTTCTCATGCAGCTGAGCAACGATATTGTTAATGTTATCAACATCTCTATTGGCAGCATTTTGGCAATGCTGGTACAACTGCTCATGCTGAGGATAGCATCAATCTTTCCAATGATATCAAAATTCTGAAATGGATCGTCTGCCCTAAGCATATAAACTGAGAAAGTGGAGAGGTTTGTATTTTAGAAACAGGTATCATAATTTCTCCTAGAACAAGTGACAATAGTGCATAGGAGTTGAAAAGAATTTGGTTATTCTGTCGATCGATACTTCTTTAATGGTTCAATTAATCATTGCGAATTCTAAGGCATTAATGGGTCGGCATGTAAGAATGACATGAACCCTTTACACAACACCAATCTAATCCTTTTAAGATTGTATTATGTATGTGTTTTAAACTTGCATTTATACTAAAGCCATTGGGTCAATAAGACACAATTCTCTTATGATCTGCCATGAGGGTTGAAAATCAAAGAGAAAACAAGCAGACAAAAAAATTTCTGCACTTTTGCTTTGTTTTCTTTGAAAAAAGAAGGAAGAAAAGAAAAGGATTGAATTTTTTTTCAATTTTTTATATTATTATGTCAATGAACAACTCACACATGCAGCCAGAAGCTTAAATCCAAGTTTATCTTCTTTTTTTACAGAAAAGGGAGCCTTAGTTCAGAATCATCCTACACGGGCTACTTCAGTAAGTTCTTTCACTAGCTGTTTGGTTGGACAAATATCCTTTTTCTCAAAAGAATGGATTCTTGTATTGCCTTTTCCTTTCTCCATTGACCAATAAGAACAGATTGAACCCAGCCATCTTCTGTATCTTCTGCAGCAAACAGTGTGTTAAGCGATAGAGAACTCGTGTTGCTGGCCCGCTAAAACACTGACACCTTGGCTACACCCCCACCATCATCATCCTCCTCCTCACCCTGCCACTGAATTTTGTGCTCCTTCTCTTCCCTCTCAGTAGTGTCACCACATTCCTTCAATCCTTTTGTTTACTTGTAGTTATGCTAGATGCTACCATTTGATTAAGATAATGCTGCCTCTTCCTCTTCTGAGCAAGCAGGTGCCTCAGCTGAGAAGAATGCACGAGCCTTGAACCTATCAATGGAGGGGAGAGGATCGAGCTGTACCATATAATTGGGTGGGTGCAAGCGCGACAACCGTGGCTGGCCCCAGGTTGGTGGACTCGTCACATCCCTCCCCAGTTCTTTGTCAGATTCAGTAATCAGCCTGTGTGTGCTTTCCAGTCAACAACTCCCTGATCAATCCCTTTACTGCATGCTTCATCCTTTCAATTCATCCCATAAGCAGCTTTCTTTCTTTCTTTCTTTCTTTCTTTCTTTCTTTCTTTCTTCTCACACCTCCATGAATCACGCATGATCTTCATGTTTATATTTTTTGTGTTGTTCAGTAACTGCTGCAGACCTGCTCCTGCTGGCCATGAACCAGCCACCAATCCCGCCTCGCACGAATCAACTCAAACTGTTCATCAACATTGTCACTGCTGGTACGTCCTCTCCCCTCCTCACCTGTCCAGTTCATATGAGAAAGTGGATTCCCTGCAGGCTCCTTTTCTTGTCTTCACTCGGACTTCACCTTTTAAAGACAATTTTCCCCCCTTCTTTCATTCTGCACCGCCATGAAACCACCTTGCTCACTCCCGCCTGAAGCACCACCATCCATGAACATCCTCCTCCTCCTCCTCCTCCTCCTTACTCTCCTCCTCCAGTTCTCCCTTCCATGCACGTCCACCTCCATGGATCCTCAAGAGACAGAGACTCTATTCCATGTCATGGAGACCATGTCCTCCGACAGAGACTGGAGGTCCTCCAACCCTGACCCATGCAGCTCTCCTTGGCCGGGCATCGAGTGCAAGCCGAGCTCGTCTGGTGACTCCGACCAACTCCATGTCACGAGGCTGGCTTTTGGAGTCGCACCCAATCCGACCTGCAAACCCACTGCCGTTTTCCCAGCCCAAGTCTTTGCTCTCCCTCGCCTCCAGTCCCTCTTCTTCCTCAACTGCTTCAACGCCACCAAGACCTCCCTCTCCATTGCCGCTGACCAGAAGGCTTATGCTTCCCTGGAACAGCTGAGCTTGAAGTCGAACCCATCTCTTGTCGGCGCCATCCCACCTCAAATCTCTTCGCTGACTTCTCTGCAAGTCCTCACCCTGTCTCAGAACCACCTCACTGGGAGAATCCCTGATAGCATCTCCCAATTGGCCTCCCTCGTCCATCTCGACCTCAGCTACAATGCTCTGACCGCCAGCATTCCACCCCAAATAGGCCAGCTGGAGAAACTAATCAACCTCGATCTCAGCTACAACTCCCTCACCGGCGGCGTTCCGCAGTCGATTGGCCAAATGGTGCTCCTCCAAAAGCTCGACTTGAGCTCGAATGGCTTAACCGGCCGTGTACCGGAGACCATCGGAAGCCTCACCTCTCTAGAGTTTCTGGCTCTCAGCGACAACAAACTGAATGGTGAGTTGCCAAACGGGATGGCTGGGCTGCTGAGCTTACAGTACTTGATCATGGACGACAACCCGATGTTCGTCCCGCTGCCGGCCGTGCTCGGGCGGCTGGCCAAGCTCCAGGAGCTGCGGCTGGGGAACTCCGGCTACTCGGGGGAAATCCCGGAGAGCTTCGCGCGGCTCGCCAACCTGAGAAGCCTGTCGATGGAGAGGAACCGGCTGTCGGGCGAGATCCCCGCAGGCTTTTCGGGCCTCGGGAGGATCTACCACTTGAATCTGAGCTGGAATTTGCTGAGTGGGATGGCGCCCTTCGGCGGCGGGTTTCTCCGGCGGCTGGGGAGGAACTTGGATTTGAGCGGCAATTCTGGACTCTGCCTCAACGCCTCCGACCAGGGAATGCAGAGCGTCGATGTCGGAGTTGAATTGTGCCAGGACGGTGGAAGACCAACTGAAGCAGCAGCATCAATGGAGGAAGGTCTGGGAAGTTCTTCAGGTGGAGAACAACTCTGGTTATTGCTTAGATTTCATTGTTATCGGTTAATCTTGGGCTGGATAACTGTCTGGTGTTCCAGTGCAAAAATTTAGCTCTCCTCGAAGGATTTCAATCTTCTTTTGTCTCCCTGTCTGAGCTCTAAGCCTAAATCAACTCAAATCAAGAAATTTCAGTTTATGTGGTTACAGTGTTGTGTATATAGCTATGCATATGAAACTGAATTAGTAGTATATGCTAATTTTATAAATCAATTTTAAATTTTATTATTTGGGTTGAAATCTTAATCAAATCTTACCAATTTTGTTAGGGTTGGAATTTTATTGGATTTTCTACTTTAATTAGTAAGTAGGAAAATCTTAGGATGGAACATGTCCTGGTGGGGCCCAAATAATGCTTCCTTCCTTGGTCAATCAATGTGGTACTCACTGACTGGTCTTGTGGGGGACAGCAAAGACTGAATTTATTAAGGAGAATTTATTCCAATTTTTCTTGAAGGTGATAGAATAGAAGTACTCGTGAAAATAATATGTTTCTTAGTTTTGTTTTGGATGTATTAATTAAAAGGTAGATATTTTTTTATAGAGAGATTTACAGTTAATTTATTAAATAATCATATGTGAAAAATCTATGAAATTATCTAATAATAAAGATAACTTGTAAAGACAGAAACAGTAGGTTTGTGAGAAAGATGGGTGTTCTGATTTGATAATAATCGATTTATCTTCTTCAATATATACAAAAGAAATAAATAAATTTAAAATATATATATAACTTATGAATTACTGATTTTTTTGTTAATTCATATATTCAACTATTACGATTAAGTCTGGAGGTGTACCATTCGATCCTAAAAAAGTATTTAAAAATACTCAACGTGAGATTTAAATCCTTAGGCATGAGAATCAACCTTATCTATCACTATTTTATGTAAAAAAATGGAAATCTTAGCGGCCCCACACAAAAAATTGTAATGGGTAAACTTTTTATAGTGATCGATCCCACCGCCGAAACGGCCCCATATCAGAAAGAAAGAAAGCATGGTACCACTAGGTTGATAAGAGCATACTGCCTCAACAGCACCTCAGCCAACAAATACATGTTGCTAAGACTTGAATCGCACAGTACCATGAGGATTCGAACTTGAAACCTCAAGCAACACATGTCTCCATGCTTACCATTTGAGATAAGACACTTCAACTAAAACTGTAGTAGGTAAACTTTTTATAGTGACCAACCTCACCGCCGAAACGGCCCCATATCAGAAAACTCCCTAAGGGATTTTTAAAGACACGGTACCATTATGTTGATAAGAGCATACTGCCTCAACAGCACCTTTGTTGCCAACAAAGACATATTGAACTCGAAACCTCAAGCAACACATGTCTACATACTTACCATGATAAGGCACTTCAACTTATCTATCACTATCGCATTAGGGACATAAACTATCGCATCATGACACTCGAGCACTATACTTGACGCCCAAGCACTATACTTGAAACTCGAGCACTAACTTTGACGTCCGAGCACTATACATGAAACCTAAGCAACAGCTTGGACGCCTAAGCATTATACTTGAATCACAAACACCAAGTTCAATGCCCAAGCACTAGGCCAAAGGTTCGAGCATCAAGTTCGACGCCCAAGCACAATCCTTGAAGCTTGAGCATCAAGTATTTGACTCCCATGTTTGATAACCTCTTCTGCATGGAGGTGTTGTTTTAGAGCAAGATGAAGTTAGTGCCCTAATCACATGCTAGTAAACAATTGACATATCATGAGTGAAGAGGCCGATAACAATTGTTGGATCAGATCTTCCAATCACTGACAAATAAACAAGTGATGCTTTACAATTGGAGAGATCTCTAACAGATGTCAAATCTGATCCTTTTATTGAGGCTCACAATGATAGCTAGAGAAGGCATGGTAGTTGACGTGAAGATGCTTTATAAACCCTAAAAAAGATTGGTCATAGGTATGATTGTTTTTGGAAAGTGGAGGCAACTCTTCTTTCGAGCTCTCTTTCTTTCTTCTTCACATCTTTACTAAATTTGAGTGTCGAAGTGACCACGCCAATAGAACCGCCAACCCTAATCGATTTTTCCTCACAAGTTGTCGGCTTTCAGACATTTAGGAGGCTATCATAGCTGTTGGAGAA
Source organism: Curcuma longa (assembly GCF_044706935.1). NCBI lineage: Eukaryota > Viridiplantae > Streptophyta > Magnoliopsida > Zingiberales > Zingiberaceae > Curcuma > Curcuma longa. Next base: position 4,565,214 of record NC_133866.1, read on the forward strand.
GAGTCCAAGCGACCAAAAAGGACACCATCAATTCACAAACAAAGTTTATGAACTATTAGGTCTTTATTGCTCTACTTAACACCAAACACAATCCAAATCTTTGCCTTGCCATGTTTACCCCTCGGTCCAAGGACTTCGGGCTTAATGCAAACCACCGCCTTGGCCCATGCCAAGCGCAACACTTGACACTAAGAAGGACGTTTAACACCAGAAATATAAACTTATGATCAAGTATAGGTGATTGTCATTATTAAAGAGACACCATAAACAAGATTTCAGTAACATAAGTGAGCATCTGAAACACTTGTGTACTTTCAGTAACTAGTCATTTTGTTTAAACACACAAAAATTCAGTTCTCAGTGAGTAGATATATCAGATTTTGCTCTGGAACAATCTCTATTACATAACCAACATGCCAGTTAGATTAAAGATCACTTTTTTGGGGGGTCTAAATCTTCTAAATTTCTTTGAAAGAGGAGCAAAGAAGCTGAAGGAAGGTAAGAGACTAAAACCTTACCTTTTGAATCCCCTAAGAATGTTAACAATCTCTAAGAACACTGGATGAATAAAAGATCTTCTTTCCTTCAAAATTGACATAAGCAGTGCGAAAGTGTGATTCACCATTGTCGTTCAAGCAACTGATTTGATTTTCGAACTTCCGAGAGTAAGCTCCAATTCATCAGATGCGCAGACCTCATGGATCCTCTCCCCCTCCCATGCTTTCACCAATGCAACAGCTGTAGGAGTGGTGTTACTGCAGCTACCGAATGCAAAATCATCCGAAGCGCCATTGGATGTCTGAGCATCACCATGGTTGTTCCCACCGTGAACCGGAGAGCATGTCCCGCTCTGTCCTGGAGTCCACATTCTGGAGCCACTAGCTTCGTTGCAAAACCCAAAAGGATTAGATGACACAAGGGTGAATGTGGGCGAAGAGGGGCCGCCAGAAGGCAGCCGTAAATCGGCAAGCCTGGAAAAATCAGGAGTAGCCCAGGGACCAGGGCTCTGCGGCATGGAGGATGGTAAGTAAGTATGGTTGAAGCCGGCCCAAGGTGGCAGGCTGTTTAACTCATTCCAATCCTTTTCGATGCATGGGGATTGCACAGACGGAGAGCTCAGTGGAGGGGATACAGGTGCACTTATGGATCCCCCATGCAAGTGTAGATGAGGGAGGTTTGTAAGCCATGGTGCCAAAGAGTTGCCTCGAACATCGCTAGTATTCTTGCCATTTGTGATCAAAGTTGAAGATGCAGGACTTGCTAAGGTTGATGAAGCTGGGCTAGGATTATAGGATACACTAGGACTTGGCTGGTAAGATGAACAAGGGCTTGGGGAAGCCGATGGCCCGACAATCTCCACAGATTTGACTGGCTTGCTTCCCTGCACATTCAAACATGTTTCAGTTTTAATCAAAATAAGGAAACTTGTAATGTTCTGCAGTACAACATTTGGAAAGAATTATTCAGACTATCATTGTCAATTGGCAACTGCTGTGAAATATTCTTAGTCTGTCTCATAATAGGATGAGCTTTCGAATTCAGATCAGTAAATATACAATAGATTCAAAGCTTCAACTCTATGGAAGCTACTAGACATAGATAAATCAATGAGATTAGGTGTTGAAATATTAATCTTCAGCTAACAAACAAAAAGTAGAGTTGAACTCTGGTAAGATCATAATGTTGACAAGTTGAACAAGCCTTCTATCTTGACTAAATTGGGTTCTAGAACCTCTGTTACTAGCCCAGCCGGCTAGGAATCATCATGAAGAGACCAACACAATTATCCTTCTTTTCAAAGTTTATGACTCTGACTGCTTAGGTTCATGCCAATTGGCCCAAACAAAAACAACAAGCAAATGCAGTCCAAACATTCCCATGGAGAGACTCATGGAACACCACAGAAAGAATGCATGGAAGGAACAAAGTAGGACGTCTCAATTCTCATCATGTGTAAGCCTGCCTTTCTCATCGACTACTACTTGCCATGGCGATCGCGCGTTGACTTGGACAAGAGGATGAGGGAGGGCGAACGCCGTGTCCATAGGTGGCATCGTGGAAGGCGGGCGTGGGATGCGTTACGCAGCTCCCCAGAGAAAAAAAAGGGATCTTTGAAAGACAAAAATGGCATTGCAATGGAAGAGCATAGAACGAGGTCAATTGTGTGAAAACAAATGCGGGAAACACTTGGGGGAGACGAATCGAACGATCCCGGTCTTCGGTCAAAGTGATGGACCGAAGCTGCGTCGCGTGGACCGCCCGCGGTAGGCGTTGAACGGGGCCAGTCGCCAACGTGCGCCGCGGAAGCACCGGCGGCGGCGAGCTGAGGTAGCTCCGCCACGGGCACAGCAGCGATCTTGTGCCCAAGCATGCGATTTTTACTTTTTATTTTTATTTTCTAATCGAGAGGTTTGAAGTCAAACGACGGAGGAGGAGGTGGTGGAGGAGGAGAAAGAGGGGGAAGCGACGGCGGTGATGGTGGTTTGTTTACCTTGCGGTAGGTGGTGCCGTCCTCCTCGACGGTCCACCCGGCCTCCTCGCAGAGGGCCTTCAGCACGGCATTGTTGTCGCAGTGCTTGGGTAGACTGTAGTTGCCGTACGCACGGAGGCCAGCGTAGATCTTCGCCGCGATCGCCCTCCGCCTCCTCTCCCGCCGCATGTTGTTCTCCCGCTCCCTCCACGTCGCCATCCTCGCCCCCGACGTCATCTCCTCCGGCGGCACGGTGAACTCCTCCCTCCGCAGCCGCCCCTCGCCGAGCGAAGCCCACAGATCCGGCGAGGAAAATCGCCCCGGAAAGAACAAGACGAAGCAATCACGAGAGAGGTTGGGGACGAAGCTCGAATAAAACGGGAACAGCACCAGTAGGGTAGTCAAACACGCAACATTAATGCCCACGGAAAAGCAGTATATTTACGTAAATGCCACCGTTGAACACGGGTCCTCCACGTGATCCCTCTTCCCTCGTGCTGGCTCGCGAGCCGCGTGAACCGGGTCATGCGATTTGGATGCCGCGTCGAGTAGCGACAAAAGTCACGAATTGCTCGTGAGGTCGAAACGTGGCCTTTTTTGAATACTATTTTTAACATGAAGGGGTTTTTTAATTATGATAAAAAAATTATTTTACAAATTATAAGAGCAAAAGATAATATTTAAACTATGTGAAGTAAAATTAAATTTGCCTTTCACACATTGTATGGTCGTAAAGGCTGCGAGTCACCTCTGGAACATAATTGAGTTGATGACAACAAGATAGAGTTGTAAAAGTGAATAATATTTTGAATTTCGATGAAGTCGAGACAACGCTCTCCTCTGTCGTAGTCAATTGCAGCTTCTCGATTTATCTCCTCACATATATAATCGTGAGACTGATCGTGTGAAACCGCTGGGATAACGGATTCCACCTTTTACAGAAGTAAAGATTGTAAGTCGCTTCCGAGACATGATTGAATTGGTTACTGCAAATTAGATTTATTAAAGTGGACAAAGATCGAATTTCAATGAAACTGAGACAATGCATTTTTGATAATAATAATTTTTCTTCAATGAATAATGGACTAAAGAAACATTCATCGATTTTTTTTTTCATTAACTATAATATCGATTATATGGAACTGTTAAGGATAATAAATTATACCTTTTACTTAAATGAATTTTTTTTTATTAATTTTGATTATCGATTTCATATAATTGAATCGAACACTTTGAAATTAATCGATATAAATGGAATGCACGATGTCAAATTGTCAATCACGTATAAGCAACATTATTGCTCTTTAGTGAGCAGTAAGAGAGAGGGAGAGATGAGACAGGAATTCTACCGCTTCTGCTGCAGCAGACTATGCACCGTTGCACAAAGTACTGCCGATTTAACATTTCCATTATTAGTACGACATTTTATTTAATCGCGCAATTGTAATTTTCGAATTAACAAATTCATTATAAAATTTATGACAAATGATACTTATTAATTAACAGCACATTTTTATAGTGCTCGTAGTTTAAAAATATTAAATTTTTAAATTTTTGAATATTATAGATTTGTCAGTCAATTCTGTTCGAAATTAACTGATAGACATAGAAAACTCCGGACAATTTCAAACCAAAATCAATATAATTTCGGAGGTCTCTTTAATGTATGTATGTCTTCATATAATAAGTATAAATTAAGAATAATAAATTTTTAAAATTATAAAAATTTAATAAACATCGCTAATAAATTCCTAGGATGGTCCTAGTTAAAAACACATTAAATTTTTTTAACTGATACACTTAGAAAACTTTGAATCATTTAAATCAAAATTAATATATTCCTAAAACCTTTTAATCTATGCCGTCAAATATGAATTTGATATTGTAAATTGAGAATAATAAAATTTTAAATTAATAGAGTAAAAAATTAAAAATAGAAAAAACTTTCAAGAATAGTAAAATAAAAGGAGGAGAGATATTATGTGCTCGGTATTTTAGTATTATGAAAGTTAGATAAGTAAATTTAAAATTTCAAAAATCTCCCTACACTCTTAAGTAAAATATAGTTATGAATAACTTTTTTTAAAACATCTTTTTAATTTTATAATTAAAATATTTTCGATACGTCGTATAATAAAAAAATAAAAAGTTTTTTTTTGTTAGGATCAAAAGGATATTAAAAGAATATCTAATAATACATTATTTTAATACTGTTGTGTCATTATTATAACATATAATAATTTTAATTAAAATTGACATAACATGCAGTAATTTTAATTAATATTATCATAAATTATATTGATTGAATTAAAAATAATTCTAATCAAGCTTAAATAAAAATACTTTCAATCCACTAATTTTAATAAATTTAAAATAATTTGAGTCCATATTAATTTTGATTAAAACTATTATCTTTTGTTATAAGAGACATCCTTATAATTTAAAATAAGTTAAATAAATGGTTTATTAATTGAATTAGATAATTAACTAACCTATGTTAGATTAGCTATATAAATATTCACCGTCATGAATTTACAAATAATTAATTAATAATAAGTCAGGAAGAATGGTAGAATCATTTCCTCTAATATAAAAATGATAAATTAGTTGAATAGGATAATATTATTCTGCTGACCATATTATTTAATTAATGCTAAGAGTTAAATTATTTAATTTTGCAAGGTGGATTCTTATCTTTAGGCAAGTATCAATAAAAATATTAAAATTAATAAATTCTCAATGGATACGAAATGCTAAAATTGATAAATAATTTCATTTCATTTTTTTAAAGAAATATAATATCATATCTCGAATCAATCAGCCTTATCTTTTCGCTCACGATATTCTTTGATTTATTTTTTTAAGCAAAACGTAAAATCCACCCAACCAAAAATTTTCTTTTCTTTTCCTTATTTTAATAAATGGCTTAATTTTTTCTGTCCGCCACGTGTTTAATTAATAATGAAAGGGGATAGAAACAAAGACTACTAGTCTCCCCAACTTTATCTTAATTTTGACAAAATGTGAATATTAAAATAATTAAATAAATAAGGAAAAATTTGGATTTAATTTTCTTCATTAAATTTGATTTTAAATAAAATTTGGAATTTTTTTGACTTTTTGTTATATTTTTAAATAAAATAAAAAAATTATTTTAGGAAAAAATCTAGTAAATTTGTGTAGATTTGGTTCCTTTTTTTATTTAAAAAAGGAATAATTTAGTTGTGTGAACGGACTTTCTGCGCTTTCTTGCTCGCTTCGCCTTCTAGAAAATTCCAACGACTTCGACTCGCGAATGGTTCCAGATTTTGAGAGCGAACTCGGAAGAATTCGATCTCTCTCGCTTCTGGAGAAGATCTTGAGGAAAAGAAAAAGATCATCTTTTTTCTGTTTGTTTTAGATCGCCTTTTTTGGATTTTGATCGATCGCGCTCGACGTAAAGGTCGCGCCTTTCCGCAGATTTCTCGCGCGCTTTTGATCCGCAAACGAGCGGTTTCGCTCGGCGGTCCGCCGCCGGTCGGCCGATGGAGACGGAAGTCGGCGGCGGCGGCGGCGGCTCCCGCGGCGGTTCGAGCTCGCCGCCGCCGTTCCTCGTCAAGACGTACGAGATGGTGGACGACCCGGCGACGGACTCCGTCGTCTCGTGGAGCGCCAGCAACGCGAGCTTCGTCGTCTGGAACGCGCCGGAGTTCTCCCGGGTCCTCCTCCCCTGCTACTTCAAGCACAACAACTTCTCCAGCTTCGTCAGGCAGCTCAACACTTACGTAAGTGGAAAAAAATCTTCCAACAAAACCACCTCCAGATAATCTTCTCTGTTCATTCATCGATGTTTGTTGAATTGCCTCAATCCGTTGAACATCCATTTCTGTGTTTTTCCTAATGTTCTTCTTGTTGTTCGAAGATAACTGAGGTGTTCATCTTCTCTGTTCATTCACTGATCCTGTAATCCCGCCGGCTTTGTGTTTGTTGAATTGCCTCAATCGGTTGAGCATCCATATCTGTGTTTTTCCTAATGTTCTTCGTGTGGTCCGGAGAGATTTGAGTTGTTCATGTTCTGTTCTAGGGTTTCAGGAAGGTAGACCCCGATCAGTGGGAGTTTGCGAATGAGGACTTTGTGCGAGGACAGAGACACCTCCTGAAGAACATACACCGACGCAAGCCTGTCCATAGCCATTCGCCTGCCACCCATTCGAATTCCTCGATCGATAAACGAGAGCTCGAGGAAGAGATCGAGAAGCTCAAGCAGGAAAAGAGGAGGCTTTGGAGTGAGATCCAGAGGCACACGCAGAATCATTGCGAGTTAGAATGCCAAATGCAGGCTTTGGAGGAAAGGTTGCAGCTTCTCGGACACAGGCAGAAGGGGCTGGTGTCCTTCTTGACCGGGGCCATACAAAACCCTGGCTTCCTTTCTAACTTCGTGCAACACTTGGAGGAACTTCACACCAAGAAGAAGAGGAAATTGCCACGAATTGACTGCTCGAACGACGACGATATCCACGGCGAAGAACAGCCGGCCCAAGCGTTCGACATGGAGCCGTTCGAGAAGATGGAATCATCTCTGAATTCACTTGAGGATTTCTTCAGAGGTGTTAGTCAAGCATCCGGGGACGACATGCCCTACGATAACATGATCATCTCTGAGACAATTGCCTCGTCGGCGGTGCCGAGACTGCTTTCTTCTTCACCTCAGCTGAACGTGCATTCATCGCCGGAGATACAAGAATCTACAAGCTTCGCAGAGACTCCTGCAATCGAAAAGGAAGTGGATTCGGGTAGCAAGTTCTCCGAGATCGATGTGAATTTGGAGCCCAATTCTACTGAGGTTGATTCATCAAAAGATGTTGGCACAAGCACAACCTCAGCGGTGCCTGCCGGGGCAAATGATGTATTCTGGGAGCAGTTTCTCACTGAAATTCCAGGCTCTTTCGATGCGAAGGAAGCTCAGTCGACTAGAAGAGATTCGGATGGCAGCCAAGGAAATATATGGTGTGACAGGAAAAGAGTCGATCACTTTTCGCCTGATATGAAGAAGAATCTCACTTCAGCAGAGAAAACCTAATCCTAGTTCTGTATTATAACTCTCAGAATGTTTCCCTGTATTAGATATGAATGTAGATACCTCTGCTATTAGTTCAGCTTCAATACTTAGCATATAATGACTTTTGTGGTGAGATACAATTAAAATTTTACATTGAAAATACATAGAAAAAATCATAAATTTATAAAAATGAAAGATATTTTCATTGGTATGAAGCATTTTGAGTTAAGTTCAAAAATAAAATCATGAAGATTTAGGTCCAAAATGGATAATATTATATTATTGTGGAGATATTTTGATTTCATCGATACTAACATGTGGTGTCAGAGCTATGGTGTATATAGAGTTATGTGGAAATCCTCAAGAAAAATGAAGAAGGTAGAGAAGGTCCAGACCATGAGGATAATGGTAGGGGGACTTCCAATAGGAAGAGGGAAGACCCGGATCATGAAGATAATGGTAGGGAAACTTCCAGTAGAAAAGTTTAGACCTAAACCACAAGGATAATGATAGGAGGAGTTCAGACTTGGACAATGAGGATAATAGTAGGAGAAACTTTCAGTAGGGGAAGTTCAAACCCGGACCATGAGGATAATGGTCATGAGGATAATAGTAGGGGAGCTCCCAATGATCCTTTTATTGAGGGGAGAATTGTTGAGAAACAATCAAAATTTCAAAATTGACAATATCATACCATTGTGGAGATATTTTGATTCTATCAATATTAATATTTTATTTTATAATTTAGGTGTTTAACTTTTGTAAGAGAGCTTTGGATGTTTTTTTTATCATAAAGTACTTTTAAAATTAAATATATATATATATATATATATAAAGTGATAGTCACATCTATTATAATAAACATAAATATATATATATATAAATAAAGTGATGGATATATTAATATATATATAAATAACATCTATTATGTTATATAGAATTGAATATGAAAATAATAGAAATGAAAATGATAAGATGGATATATTGATATATAAAAATAAATAAAATTTAAAAATTTAAAATATATATTTAAAATAATATAAATATAATGATTAATAAATATTTTAATTAAACGATATAAAATTATAAAAAATATATCTATTAAATGAGCAAAAAAAATTTAATTAATAATAATAATAAATAAAATTTATTTAAATTTAGATGACTATATAAGTATCGAACGTCACACTAATTCATTGATATGATAAATTCAATAATTTATGCACGTTCAATCTTTAAAATATTCCTCACATTGATATTTAAATATATATATATATATCTATTTTATCTTTTTAAATGTTTTGTTTCTGTACCACACCTATCTTTCAGTGGTGCTTCGTGGTGTTCGATCAAATAATGAACAAAATGAACCTTTTTGTGATGTAAATTTGTTCATAAACATAAAAGTTAGAACATGATTTTCAAATATTTTTAAATAGTAAAATTAGAAGATAAAAATATTTTTTTATTATTATTTTAATTATCGAGGAGAGTTAAAATACAGTGAAGTCAACCGCGTCGCCGGTCTGATTCGGCGACGATTCGCTCCGGGTTGAGCTCGAACCAGACCTGGCGGAACACCTTGACGATGACGTCGTGATGCTCGTCGGAGTTGAGGGAGAGGTAGCAGGCGAGCAAGCTCTCCAGCTCCTCCGGCCGCCCGATTCCCTTCTGCCAGATCATTTCCACCATCGACTCCTTGAAGTCCCGCTGCGGATCGCAGGAGCACTTCACCACGGCGAACCGCTCCAACCCCGCGTTTTTCTTCCTTCGCCGCCGCCGCCGCCGCCGCCGCCGCCGCCGCCGCCGCCGGCGGCCGCGGCGAGCGCACCTTCACCTTGGGTCGCTGCCGAATCTTCCCGCTGATCGACCGCCGCGGCTGCGCATCCCTCAGGCCCGACGAATCACCCGGCGGGACCCGCCGTCGCCTGCGGAGCCGGAGGGGTCTACGCCGCCCTATCCCGAGGTCGCAGCCGGAAGCCTCGCTCCCAGAATCCGACTCCACCCGCTTCGCCGCCGCCGCACGACGCGAGAAGGGGATGATGTGACCGAGGGTGAGCTCCAGATCCCCCGCCCGGTACTCTCCCTCTCCCCCGAGAGAGACACGCCGCGGGGGCGCCTCGACGGCAAGGGGCGGCGGGAAGCGGTCGGAGAAGGCGAGCAGGCGAGCGGAAGCGGAGCGAGGCGTCGGATCCGTCGCCGGGCACGGCGACGGCGGAGGAGCGACGGCGGCGACCGCCTCAGCGGGATCACTCCCCCGCCGGAACTTGGACGCGGATGCGGTGAGCTTACCGAACCAGGAGAACGGAAGCACGCGGGCGATCGAGAAGCCGGGCGGCGAAGCATCGGAGGTACGCTTCTCCGCTTCCTTCTGTTGCTTCTGGTTCCTCCGCCATTGCATCTTCTTCCTCTTCGGCTGTTACAAACGACCCGATACGATACGATACGAGACGAAGCAGAAATCGGAGCGGAGTCGCTTAAATGGAAGCGAAAAAAGCGAGAGAGAGAGAGAGAGAGGTCTCCGTGTCGGTTACGATCGTGGCGGTCACTTTCCGGTTTAATCATGATTCCAGTAGCTTCCGGTGGTTGCGGTTTGAAACGAAGTGGCGGAGTGGAGCTGACTCAGCATATAAAATATAAATATAAAATTATTTTTATTAGATTATTATTCTCAGTGGAAAATTAATTAATTATTAATTAAATCGATTTGAACCGAGCGGGGTCGGTTCGAGTGGGCCAGACCGTACAGCGGGCGAGAACCGAAGAGGAAAATAAAGTGGAGCTACGTTTTGGCTTTAATTCTGTCGCTTTTTTTCTCCCCGGACCGATTTTTGAATTCTTATTACCGCCTCGGTCGTACGCTTTTCTTTTTTCTGCGGCTTCCTTTTGCTTTTTGGCTTTAAAATGTTTTCCGTCCGCACGCGCGCCTGCGTGGGGGAGGGTTTGATCGGGCTTGTCGGGCGACTGAGGGATTGACTGAGATGTGAGTGCCCGTTGGGAAATAGGATTTAATTTCAAACACGTTATTATGATAGTGATTATGGTAAATGGAAGGGTAATGAGAGGTTTTATGATGTAGTCATCAATAAACACGTTGTTAATATGTCATTTTGGTTATCTACCCTAGAATACAATTATACTTACTTATTTAAGGCGGCAAATAAATTAAATATTCATGAAAAAAATTTAATATTCGATTTTATATTCACGAGAACAATTAAAAAATATATCCTTAATATTGATGAATAGTGAGTAAAATATTTATAAATAATATTCATTAATAATGACAAATAAAATTTATAAATTATACTAATCAATAAAACATTTATTAATATGATAAGTAAATAAACTTTTAAAATCAAACTCAATTAACTAAATAAGTTTAGGAATATAAAAATTTTAAATGATTAAATAAGTTTGAATTTAAAATCTAATAACATCTAAATGAACAAGCTTGTTTGTAACAACTATAGTGTACCTACTGCATGCAAGAGCGAAGCTTACGTGGATTGTGTTCGTCAATTGTCCTCCTTATATATGGTCATGGGATCGATTGCATGGGGCCACGGATAGCGGATTCCACATTTTGTTGAAGAACAGAAGAAGTGTTTGTCAATTGTGGTCAATTACAACTTCTTGATTTACCTCTTCACAAATGATCATGAAGTCGACCGTGTGGGACTGTTAGGATGATGAATTTTACTTTTGTTGAAGTGTTCATTAAGAATAGCTACGTGGATGTGGCCTAGCTGTCGGCCAACGTGGAGTCAAGGGTTGGTGGAGGTGGGGGTTAAGAGATCTAGGGAGAGGTCAAGCCACTCTCGATGATGGCGAAAAAGGAGAAAGGGAGAAGGGGAATCGGTTAACTAACCAATAACCTTTACCTTCCGATAAGTCGGTGATGACATGGTTGACTATGTAATGTAATTGACCGACTGAATTTGACGGTGTTGACTTTTTTGTCTGTCATATTTGACTTTGTAAAGAAGGGTACTTGAGTTAAGATGAAGAAAACTCAACAAAATCACTGTGTTGTTTGCTTCAATTGCTCTCATTGCTGTAGTCAGTGATGATATCTTAAGAAACATACTCAATTGCGTTGTTGTATCTATCTACAATTACACACTATCAGCTTCTAAATCTTGCATGACAAGTTTTGCTTCTACACTCGTTTGATGCTGGTTGAAGGAGATGCTGCTCTATTATAGTTGATCTTGTAACCTCCCACACTAGTCAAGTCACTCAGTAGTTTTCAAATGACATTCCTCTTCAACAACCACCTCAGCAATCTCATACGGTCAGTCTCGTGATTATCTATGAGGAGGTAAATCGAGAAGCTGCAATTGATCATGACGGAAGAGGAGCATTGCCTTGGCTTCGCCAAGATTCAATCTTTATCTATTTCAACAATTCTACTCTATCGATCAACTCAATTATATTCCAAAATTTTCAGATGACATTCTTCAACCTTAATTAAAATGGTCAACCGGTTGAGGAATGACATTCTCTCTTTTGTTATGTTCTGTGTTATTTTTTCATCTTGAGCAAATGATTGTCCTTGCCTTGATAATGAAGTTATCGTAAAAAGTTATAAAATAAGAAAAGTCGAAAAAATAATTGTAATTGCAAAATAAATATTTTATGGTACTTATGATCATGATTATAAAATTATATATATATTTGTTACTTTATAAATTAAATTAGATTATATATATATATTTTTACTTTATGAATTATATTATATTATTACTTACATTGAATCAAGATCTTAACTCTTTGTCCTTAATTGCATGTTATAATAGCTATTTCCTAACTATTATATTATAATGTGTTAAAATCAATACTTTTATATATTGTTTCGGTTGAAATTGAGTCGCTAGCCACCTGATTTGGAAGTAGACGATCAAGACGATATCCATAGGTAGAGAAGGAAGGTGATGAAGGATCCTGAAGTGCTGCTAAGACCTGCACAGTAAGAGAGGAGAAGATGAGAACGGAGGTCAGGGGTAGTTTGGCTCAACCACTCCGAAGTTTAAGTCAATTTTTCCACTGGAGAAAGAGAGGAGAGAATGAAAAAGGAGAACAGATCTCTAAGTGATCATGTGTAAGCGTGCATAACTGTCTCCGCGAGATGAAGGGGAGATATATAAAGGCCCGTGAGAGAATAATGAGAACTTATCTTGTCTAAATTAAGGAAAATATCCTTGAGTGAAGATTTTGTCAGAAGGGATGTCTCATCTAGGTAAGGAGAACATCTCATCTTCGTCGTAGTAGTGAAAAGTCATGTTATTCATCTCGATACAGCATCATATTACACCATCATGCCGCATTAGTAGGGGAATAGCTTAACCACCCTATCACATGATTGTCTGTGTCCTTCTAGTAGCAACCTGACTAGCTAACTACGGGAAATGATCAAAGCGGAATCGATTGAGCGTTAAGTAGGGCACCGAGGTAGTGGAGCATGGTTGCCAGAGGAAGTCTGAGTCAAGGTCGACTAGGGGCCGAGACGGAATATGACCGAGAGGAGCCTAGTTGAAGTAGACTTAGAGGAGTTGCTAGACATAGAACAGGAGTTAAACCTTGAGAGAGGGGTCGGGTGTGAGATTCTGAGCTGGGCTTAACACCAAGTCGGGACCTGAGCTGCCTCCCGAGTTACACTCGTGAGTCTGAGTTGAGCGGACTATTAAGTCGGGGTGGCTGAGTGCTCGACGCATGATCAAGTCAGCCATCCCTAGATCATGTTTTTTGTCTGTCATGTCATCTTCTTAGATTGAATCTTGATTTTCTGAACCAAGGCATACCGACCCATACCAGTCCCATAACATATATATATATATATATATATATATATATATATATATATATATATATATATATATATATATATATATATATATATATATATATATATATATATATATATATATATATATATATATATATATATATATATATATATATATATATATATATATATACAGTTCGTCTATCCTGAGCACCGGATTCTTACGCACCGCGTGCGCACTCCTCCGACGTTCACGCGCTTCCGCCGCCCGTTCATCGCCGTCCGACCACCGCCGGCAACCGGACCGGATCCGTTAGAACCGCAACTCGACGGCGCACATTCCGGTATCGAATTTCGGCCGGATTGGGCCGGAATTCCGGCCGAAACACGGCAGCAGTGGCTGGCGCCGCTGTCGCCCGAAATTCGGCCGGATTCCGGCCGAATCGCGGCCGGAGACCGGCCGCGGTCGACGCGCCCGGCGCCGGGCGTCGACCGCGGCCGGTCTCCGGCCGCGATTTGGCCGGAATCCGGTCGATTTCGGCCGGAATCGGACAACAGTGTTTGTTGGCCGATTCCGGCCGAAATCCGGCCGGATTCCGGCCAAATCGCGGCCGGAATCCGGCCATCGCCGGACCGCCGGCGAGTTGCGGTTCCAACGGGTCCGGTCCAGCGGCCGACGGTGGTCGGACGGCGATGAACGGGCGGCGAGAAGCGGCGGAGGTCCGAGGAGAAACACTGTTCAATCGCGATTTTTGGACGGCTGAGCTTGAGCGCGCGATCGGATGAACGGTTAGGATGGAAGCGCTCACGGGTGCTCAGGAGATCGGTGCTCAGGATAGCCCTTTTGTATATATATATATATATATATATATATATATATATATATATATAGCAGTTATTTAAACAAAAACATCTTAAAATTATTATAGCAGTTATTTATTGATTACTGTACTGTTATAACATCAACTAAATAACTGTTAGTTTTTTTTTTGTCATAATAATTTTATAACTATTTTAACCTTTTAAAAGTAATGTTGATCAAATTTAAATGTTATTAATTAAGTTGATAAATAATTTTTTAATATAAAATTATTCTATATATAATATTTTTGATTAAATTGAACTTAAAAAATTATATTTATTTTAAAGCATGATAGCAGTTACTCTATACAGTAGTAGCTGCTATATGATTAAATTCGTATTTTTTTGATAAAAAAATATGATAAAATGTCCTTTTGATTTTTTTAAAATACAAGCAATCAATTATTTTGGTTGGTATTAAATATCCAATTTATATTGATTAATTCTAAAATGATCAATTTAATTTTATAAAAAAATTTCATCCAATTTAATTTATAAAAAATTTTCATCCACTATTAGGTAAATCGAAAATACTTACAATAGTTAAATCAGTATTAAGGGAAATTCGTTCATTAATTCATCAAAGTTGACATTTGATCCTTAAATATCTAAAAAATTAAGAAAGTGCTTACTTGGGGGCGCAAAAGTGTTCATTCTAATTATGAGTGTTCTTTTGTTTGTTTGTTTTATTTTTTTTTTGCCCTTTAAATCATCTAGCCTTGAATTCACTCAATCTAAAACGTTTGACATACGCTATTTGCTCTATTGTCAATTAATTAAAAAGGACGTATCGTAGCACCAACTATAAATGAAGGGGACACAACGTTGAAAGCTAAGAGGAAATGTAAGGAGAGGGATAGTGGTAAAGGAGGCATCCACGACCATTGAAAGTGACAAAGGAAGAAAATGACCCCCAATAACTTGGTGGAGCGGTTAAGTCAGTAACAAAGATTTTCAAAGTTTTACAAGGAAGATTATGGGATCGGCTGTTGACGTTAAACTGTTTGTCCTTTTGAGATTTGTCTTTGAGATCGATCATCTTCAAGATTAGTTGAATCGTAAAAATTATATACTATGTAGATTAAAAACGAGGGATGATAAAAGTAAAGAGGAGGTAGGGTAATGTTGATGTTGAAAAATGTAAACTAAATAAATATAGAAAAGCAATGTTATTGTCAAATAAAGTTATTATTTTAATTAGTATATATAATAACATTTATATAAAAATACGAGTGATATCTACGACATGTAACATAAGAGTTAAAAAATGAGAAGAAAGGCAAAAGAAAAGAAATAAAATATAAATATATTATAGAGAAAACTTACAGCATTCCATTGTCGTCTAGTCCGGTTAGGATACCTGGCTTTCACCCAGGCGACCCGGGTTCAAATCCCGGCAATGGAAGGTTTTTTTTTTTTTTTCAAAAAAAAAAATACCATATTTCTTTATTCTAACTTACAATTAACTATTATAAAGTATAAAAAATAAATTACTTGGAACTCATCAAAAAGTTATATATAGAATACATTTATATTAATTTTTAAAATCATTTTGCTTAAATTATTAAAATTTACTCATAATTACTTTAAATAACCAACTAATTAATAGTTGCTATAATACTTTTATTTAATCATACTAAAATGATTTTAATTATGTTTGCATAATTTTGATAAATTAGTAAAAAAAATTGTATAAAAGTTCTCTTATAAATTTTTTAATAGTATGTTATCATGTTTTTTTTAAATTAGAATTGATTTTTTATTTTTAATTATTAAGTCATCGACGACAAAATACTCACTATGCTTTGAATTTATCCAATAAAACAGAAAATGCTATTTTTATTTATTTATTTATTGAGGAAATTCATCGTCATGCACAGGACAAACATTAATTATTGAGAAATGGGCACGATCGAAGCTCGGAAGCTGTGGAGTCGCCACCGTCCTCCGCCTCCCCTTTCACAAGTCCGGCGAAGAGCTCGCCGGGATCATAGTAAATTTCCACTTCTTCCACCCTCAACTCCTCGTCCACCCTGAGGACGCCGACGCCGGTGAACTCCACTCGCTCGCCGGTCGGGGCGCGGCCCTTGTAGGGCCCCTCCATGTACCCCCAGTGCCGGAACTTGAACGCGACGACCGGCGGCGGGGAGTACACGGCGAGGACCTCCCACGCGAAGCCTCGGGGCAGCGCGACCCGGAAGATCTCATGCGACGACTCGAACGTCTCGGCGTCGGGGTTGTAGTAGGGGCGGAGCTCCGCCGGCAGCGCCGAGCGCAGCAGAGCGTTGTAGCTCCCTGCCGCCAGCAGTTCCTCCCCGTTCAAGGCGGCGCCTCCGTTGACGGAGAAGCGGAAGTCGGTGGGGTGGATGGACTTGAAGTCGGCGAGGCGCGTCTTGTGGGAGAGCTCCATCTCCCATGTCTTGACCGCGTTCTGCACCGTCTCCTCCAGCGATCCCTTCGGCCACTCCTGCAGGTGACAAAAGGATTATTGTGATTCGCCACTAAGAATCAAAAATTTTAATCGATCGCAAAATCGTACGATGGTCCTCTCGCGTTCGAAGAGGTCGTTGACCAGGTCGTAGATGGGAGGCGCGCCGTGGCGCCACTGCGTGTGCTTCTCGCCGTCGCCGGAGAGGTGAGACCGGTACTTGTCGACTGCCTCCGCCATCTGCTCGATGAAATGGCTAGGTGAAGACGCAGAGCAGGGAGCTCTCTCGAAGCCTCTTTATATCGACTCCAGCACCACAGTAATTAATTAGCTTTCTAAAACATTTTTATTGACTTAATGAGAAAATTAACACAGAAGATAATTACAACAGGCCATTTGAGTTGGACAGCTTATTAATTCATCCCGTCAAATAATTTAAATAAATTTATTTAAAAATAAATATAAATGAATCAGTTTGTATAAATTGTGGATCCAAACGAGTCGGCTGATCATAATTTCCAGTAAGTTGGCCCATGCATTGACAAAGAAAACAAAAAACTAAAATTAAATTATGAATTTAATGGTTATATATATAATAAAAGTTGTGAATTTTTTATATAATTATTTTGAGCAAAAATTTTATTAGAGAGTTTTTTAGAAATATTTATTTATAAAAAGATCAAATTAAGTAAATTATAAGATTTTTTATTTTTTAATTGATTAATTTATCTATTCTGTGGTCTATTTTGAATTGAGTTAGATTGAAAATTTTCAATTTGTCCCACCTTATTCTACCCTGTCAATCAATTTTTAACGAGTCTATCCACTCTATCAAATCAGTTTGATAACTCTAAAGATAATGACACAAATTAGGCAAAGAGTGATACAAAATAAATTAATTATAAATTTTTAAGAATAGAAAATTCTAAGATCGATACGTATAAAATTTATTATCCCTTGTGTGGTCATTTTTTTTGTTTCATTCACTTTGTTTCCATTCTTTTTCTTGTTTTTGGATGAGCGTTTGACTTTTATGCTAACTTTGAAGTAAAAAATTTGAAATAATATTTTTATAAGAGAAAGCGATCGAGCAATGTGAGCGGGGATGAAAACCCAAGAATTAATTGCCATCGCATTGTGGTTTCTTGTAGCTTTCATATCCTATCAACACGTCAGTCATTAATTTTGGATGAACTTAAGATAATATTTTTTTCTATAATAATTAATTATAATTTTTAATTTTTTTAAAATAAATAATTATAAAATCGATCGTGTAAAACTGTTAATCAATTAATTTCTAAATATAATTCTAATAATTTTTTATTTACTTGGATTAGATTGAGTGGATAAAAATTTTAGTCGGTAGGATCGTGTATGCATGCATGATCGATTTGAGATTATAATTGAATTGATTAGAATTGGATGGAGAATCTTAGGATCCATTCAAAAATATTTAAAATTTAATTTATTAGTTGATAGACTAAATTAATTTAATATTTAATTAAAATTCTATTTATAATAAATAATAATAATAGTATTATCAATGACTTCATATCATATATGTTAAATAAATTTATTTACTTATTTATATTTTTTAAATTTAAAATAAATTTATATGTATTTTAATAGGATAATTTGATTAAGATTTAAAAATATATATTTAAATTATTTTATTTAAGATAGGTAAGATTTTATTGAATTAATTAATTATCAATTAAATTAACTGTACTCACGTGTTTGTTTTATTCACGGTGCTAATTTTTAATTGACTGTGCATCCTCTTTTAATTCTCTTGATTGTGTGGATTATCCCTGAGGATTATCCACCGATCCGGCTTTACAAAAGTTTTTTATTAATCATCAAAGTAAATCGGGAAGTGCACGCAGCGGCCAACCTAAACGCTCAACATTTTTTGATTGCGCTTCCCATTTAGATAAAAATTCTTGTAAATACGTCGTAGCTTGGGATCAAACCGCATGTACGTGCATGACAATCTAAATGTCCTACCACAACACCATGGCCCGGGGACGTGCATTAGTGCATCCTTCCATAAGCTATTAGTATCATCTCCTTCATTGATGAGACATTATCCATCGGAAGATAATCGTTTGCTATGTAAGATCATATTGATCCCATATGAATTTTACGATTTCAACGATTCATTTTCAATTCCCCTATAAAATTCAATCCTCAATCGATTCGGGTGGAAACTCAACAGTTTGTCTCCTTTAAATTAAAATATAAAAATGAACAAAAAATGGGTAAAAAAATGGGAAATTCTTGATAACCATCTTAAAATAAAATACTAAAATAAATAAAAAAATTTTAAATTAGACATTGAAGATCTAACTTGTGTGTTGAATGTGCAGATCATTTGATAAGATAAGCCTTAATAGCCCAGCAAAATCAGACATTCAAAGAAGGGAAAAAGACTAAGTGGGTTACAATAATATTGGCGAAGCTGAGTTGGTTACGACACAGTAGAGTTACAGAAGAGGGTAAAAGTTCGAATCCTGACAAAGTCAGACAATACCCTCTTGCGTCGTGATAACTGCAGTTTTTCGATTTACCTCCTTACAAATGATCATGAGACCGATCGTGTAGGGCCGCTAAGATGGCGGATTCTGCCTTTGCAGAAGAAGGGTTACAACAATCAGTTACCAAGCATAAGAAGACCTGATAAGTACAAAATCGTAAAGTCCAGACGGATCAGCCTAATTAGAAATAAACCTAGATGAAAACACTGACGTGAACAAGATCCAATCAATCGTTACTGTTGATCGAGCAATCGAAAGAAAAATTGATAAGAGTAGAGGATCAAATAGGATAAGCTACGAATTGATCGACTCGGAAGGTCTATTGATCGATCAAAAAGAATCCTTAAATTCAAGCTTAGATTCGTCTCCAAAACAGTGGCTGTCAAACTCTAAAGCCCTCCGAGCAATCCGTCTTTGTGGTAACTTTATTAGCTTCCATTCTTTTAATTGAGATACTTTACTGTATTTTCGATATTATTATATTATTGTAAGATATTTTTTTCTTAATGATTCACCGAACGAATCATAGAATAATAACTCGAAATTAAGATATCTGAGACTACGATATAACAGTTAGATTCTCCAACGGATAATTAAACATTTCAAGTTTAAGTCTCAGTTGTAATGCACTACAAAGGATTTTATTTTTAGTGAAAACGAACCTAAGAACATTGACTATGAATACTTCTCAATTTGATAGTTAATTGGAGGTAATTGTTGAGGGAAAGAGACAAGATCTACCTTGGTGATGAAGAAAATGCTTAGGTGATCTGCAACACTCAATCAGATATTAGAAAAAGTGGTTAGAAAAAAGCGAAAGCAATAGAACAATAGAAGAAGTGGATTGTCTGTCTGTGCCTGCGGAAGCAAACGTTTCTCGGATGAAATAACTATCTTGCCCACGTA
Source organism: Curcuma longa (assembly GCF_044706935.1). Taxonomy (NCBI): domain Eukaryota; kingdom Viridiplantae; phylum Streptophyta; class Magnoliopsida; order Zingiberales; family Zingiberaceae; genus Curcuma; species Curcuma longa. The sequence continues at coordinate 4,585,242 of NC_133866.1, forward strand.
TTTAGGATAAATTGTTACGTTGTTTGTGTCTTTAGGGAGAAACGGTTACGTTACCTATGTTTCTTAGAAAAAATAGTACGATAAACAATGTAGGATATAAGTTCTCATCAAAGACGACTGAGCTGAAAGAATTAGATGACCAAGCCGAGTTGAAGAAGTCGAGTGGCTGAGCAAAAAGAATTAGAATGGACCAAGATAAGGGAGTCGAGTCGATCAAGTTGAAAGAGTTGGATGGCCGAATGAAAAGAATCAGGATGGACAAAGCCAAAGGAGTCAAGTAGACCAAGTCGAGTGCCCACTTTGGCTTTCACCATTTGACCTCCGATTTGATCCTAGTAAATACTCTTATTTCTATCTTCATTCCATCAGAATAGAATTGGCCGATTCCGAGAATTGAATCTCAGTGCTAATTATAAAAAAATTTGAAAATTATGGATTAATCAATCTATGTATTTCTATATTATTATGTTTTTTATATTTTCGTTATAACTCAAAAAAATAAATTTTTAAAACGACGAGTGGTGTTCGTTGATGGTTTCCGTACTTCCCAACTTTCCACCAGCTCCACTTATCCTACAGTAGTTCGTGCGACGAAGACCAGCGTGTTAATTATCAATTTACCCTTCTAACTATACCCATTACGTTTTATTTGAGAAGAGTCGAGAGAAGAAAGGGGAAAAAAAAAAGAAGAAAAATTTTAATATTTATTTCAGATGAAGTGAGTTAAAAAGGAAAAAGAGAGAAAGATAAATTTTATTTTTTTATATTCATAAATTATTAAACAATTTTACACTTTGATTTGAAACGTAAAAAGGAAAAAAAAAATTCAAAATTATTTTATTTTTATTTTAAAATATTAATTCTCAAATTAATTAATCTATTTAGATATCTCATCTTTATACCGTCGTTCCTCACACAATATGCGCCACCACCATCCGATGTCCAACCACTCATATTTCACAACATTGACGTAGATGTCTGTACTCATCACAAATTTTTTCGAGGGCAAATTCAAAAGGACAGAGATAAATAACTCTAATCTTCTTCTTCTTCAACGACCAATAACGGAGCCAGCTCAGGCGATCTATCCAGACTGATCCCAAATTGCATGTCATGAACATCATTATCGATGTTGTCTTGCATGCTAATCTTATCATTTTCTCTTTTCTGTAGTAGTAAATCAAAAATTTTCTCCTTTCTAATATCATTGAGCTCCCAGACTATAACCCGAATAAGCATGAATGTGGCTCCGCCCTTACCAATGATAAAGACTTATTAAAAAATATACACTATCTATTTTAACACCTTCTCTTTCTCAATTTATATATATATTATTAATAAAATTTTATAATTTTCTATCCATCTTATATATATATATACATTATCTTTTCAAGATATATTATATTAATAAATTTTTCATCTATTTAAAAAAAATATATATATATATATATATATATATATATATATATATATATATAGAAATTTGATCACCTGCGCTCCCCGTGCGCGACGCGATCAAGACCGTCCGTTTCTCCGATCGACGCACAGTGTTTCTCCTCGGACGTTTGCTCCTTCACCGCATCTGTTCACCGGCGTCCGGCCATCTCCGGCCACCGGACCGGCACCGATGGATGCGCAACTCACCGGCGCCGGGTCCGGTGGTCGGATTCCGGCCAAATTCGGCCTGAATCCGGCCAAATTTCGGCCGGAATCGGCCAACAGCTACTGTTGGCCGATTCCGACCGAAATCGGCCGGATTCCGACCGAATCACGGCCGGAGACCGGCCGCGGTCGACGCGCCCGGCGCCGGCGCGTCGACCGCGGCCGGTCTCCGGCCGTGATTCGGCCGGAATCCGGCCGATTTCCGCTGAAATCGGCCAACAGCCGTTCTGTCGCGTTTCTGGCCGGATTCCGGCCACAATCCGGCCGGAATCCGGCCCCGGCCGGAGCGCCAGCGAGATGGCTTTCCAACGCATCCGGTCCGGCGGCCGTCGGTGACCGGACGGCGGCGCGACGGCGGTGGAAACGGCGGTGGGTCGGAGCGGTGCGCAGGTGTCGCGTACGGTGGTTCGCGCAGGAGGATCAGGACTCTATATATATATATATATATATATATATATATATATTATTTTATCTATCTCATCCAAACATCTCGTCGATCCCAACCGATTTAATATCATCGGTCCATAGCGAACTACAAATAGTAAATCAGATATCGAGGAAATCTGTGTGTCAACTCGGCTATGCGACCGTATCCAATACGACAAAAACTATACCCTTAAACTGCACTTGATTGACCGAGGAGGAGGAGGAGAGGCGGAGCAGGAGCAGACGAATCCCCACACCGCTGCCTCATCTCCCCCGTCGACGCCATCCACGCCACCGCCAGGCGCCGGTGCTGGTGGCGCGCGGTGAGCGTGGACGTGCTCGTCGATCGACCGGGGACGCGGCTGCAATGGCGGAGGCCGATCTACCCGGGCTGACTCCGCCCCGGTCCGCCTTCCTTTCTCCCGACGCCGACTCACTTGACATCCTCTTTCTCAACGTCGTCGTCCGTCGTCGGCACCCGGGCTTAAGCCCGGGTAGATTCAACTATACCCATTAATGCTTCAACTGCACTTGATTGACCGAGGAGGAGGAGGAGGAGAGCAGGAGCAGACGAATCCCCACGCCGCTGCCTCATCTCCCCCGTCGACGTCATCCACGCCACCGCCAGGCGCCGGTGCTGGTGGCGGTGAGCGTGGACGTGCTCGTCGATCGACCGGGGACGCGGCTGCAATGGCGGAGGCCGATCTACCCGGGCTGACTCCGCCCCGGTCTGCCTTCCTTTCTCCCGCCGCCGACTCACTTGACATCCTCTTTCTCAACGTCGTCGTCCGTCGTCGGCACCCGGGCTTAAGCCCGGGTAGATTCAACTATACCCATTAATGCTTCAACTGCACTTGATTGACCGAGGAGGAGGAGACGAATCCCCACGCCGCTGCCTCATCCCCCCCGTCGACGCCATCCACCCCACCGCCAGGCGTTGGTACTGGTGGCGGTGAGCGTGGACGTGCTCGTCGATCGATCGGGGACGCGGCTGCAATGGCGGAGGCCGATCGATCTACCCGGGCTGATTCAAAGCGGCTCCGCGCGGCTGGACCGGAGAACCGCACGGGGATTAAAGCGGCGGATGACTGTGTCGGAAAGTGATGCAGAGCTCGGATTGCACGGCGACAACTCGATCCCCGGCCGGCGGAGGATCAAGAACAGTTTGGTTTGCGTGATGATACCGTAGAACTGTATGCAATTGACCACAGACGATAAGCTATGCGGACCGTGTGAAAGGAATCTCATATCAAGTGGGCCTCCCTCGCCTGCATGCCATCTAGAATCTTCCACCGTCCTACGTGTCGCTATTCCACGTGGTGGCGTCCCGCCGTGCCCCAAAAGTAACGGCGACGGTAGTTGACGGAGCGCCTTCGAACCTTCTGGTCCCTTTCTGGATTCAACGGTCCTGATCTCATCTCGGAGCCGCAGCGTCGTGGGAGTACAAGGCCACGGCCCACGGAGGCGTCCCCCTCACTCGTCTTGAAGCGAAGCGAAGCGAATCTGAAGATCGGAGAGAAGAGAGGAGGTTTGGGGAGGCGATCCGGCGATGGCGGAGCACGAGGAGACGCTGATCGAGCAGGTAGAGGAGAAGGATCGCGGCGGCGGCGACTCTTCGTCCTCGTCTGACTCCGACGACGAGAAGTCGAAGGCGACTGAGGCGGTGGAGGCCGCCAAGGCCAAGATCTACCGACTCTTCGGCCGGGAGAAGCCCGTGCACCAGATCTTGGGCGGCGGAAAGCGTAGGATCTTCATCTTTCTTTTCTTTAGGGTTTCTGCCTATTCGTTTATTGTTCCTGATTTGATTTCTGCAGTTGTATGTCGGTTCGTGTGTTATCGTGGTTATTCTGATCTGTGGTTTTGTGGATTTTGCGAACGATCTGGCTGATCTATCGCTTTTTGCATGGATTCGGTGGGATTTTTCACCTATGATTTCATAAAAAAAAAATGAAAGAACAAACCCATTGTCTTTTGTTCTTATTAGAAAAACCTGACTTTGTTTATTAATTTAAGTGACAACCTAGTTTCTTATCATAGACTATTCCATCAGACTAGTTTCGTGTGGATTGTTAACGATTTACCGTGGGAACCAATTTCATTTTCTGAGAGATGCAATCATCTTCCAGCATAGACAAAACATTTTTTAAGGATTGAATACTCTGCCACAACTTTGTTCAGCCAAAAAGTGAGGGGCATTCAAGGAGACAAATAAACACAGTCCGATCTGTACGTTAGGTCTTTTGTGTTTATCTCCTTTTTACTGTGTGTAGTAGTCACAAAATCTGTAAAGAATTAGTTGCATGAGAAAAAATAATAGTGGATCATGTTTTATCTTGAAAGTCCAATGGATCTAAGTTGCAGAGCTAATAGAATTCGTTTTCAACTTCCAGAAAAATCTGTCTCCAGGTGCTTGGAGTGTGATTCCATGCACCATGAAGTTTCAACTTGTTCTCTGATTTGACTTGTTCCCTAATCGGTGCTTCGATTGTAGTCTGATTGTTGTCTTCATTGGTAGTCAGTCCCAGTCTGCTTGTAAGTGTGATTAGTTCTGTTGATCAGAAAACCTTTTAATCTACATTTTGCTGGCTTGACTGTGATGCGAGCATTCAATTAGTTAGTTCATCTTTGGTATCCGACAGTCCAATCTTCAGTCCAACCATCTTTCCAATCAAAAACAATTCAAATCTAGTTATCATGAAAAGTCATCCGTCAGCAGAAGAAATATCTGATGGATTTTTCAATTATTCACTGAGTGCACCTTGGAATTAATCACTGATCCAAATATTTCTTTGTTGATTTGACTTGTATTAGTCGTTTGCAGCTGCTGATGTTTTTCTATGGAAGGACAAGAAAGCCTCAGCTGCTGTGCTTGGTGGGGCAACAGCAATTTGGATCCTGTTTGAGCTTATGGAATATCATTTGCTTACTCTGGTCTGCCACTCCCTTATATTGTCCCTTGCTATCATTTTCCTCTGGTCCAATGCTTCTAACATGATTAACAAGTAAGATCATTACTATTCAATTTTCTTTACTCTGTCTTTGAACATGGAATCCTCGTATTGATTATTTTTGTTTATTTAATGGTAGGTCTCGGCCTAACATTCCTGTGGTGAGCATTCCCGAAGATATGACCGTGAAAATTGCCCTGTCTCTGAGATACGAGATCAACAGGAGTCTTGCTGTTTTAAGGGAAATTGCATTAGGACGCGACCTGAAGAAATTCCTTGCTGTAAATGCTTCTAAATTTGTTCTGTTAATAAGATTTGGATCTCAATTTTCTTGTTTTTTCCCTGATTCATGTTATGGATGCAGGTTATTGCTGGTCTATGGGTTATTTCAATCGTTGGAAGCTGCACCAATTTCTTGACATTGTTTTATATCGGTATGACTTTCAAATTTCTTACATGCCTCGTATTATCAGGCAGCTGAAACCTATTCTTTTGCTTTTGTTCGCAGTTTTCATCACGCTTCACACCGTGCCGTTCTTGTATGACAAATATGAAGACCAAGTCGATGCATTCGGGGAGAAGGCAACTGCAGAATTCAAGAAGTACTATGCAGTGGTTCATGCCAAGTATCTGAGTAAGATACCAACAGGGTCATTGAAAGGCAAAAAAATCCAGTAAGACAAAAAACAGATGGTATCCCGTGGTGTCCTGATGTTCAATGGTAGCTATCATTTTCGTGCTTTAGTTCTACTTCAGTCTCTCAGTGCGCTGAATCGAGTTACTGGTTTTTGAAACTTGTAGTGTCGTGGCTGGGAGCTGTTCTTGCGTTTTTGTTAATGTGGTTTCGGCCTCCTAAAATCGGTTTGTGGTATTGCAAATATACATGTAATATTTATGTCTGTTTGGAGTGGTGTTAGAATTAGAATTGATGGGTTTGCAAGACTTTCTGTATGTGACGTTGGTAAATTATGCAGGGAATCTGAAACGGATGGTTAAGGCTTTAAGTTTACGTTTATCTGTATGCTTTGTATTTGCTTATTTGGCTGTGTGCGCGTATTTGTTTAGTGATGATCATGCTGCTATGATTAGTTACTCCCTTTAATGTATCTTCTTTTAGTGAAGTTTGAGGATTTGCAACCTGTTCTTGTCACATCTTGTGTGCAATTTTCAGAGATCGACTCTAAATTCTGGTTCTTGCGGCATCTTGTTTATTTGCACCAGCGATACTCTGGAAACAAGCGTGTCTACCTTCTTTATCTTTTTCATCCAGCGAAAGCGGGTGCATATGAATCAAGTCTCTTTGGAGCATTTCAAGTCAGCTCGTAAAGTATTTAATTTTTATTCAAAATTATTAAATTTAAGTTGAATTTGAATATGTTTAATAATTTTTAAAAATTAAAATTAAAATTATAATATTTTATTTAATTATACATGATTCGTGAGTTGATTCTAATTAAATTTTAATTATTTTTATATAATTTAAGTTTAAATATATTTAAATTATAATTTAATCTATTTAATAATTTAAAATTTTAAAATTTAAATATTATTTATATATTTTAAATTCAAATTTAAATATTAATATTTTTATTAGATATTGGTTAAATTAGAGGGTGGTGAACAAGTTTTTAAAAAAGAGACTTTTCTTCTAATATTTTTCAAATTGTGGGTTTCCTTCCTCCATTTCCACCATAACTCTCTAACAAGGAATACGAAGATAATAGGACAATCGGATCAACAACACTAGAAATACGAATCGACGACACTAGAAATACGAAGATAATATTACAAAAAGAATATAGAACATTATTACGTCCCAATAGCCAAAACACACACACACACACATACCTGTGCTAATTTACTTACAAATACCATATGCATGCTTCTTCTCCTCCTCCTCCTCTGGGTTTCTCCTTTTCTTTCATTGGACAGTGATTGTGAGGTAACGTGTATGTACATGTATACTTCAGAGGAAATACGTTAACTGCTGCCTCTTCCTCGACCCACCTTCTCCGTACAAATCGTTCCATTGCTTTAGCTCGTTCATCACAGAACCCTCCGCGGCAAAACTAGCAGAAACCTGCATTTGCAAAATAATCCGTTGTTTATCTATGACATATGTTAGCAAGAAAAAAGATAGATGAGCATTATAATACCCTATAAGAATCATGCATTCGACCAGGAAGATTGATTTAAAAGATTAAACTCACTTGGTTCTTTGCTTGCTTCAGGTCGTCCATGTTTAATGGCCTAAGGGCAACTGCTGTTTCGCCATCTTCTCCTGTAATGGCTGAATTTGCTGAAGAATTGTCGCCACCTTCACCGATTTTCTGCTTTTCCTGAAACAAGAAGAAGAAGAAGAAATAAGAAATATTGGCTACAATTTAAAAGATTTTAGGAAGCAAAAATTCAGGAATAGACTAGGAGAAATATGTTTGTTAAACTAGCTCCTCAACACTGACGATGTAAAACTTACCAATTCCTTAGATCTTTCTCTCTGAAGCAGCTCCTTGACAGGACGATACGCTGCCGTGACGCATAGATTCTGAAAAGAAATTTATCAAATAATTCTGATGTCTTGGTCTTGCTTTATCAATCAAATGGACGCAGGTTACCTTCTTATTCGCAGGGGAGAAAAAAAAAAAAACTAACCTTAAGATCACTACCACTATATCCCTCTGTCATCATCGCGACTTCCTTGTAGTCAATTCCATCTACCTTTTCTTTTGACAGAAGTTTCTTCAAAATTAGTTCCCTGCTCTGGGGCGATGGTAGTCCAACCATAATCCTGTTCAAGAAATGACAGACATGAGGATCCATATCTTTCAAGGGACTGAACAATCTTCATTCTGCAAATGATCATGCAGAGGTACAACAGAAATACCTGCGCTCGAATCTTCTGATGATGGCTTCATCAAGATCAAACGGTCTGTTTGTTGCTGCAAGAACAAGGATCCTCTCACTAGACTTTGTTAAAAGTCCATCCCAGCGGGTCATGAACTCATTCTTGATCTTCCTCATTGCTTCATGCTCTCCTACCCTAGTTCTTTGTCCGAGCATGGCATCAACCTCATCCACAAAAATGATAGTAGGGGAAACCTTTGCAGCAACAGAAAACAATGCTCTAACGTTCTTCTCATCTTCACCAAACCATTTGGAGGTGATGGTGGACATAGACACGTTAATAAAACTAGCTCCTGCATCATTTGCTATGGCCTTGGCAAGCATCGTCTTTCCTGTACCAGGTGGTCCAAAGAGTAGTATTCCTCTGCATGGTTTCAGGAGACCACCATTAAAGAGGTCCGGTCGTTTGAGGGGAAGCATGATCAGTTCTTGGAGGGATTCTTTAATTTCATCCAAGGCACCTATATCATCAAATGTAACTCCAATTTCATTAGCTGGAATGACCTCTGGCCTGATCCGCTTTTCAAATTCATTATCTGGGGCAACTTCCTGCAAAAAAGTGGCATATATGTCTGGCCTTAGAATCATATAGCAGGTAGGCTTGTTATTCATTGGAAGGTTGAATCTGTTGTGGTGGTAAATGGAGCAACTATATTGAAACCAAAGCACATAAAAGGAAGCGGCATAGGATTCAAATGTCTGTTAGCTTCACAATCATGATTAAGAACAAACACAATTAACTTGCCTTAGCTTCAACTTCCGACCTGAAAAAACTCATTAGATGTGGCTTGGGACATAATGAGTGAAAGTAAGATCATAGAAAGTTGAAGTAAGATCATCCCATCTTGGTGCAAAAGAAGATATTAAGTCTACAAGATGCTAGAAATTGAAGTTATTTATGATTTCTACTGCCTAAATAGCGCCCATATAGCTAGGAAGGGAGTCACGTATTCTCTTAAAAAATAAATAATGTCAACTACTATGTGAATTATAGTAACGAGAGCCTGCTCTCTAACAATCCCTTGATTCCTCAAGGAGAACTCATATAGCTAGGAAGGGAGTCACATATTCTCTTAAAAATAAAGAATGCCAACTACCATGTGAACTATGCTAGAGACTGCTCTATAACAATCCCTTGATCCCTTAAAGAGCACAGACTTAGCCACGATACCATGTCACTATTTAATGTTGCTATTTACAAAGCAGATTATATGCATATAAATCTCATGTTCAACGATAAGCTTCTGTTAATTATGCTTCCTATAGTCTGCCCAGCCAAAATAAAAGATAAGATTACTAGCTGACTATCTCATTAGTCTTTCACTGGATCCACATTATATATTTCTAGTTAAGAGAAATCCTTTCACAAAATTAAATCAAATTTTTAGAGTAAGACTATATTGTATCTATATTCTTCTTAGTAGTTGTGACATCAGACAGTATAAAGAGGCAAATAAAAGAAATAGCGACAAAATGAAGTATACAGGTATTATTGCCTCGCCATCCTTAACGACTGTTGCTGATTTTCCTGTCTCACTGTTTTCAGGCAATAAAGAAGTGGCACTGTTTTCCCCCTTTGAGGCATTTGCATTGTCACCCTTTATCCCTACCTGAAGAAGTGAAATAAATAGATAAATAAAAGTGAGCATTAATATCTTAATAGACTTGAAATTGATTATAGAAGTGCCACTGACCCCTGATTCAACATTTACTTCTAGCTTTATGGTGTCTTTGCCACAGTGCCTATTTTCTTGAAAGATACTCAGGCCATGTGATAGACTGTTGCATTGAAAAAATAAAGGTAACAGAGATCAAGAACAACACAGAACTAATAAGCTCTACGAGAAATTGACTAACCTCTTTGAAGAGATAACAAGCTTCCCATTTCTATATTGAGGATCTTTGGTATTCATCAGATGGTAAGAAACTGCTGTCAAGACAATCTCTTCTATGTACGTACTAAGGGTTTTCATATCTGAGAGACAAATGGAACCTAAGTCATCACACTCTAGATCATTTGCTGCAAGAACCTCTGTGATATGATTTTTGTTATCCTGAACCTGAATAGCTTTGGTATCTTTCTCCAACTGGGAGATCCAACTAGCAAGATGGGTCTCATCTTCTGGAGGCTTAACCTCTACACTGTAAGGGAATAGAGTGGTAACTCTTGCATCAACATCTTCACATCCTTTATGAGTTCCTAACAATCTTGAACCAATTATTATCACTGGTCCTGATAGTTTTGTCAACAGCTGATCAAATAAAGAATATACTTTTTCTGATCTACTAATGAAATCCTGAACATCCCTTATGTAAAGGATTGTTGGACTACTCTGAGACACTGAAATGAGAACCTGGAGAACAGTCGCATGTTAAGCAACATACTAATTTACCAAAAAACCAAGTTTCACTGATTTCTTTAGGAAAAGTATTAACTTTTATACCATGTTGTTTAGTGGATAAGCATTTTCTTGAGATCATGAACTGCAAAAATGTGGAATTAGAAAATACCTTATAAAGTGACTTAATAAGAATTTTCTCATCAAAAGACCAGCAGCTGGTTCGTTGCAGGGGCACTGAAGATTGAAGAAAGAACAAAAAAACCAAGAATTAGACATAAAAAATGCATCGACAAAAATCCATCTTCAGTACTTTTGCACTATGTTTTTGGAGAAACACAACCTTACCATGATTTGTATATCATCAAGCACACCAAGCAAGTGTTAAAGAAAAAAGATTATTTAGTTATCTCCTGATTTGCACGGGTTATGGTTGGTTCATCTCTGATTATTTCCCATATGCCTTTGATATTTTTCTGATTTGCCTTAATACAATACCATTTATGTATATTATAATTGCCTATACTATCACCTAGAGTTTTCTTCTAGTATAACCATAATATATTGAATGAAGAATTATTCACCAAATCATTTTATTTTATATGGTATTAGAGCCGACTTCAATCCTCTGGCATTTATTTTTGTGTTCTGAGTTACAGGAGAGGTTTATGTCTTGGTTATATGGGAATTTGCAAGATAGTCATGGTCTCCCATCCCTTTCAACATCATCTTTAATCCTCTTTATTTCATCTGTTGTCACATTGATTTAGTGATTCATGGTGCTTCTCCACCGAGCCACCACCCACCGTCATTAAGTTATCAGTCACAGTTGCCTAAAGCCACAGCTTGCCTTTCAAATCCAAAGCTATTTTGTTGGCGAGAGTTGCCTCAAATCCAATTATCCACCATTAGTGCTCCACATCAGTTCCTCCACCATTGCGCACAAAACCATAAATATGCAAATCATTTGTAAACCATGTAGATCATTTGATCTGACATTAGATGGTAATCTGAAAATCATAAAATATTGCAGATATTATGTCATCCTGAAAGTTGTGCAGATCATTCTAGGCTAGGTGTGTTGCGCAACCAAACTTTGGAAATTCAAAAAAATCTCATCCATACTTGATGTAAATTGTATCTCTAGTTTAAGGTATGTGTTAAAGGAAAGAGATTATTTGGCAATCTCTTACCGGTTTGCACCCACTACAATGGGGTTCATCTTTGTTCTCTTTTGATTCACTTTCAATATATTTTTCCAGTTTACATGATGTAATACATCTTCTCCATTTATATTAATTATCTTTTTAGTCATATTATCACCTATAAGAGAGTAGTCATCTATTGTAATCATAATATATTGAATATTGAATGAAGAACTATTTACCCAATCATCTTATTTTAGAAGTTTTACTTTGGGCTCTCAACATAAGAAATATTATTAACTCAGAACCAAATTGACAAGTAATATGGCCAAAAGATATCTCTTTTCAGCTATTTTTGGGGCATATGCCATTTGAAACTTGCTAGAACCTAGAATAATTTCAAGTTTTGGATGTGGCTACCTAATTATAAACTAAGAGTGTCTTCTGCCACTATTTTCATGTTAGTCTCCTAACTTTTCGGTCAAGTTAACAAAAATGGTCCCTCGTTTTGGTTTATGAGGGCAATGCAGATTTTTGAAGTAAAAGGCTATTTTCAAAGATAAAAAAAATTTGACAATTATGCAGTCATTAAAATAAGTCAAAAAGGTTTTAACAACTAAAACAATTAAAAATTAGGGGCGTAGTCTTCCAAGAATTTTGGGAAAATCAAGGACCCTCAGTGCTAAAAAAAACAACAAATATAAGATCCCTGTACACAAGCAAATCTATGTCCACGAAAAGCTACATTGTAGATTTGCTAAGAAGTTAGCCAAGAGATATAAAATGCTGCAACCACAGTGCACCTTGGTGCTCTATAGTTTCATTGATCTATTAAATGTTCTTAGTTTCCACAGTGACAAATCCAAAGCATCAAAAAGAAATAATCCTTTAATGTGATGTTGAAACCTTACACCAGTAGTGTTTTTCGGTGATGGCTCCAACATGATTGTCACGTTCCATTTAAATTTTTGCCTTGAGAGCATATGGACCAATAGCCATCATCTAAATGATAATTCTATTGCATAGCCATTGAATTGCCCATTATATTCTTATCCTGAATAAAAGTCAGGATGTGAAAGCAAATCCAAAGACCATTTTGTGATCCAAAGATAGTTAAAAAGTTTGGAAAACTAGAACTCAAAACCAGCAGCATTTTTCCATAGTCTTCAGATGTAACTCTTCCTCAAATGGATAAAATCATTTTCCGTTGTATCCATTCAGTTTTAGAAGATAAAAAAATTCACAGTTGGCAACCCATGTGAAACTGAAAATCAGTTAAATTTACAGCAGCAATGTTTAGGTAGTAAGCCTAAATACAGTCGGTACCTGCGTTTACAGAACCACCTTCTGATCTATGGACATCCATATCAGCTGAGAGTGAAGCAGTCTTACGATGTCGTGTGTTATTATCACAATCAGATCTTCTGAAAATACAAGATAAAGAATAAAGAGAAGTAGAATAAATGTCGTTCCTGTATGGACTTTCTTTCATTTTCCTGCCATTACCTTGGCCTCAACTCCCAACTGCTTTGCTTACAGAATGATCCTGCAATTGGATGTGAAAAAGAGAACCTCTGTCATAAAAGAACTTGTTATTGATTTTCATTAATCTATGTGATATATAGTATATGGAGATCATACAAAAGGTAAAGCATAACCATCAACTGGAAATTGTCTAAACTCTAAAATGCACTTTGTATTTTGCAGCCATTAGCTTTCTTTAGCTTAATCATAGTCTAGAATAAGTAAAGATTGACTATCGATGGTAGCATTCAATGTCAATCTTGATAGATATGCTTTTACTTACCTATGCTGAGAATCAATCTCCAGCACAATATACAAGTCCTGTAATAGACACGCTTAATACAGTTCTATTTCTTATAATTTGTTCCGGTAGAAGTTCAATGGAAACTTAAAACAATATAACTGCTTTCAATGTCATGTGATTTGACTCTCCTATGAAAACAGCATAAAGAACAAACTAAAGCAATCAATTGGGATTACAGACTAGGACCTTAAGCATCAACTAATTGGGAACTTATTACACTGGAATTTGAATAAGGTAATATGTATGGTGATTCACAGGTAAGACAATAATTGTCGTATTACAGAATTAATCATCTTAAATCTTACAATTTTACTAGCCACATTAGGAATGACATGCATGGCTTTCTAGATGACAGAGAAAAGTCATATTAGACTCAAAATGATCACATAATTCCATAGTTACCTTTGACTAAATTGAAAAGAAACCTTCAGGGGCCTCCTAGCTAGTGTTACTTTCAGCTGACTTCATCAAGACAACTGGATCTTCCATCTAATGACATAGATATTTAACAAGCCCAGACATACTTGTTCTTTCACAGTACATTGGAATCTTATTTGGTAAGATACCAATACACATATGTAATGCATCACAGTGAACATTTAATAAGTGGGGAATGGAAGTAATCCAATCATAGAAAAAAAATGCAATGTGGCATATGCACATTCAATACAACCTATGGAAGTCAAGTAGTTTAATTTATGTACCTTCAGGATCCTCCTTCTGGAGAATGGTTGAAAAAGATCCAAATAAACCAGAAATCTTCTCTAATGCTGTGACTGACATAGATCTCCTAACAAACTGCAAAAAAACATAGGCAAGGATGAAAAAGATCTAAAAGTACTTAAGATGTGAAAGTAACAGAGAAGAAACAATTACATTTAAAAGAAGAGTAGCTACTGTCAGTTTTCGACTATTATTAACATGGAAAAAACTGACATTAGCATAAATGGCATTTTGTTGACAGGTTAGTTTGCTTCATTAAAGAAAGCATAGTAAATATGAGTTTATTATCAACTATGAAAAATATTTAAATAACTGCTTTTTTTTTCACATTCAGGAATAAAAACAAGTCAACATGAAACTAATTTGAAGAACATAAAAAAGAAATTAAAATCATCATTCCAACAAACAAGAAAAACATGAATCCTGAACAAACTCTACTAGGAAAAATAGATTTTTTAGTTGATGAAAGTTTCTTTATTATATGTTAGACTATAAAATTTGATAAGAAACCTTACCACATCTTTGTTTCTGGAACTGTCACCATATTTATTCTGAATCTGTGGCCAAACAAAAGGTATCACAATCAGAAGCAGGGTTAGAAAGAAAAATATATCTAGAATTAATTACCTTAATGGAGAAATCAATCACATCCAGCAACAAAAACTTAGCCTTGTAGTAGTGGGCCAGAGCCTTCACAAGCATCTGCTGATAAAGCTCTTCAATTAAAGGTCATTATAATTAGTTACAGATTTCAATATATCAGGATTGAAACAAATTCTTCAAATGTCACATAACACAATATTTCTGGTTTACAAACTACCTGTAGGGCCTGAAAGCAAAATAGCCCGGCTTGCAGGAGAAAGGTTCCTAGTGTACTTCAATATGTCTGTTTGTTTCAAATGTACATAGGCTGTACTTGTCAGTATAACTTTGGTCTGCTCACTGTCATCAAAATCAGCAGCAGCACAAAGAAATAAGGTATTTGGATCCCAGTATTACAAAACAGGGCATACTTGATCAACAGAAAACACAAAAACATAAACTAAAACAACCAAAATTTTGGGGATATTAATCTGAGAATGCTAGGTTATAAGGAGTTTTAAGTAAGCTTTGATAAGAGCTCACTTCTGATAGTAGCCACAAAACTCGGCACTAAAGACAACCAAAGATGAAGAAGCTGTTGCTAATGCATTAATAGCTATTGCAGTTTTTATCAACATATCTCTGCTGAGGTACAATCAGAAAACACAGTGATAGCAAACAAAATATCTTGCAAGTCAAAAACATCTGACCTGCTCAACGATAGAGGTAGCAAGAAAATTAAGCCAAGCATAGTTCTGATTTCTGAAAACTGAAGAAACGAGTGTTTTAATAAATGAAGTGATGTGTGAGTCTTGGAAATTACTACCTTCACTGAATTGAAAGAAAAAAAAAGTGATAGGTATCTGGTTACTGTGCAATGAATAAGGACATTTTATTCAAGATGATAAAAAGAAATTATCCACACTAAAAGATTGCCATTTGTTAACTGCTATTGGTGTATATATGGAAGCGCAGAGGTATTTCCTTGTTGCTACAAGTCTACAACATTATGCTCCTGGTTCGAAGCTGCTTTAAGGTTTAGTAGTCATGGCTAGAAGCAACTGTAACCCTGCAAAGAAGGTAAATGACAGTGCAAGAAATTAAAGGCATATCAAGATCAATGTAGGGGATTATCTGCTGACATAGCTTGTATTTCGAGCTAATATCTGATTCAATGCTTCGTCCCACGGACGGATCTAGGATAGTCATGATTTATTGTTGTTAACCAACCAGCATATTTCATTAGAAAGCCAACCAGAATGGCCACAACAATGTTGTCTTCAGAGCAGTTTTTACTGTGCCTTGGAGTTTTGCAGACACATTAATACCTAAAACTTCTGTCAACTAACTAGAAAACCTTTAGCTTTATAGCTCTTAGTATAGACAACTATGTTACTTGTAGGAATCAGGTCATATTAACAATTTCCGTAACTTAAGCAAATATGTCTACCATGATAGTAAAATTAGATGACCTTCTGATATGGACAAAGTTTGCACTTGGCACATGGAAACACTATCAAATGTATGGCCTAATGTTGTTCTATATTTTCCTAATTATTATTACCAAGAGAAGAAGTTCTAGTTCTGTTGCACATTTATGCTGAAGAAAAATATTAAGGATATAAATATGTAAATTTCCCTTTCCTACCAATTTGAGTTTTTGAATAAGTGGTTAGTCAATCAGTTTTAATATTTTAATATGATATCAGAGTAGGAGTAGGAGGTCCACAATTCAAATTTTGTTTGTGAAAAAATATTACATCATCAATTCATATGTTGGGTTTGGATCAATAAAATGAAGTACGCCCACAACCCACTTGCAAATGAAGGGAGAGTATTTATGGTATAAATATATAAATTGGTTTCTTTCCTAATAGGTTGAGCTTTTTCTATGAGTGGTTAGTTAATCAATTGTACAAAAACAAATTACCATCACTAGATGGACCACTATCACCTACTATTTATTTGACCCTAAAGTGCAGCTAACTCCCTAACTCTGAATAACAACACTTGTGATCTTTGCCAGTTCAAATACACCATCGTAATGTCAAACTTGCACCTTAGTTATACAAACGATCCCTAAAATGTTGTTGCCTTCTTAGGCAATCAGAGAACAAAGAAAATCTGCTGCATTCGTAGATCTTGAAAACATGTTTTCAAAAATCTGCTATGTTCTTGCTTTCCAAGATTTATTCTTTAAAATAAACCAAAATGAACTACAAAAGGATAGCCAGGAAGAGAAATCAGCTGGCTGTTGGTGCAGTCAATTAACACCCACCATTGTTTTCAAAAAGGTGAAAAGGGAATAACAGATTAATCATGGTCTCAATCACCCTAAGTAGATTACCTCCTCCATTGATTTGAAAAGTGAAAACAATAACAATATTGAATGCTAAACGCTGGGCTAAACGAGCTAAGCAAATCCTAAAGAGGATCGATAAATTAAAAGCCTCGAACACCCTGTCACCCATCTATCTCAGCAAGGAATGTTATCCTTGCAGAAAAAATAGAATAAAATATATCAAATAATGGGAACAAGACAATCCAAGGAAAGCAGCACATGATTTCCATCAGAAAACCCTCGTGATTCTGATGGGCGTTCTCTTCCTAGTGGACCCAGGCCTAGAAAGCAAACCGAACCTCGACAGAAAGACGAGTTGATAATTGCCTAAACTGTTTCTTTTTCGAGGACGAAGCTGTCAATTACCTAAGGTAATAAGGGAACTCATCGAAGGTAACTCCACTATCCTCCCAATCCACCACCTGCCGGCGCAGCTCCTGCTCGAGGAACTCCGGCGTGAGGCCACTAGGCGACGACGACGACCTCGGCGCCGTGGCCCATTGCCCGACCGCCTGGCCCGACGCCAACCCGATCCCCACGCCGAGCCCGACCCCGATGGCCGACATCAGCAATCTCTTCTGCTCCATCGCGGGCACCCACAACACGCTGCTGTCCGACGGATCTGGAGCTCGCCGCTCGCGCGGATTGGCATGCAAGGATTCGAGGAAGAAGAGAAGCTTGACCAGGAAGGAAATGGGAATTCTAGAAGCGACCAAGAGACGATTTCGGAGGACGCCAACTCGCTATTTATAGAAGCGAACCGCTAAATTTATTTTATTTTATCGAAATAAATAAATAAATATACATTTTAAAAAGAGGATTTTCCAAATTCCGAGTTGGAAAAGGCCGAGTGGGTCTGACGTGGCTTGGTTGGCTTTGAACGTGGCACTGACAGGAGTCTTTTATTGGCGTGGGCCCCGGCGGCTCTGGCCGTTCTTTCTTCATTGCCGTCCGCCTATCAAGGCTTGCCACGTAAATATTAAAATAACAATAATTAATAAACTCAATGATAGACAGCGAAATAAGTGTTTCTTAAAATAAATAAATAAATAAAGGAGAACAAAAAAAAAGTAAACATTATAATGAAAAATTTATGATGCTGGATCACTTTTTGATTTATTAATCAGATTATAAAAATTAAATATCTAAATTATAAAAAAAAATTAAAAGGACAAAATTACTTAGGAGGGAAGGGAAAAAAAGTATTACATAGTTTAACATCAAAAGTGAGCACAAATAAGTAAACATTCTCGCTTACCTAACCGCATCAATATAAGCACTTGCAAAAACTTAAGCCTTTTTTTTTCTTCCAAAAGCACCATTAAAAGAGAATAAAAATTAAAAGGGTGCCTTTTACTTTTATTTTTATTATTAAAACAATGCTTTATTTTGAAAAACAATAAAACACCATCTCATCATGTTTTTATTAAACAATATATTTATTTCATTATTATTATTATAAGTACAATTTTAGTCAAATCATTTTAAGAAGTAGATTGATCAAAATTATTCCATATTTTAATATTTTAATTAATATTTGAAAGCCGATTATGTTATAGTCCTACACTCCTACTCATGGTGACCTAGCCGAATTGAGAGAAATTATAGGTATTATTGTAAGTCAATCAATTGGGCAACTAGGGTCTCAATTAATATTAAGAACTTCCCATATCGGTGGAGTATTCACAAGTATCAAGTATGTACGAGCTCTTTTAAATGAGAATTTGGTTCATCCTTCAGTAAAAAGTGAAACACGCCTCATACGATCAGCTCCACGACCATTGTCATTTTTTCAAGTTATCATAGACATTTCATATGTAACTATTGAGAGTTGGGATATTTTAAGTGATGTAATAATAATAAAGAAATAAAAGTATTTTTAGTAATGAAAAAATAATATATATTATTTATTTATTTATTAATAGTAATTCTTTGATCCGATAAATTATGGAAGTGATTGATTACGATTTCCGTAAGTTTCTTATCCACCATAAGATAAATGAAAATAGATCCTAACGGACGGACGATCCAACATCATAAATGTTCTAAATCCTAAAATGTAATGTGTCCGGATGAGATTTAAACCATTATTGTTTAGGAAATCTATCACATTTTTTCATCTTCAACAAAGGTGAAATTTGTCAGCGACCCTACGGTCGGCCCCACGACCATATGTGAGAGGTAAATCGAGAAAATGCAATTAACCACGACGGAGAAGGGTATTGATCGGTTTCGTCGAGATTCGACTCTTGTCCACTTCAGTAACTCTGCTCCGTCGTAACCAACTCAACTATGTCCCAAGAGTGACACATTTCTTACCATCGCATTATAATCTCGAGGGTTATATCTATATTTTTTACCATGTGCAATTTGTGATGACCATGTGTAATGGAATTGTGACGGTGTTTGATATTTAGTGTGATAGGGCAGATGTATAGGTTATCATGCAGAATGACTTTGGTTTAGAATAACTTTAGGGTTTCGGTAGTGATGGGGCTTTTCTCTTTTTTTTTTTTTTCTCCCTATCGTGTGTTGTTGCATCAGAAGAGGGCAGGAGCTTGTGCGGTACACGCATCGTGCAAGTGCCATTTTGTGCTGCTGCTTTTTTTCCAATCAACAAACTCAGCGGCCGCCACCCAAAGTTGTGTTTTTTAGGTCGCCAAGATTCTACCGGGCCCACTTTAACTTTATCGTCGCACCACCGACTGAACCCGTGCATGCCTTCCCATCAGCCTCCATCGGCTATAACGGATCTAGGGACCGGGTCGATGCATCGATCACCCAGCTGTGCCAATGTGATCGGCCGGTCCGCGGCTCAAACTCTTCGCGGCAGCGATACTCGAGTGGGATCTTTGAATAAGATTTAGAGGGGCCGGCGAATGGATGTCTTTCGATGGATATCGACTAAGATTCGACTCGGTTGGACTGTTGGTTTTGCCCTCTGAGTCTACACTGAGCACGAACTTGGCAACTAGATCTGCTGTTGCAGATGCCATTTGCTCACCTTTAACAGCACCATCCGAGTCACCTTCCAATTAGGCCGACATGGCATGTCTACGGTAGGCCCCTCCACAATTCCGAATTCTACTGAACCCGGCCGTGAAGTGGTGTACGAGCCAGAAGGGGTTGGTTTAACTTTGTCACTCGATCTTAATCCGAGCCAAACTTGAGCCAAACTATAATTAAACTAGATTTTTCAAGTGAGATTCAACTTTTTCACAAAGAAAAGTTTGAGACTTTAATTTTCTTTTTTTTTTAAAGAAAAAGGGAAAAGCTTTCAAGCATAGGCTTAATGCAAAAGCCACTTTTGTGGTGTGGTGGGGTTTCCTTTGTTCCAATGCTTTTTGTAGGAAGCAAATTAGTTTGATTGCTCCAATGCTTTTGCTAGGCGATTAATCTCTCTTAACTAACAATTAGTTTTTAATTATCTTAGTGAAAGTCAACCTCATTGTGGTAGCAAAGTTGCAAACTTATTTAGGAAGGAATTAATTTGATGGAAATATTGTTTAATAATAAGTGAGGAGCAAAGTGGCCCTATGCAAACTTTCATAAAGAAAGAACTAGTTTAAAAAGAAAAAGGAGATAAGGAATACTTTTAAGTTGTGGTTCGAATCTTCTCCGAAATTTGCATTAACGGAAGTTTCGTACATCGAGTTTATCTTCTTTTTTTTTATAACATCAAAATTTATAGATGATATTTAGGACAATAATAACACTTTGTTTGATATTGTTGAGACCAAGATATTTTTTTTCTCAATTTTTTCCATTCTTCGATTATATACAAAAAGATCGAAAGAAAATGACTACGAGCCGGGGTTGCGGCCGGATCGAACCCAGCAGCCTCGGCCCAGGGTTGCGGTCGGATCTGACCGGGTGGCCTCGGCCCAGGGCCAGGCCTGGACCGAGCGAGGCTGATTAGGCCCGTCAATTATCAGTGCGCGTCATGCAGCTTTAAAATTCGTGCGGTGTAGTAATTAATTAGGTGGCTTTAATGACGTTATTAGAGGTTAATTAATCCGCGTCCTGCTTTTTCTCAACTACTTTTTGTGGAATTGTGCGTGATGTTTAGGTGTTGTTTTATTGTATTTTGTGTTAATTGATGAATGGATAGAGATTTATTAGAAAGATTTTATTTTAATCATAAATTTTACATGTGTCACGTATTTATTAAAATTTTAATTATGTATAATCTTTTATGTTAATTAAATAATCATATATTATAAAATTTAAATATACATAATTAATTAAAATTTTATTTTAATAGGTATATCATATTTTTAATTAAGTGTACGATTATTGCCATGATTTACTATAATTTTAAAGATGGACTGAGGATGATAATAAATCACCTATAAATATTCAAGAATAATAATTTAATCTTTAGAAGGTTCTAAAATATTAAACAATATTAAGTGATGTTCAAAATGTTCTTCAAATATCAATAATCGAAGATAACAATCATTTTTTTTCACATTCAATTATCATATTTATTTAATATAAAATATAATTTAAATTCACACGTAATTATGTATTAGTGTAATTGATAGTCGACATTGCACCAGATCAAATCAAAGATATTAGCAGGTGGTGGAAATGCTATCGTAAATAAATTATGAATAAATTTAATATTTAATTTGATAAAAATTTATTTATGTTCATTTAATATATATAAAATTAATTAAATAAATAAATTTAAATACAGGCCAGCTAACGATTGAGGGTATAATACTCGCTTTTGGGGCATAATTGAGTTGGTTACGATGGAATAGATTTATAGAAGAAGATAAGGGTTCGAATCTCGATGAAGCTGAACAATATCTTTTTCCATCGTGACTAACTACAGTTTATCGATTTACCTCCTCACAGATGATCATGAGATTGATCGTATAGAATCGCTGGTTGATGGATTCTATCTTTTACAGAAGAGGATATAACACTCGCACTAGCACGAATCTTAAAGCAAACGAACAGTTGATGTCCGTCGTCGCATGTATGGTTGCCCTTCCCTCATCCGGATAAGAGAAAATTTTCACATTAGCCCCTTGTTAATCTTTACAATGCATTTTAGTCCCAACCTTTTCAGAATTTCGCCGTGTTACTCCTGAATTCAACATTGTCAAATCACATATGGTCAATTATAAAACATGTAGAAAAATTCACTTTGGTCCTTTGTTAATTTCTCTATTTCACCCTGTATATTTTAAGAAACATTGATTTCAATCTTTTCCACATTTTGTTAGGTAAGAATAATAATGATCAACTATAAATGAAAAAATTAACTTTTTATAAATTTAATTTTCATTTTCTCATTATCAATTAATTAAAAAAATACGTGTAACATTTTTTAAAAATAAAAAAATAACCATGTTAATAGATTGGACAAATGATAAGGTTTTACAATTTAAAAGAAAACTAAATGTTTAAAATCTTTATTAACCTTGATTTAATCGGTTGATGAAATTTTTTTATTAAATCAAAAAGTACAAATAAATTTTAACCAACTATCTAACATTATAAATTTTTTAAAATTCCACAAATATCATTATCTTAAAAAATTAATTCCACTAGAAAGTTTGTTTCACTTTAGCTCTATTCCTACTTTAGCTCATATGCTGAATTAATTACGATCCCGGGAACAAATTTATAAAAGAGATAAATTTCAAATTACAGTTGATCACAATGCAGAAGAGTATTACCTGACTTCATCGTGATCAATTATAATTTCTACAACTTTACGTCGTCCTCAAGATGGTCGAGGGCTTACCATCGATAGCTCTGGCGGCATCAATTTCATCTTTTTTGTTAAAGATAACGGCGTGGTTTGATTAAAAGTCAGGGGCAAAATGTAATATATTAACTAATAAGGGTTCATTTAAAAATGTTAAAAGTTGCGATACCAAAACCCAATTCCCGGCATTGCTTCGTCTTCAATTTCCCCGGCGCCACGCTCAAGTAATCCTCCTTTTCACGTGGCGGTGGCGGTGGCGGCGGTGGCGGTGGCGGTGGCGGCGGTGGTGGAGGATGCAGCCACCACGTTCGGAGAACCGCCCTATGACATTCGACGAGGTCTCCATGGAGAGGAGCAAGAGCTTCGTCAAGGCTTTGCAGGTACCCTTTCCCCTTCGCCGACACCTTCACGTCCGTCTCCAGATCGGTCGCGCCTTCGATAATCCGCCTTTCCTCTTTCGAACCCTCTTCGCCTTATGGTGTCGGATTTCTCGAGCTTTTGCGTTGCTTTGGCGAATCGATCTGTCTGCAATGTCCCATTCGCCGTGCTAGGTTTTCCGGGATTTGAGCAGAGCGATACATCTGTTTGGTCCGGTTCCAAAGTTTCCCCTTTTGTTCGTTTTTGCAAAAGATTAAAATACTTTGTGTGGAAGTGTTCGCTTTGTGAAATTGGGAATTAGATCTGCAGCTCACTCAATTAATGCAGGCGATTCCAGGAAAGTGTTATTTTTGTTCGTTTCTGAAGAACATAAGAAGACTTTGAGTTGAAGAAATAGGCCAGTTAAAATTTGCATTCGATTTTGTTTTTGACGGTGGTTCGCTTTTAATTCAAGTATAGACGTGAATCAGATCTGCAACTCACTCAATCAATGCAGGAACTCAGGAACCTCAGACCTCAACTTTACACTGCTGCTGAGTATTGTGAAAGCTCTTACCTTCACAGCGAGCAGAAACAGATGTGAGTTTCACTTTTTCTTCAATTGAATCTTTTCAATTGTTATTTCAGTCCTTTCTTCGATTTTCCATGGAATGAGTTAGGGATTACTCTCATTCTTGCTTTGGTTCCTCATGCTACATGTTGCACAATTTCTTCAACCCTGATCATGTGATCTAATGAGTTTGCTATCATGTGATCTAATAGTCACGAGTCGCGAAAATAATCTCTTTGACTTGTATCGACACAAATTTTGTGCACCAGACTGCCCTCACTGATTCATACTATCTAGTTTGAGTCAAATTTCAAAGGGACTAGGGCAAAACTTCTGAATGAATATCATTCAAGAACACTGGTGGTGAGATTAATGATTCCTTGTGGAACTTGTATATGCATCTTGTTTCAGTGCGAATATGTATCGTAATTCTTTGTTCATCTTCAAACTTAAACTATCGCGTAGGGTTTTGGATAATCTGAAAGATTATGCTGTTCGAGCTCTTGTGAATGCTGTGGATCATCTTGGCGCTGTTGCTTCTAAACTGACAGACCTGTTTGAACAACAAATGTTCGACGTATCAATCGTGGAGACTGGGATTTCATGTTTGAGCCAGGTAGGCCTATTGGTTGGCGAAATGGCGATAATTTCCAACAGTTTTAACTGGTTGCTTGGAGTGTGTTGATGCCGTTATCTTCTCAGCGATCGTTGACTTGCCAAGCTTATGTGGATAAAGAAGGTCGTAGCCAGCACCAAATGTCCTTCAGAACTTTGAGGCATCATAAGCATTACACTTTGCCAAGTATGTTTTCTTGTTCAGTTTTGAGTTTTGAGAAGCAAAGATACCACTGATGTAATTTCCATTGGTAATGCCCAAGCCAGATCTTGCCGATAAAACTGCGAATAGCAGTAGAAGCAATATAACAGCCAAACCTAATTCTGAGACATCAGGTATTTCAAATCGTATTGGTCATTCCTCGGACCGTTGCTGCCCAATGATAACTTCAAATTCTGTTGGCATAGGTAAATCTTCTTCAAAAACTCTTTCCTGGCATTTAGCTACATCAAGTGGAACTTCCCGCGCATCGCCATGGCAAGTCTATTGTGTTTTGCAAGTATGATCATGCTGATACTATGTTCATGGTATTATCGAAACATTACGGTTTCCCCTTCTTGCAGCCTCGGAGATCCAAGGACTTCAATACTAAAGCCTGAACTATTCCATCTTTTAGGTATGCTCGATCGTTTAGCATTTCGTTAAGATGGACTTATGTGGCTTGCCATTAGTTGATTGCGAAATGAAATTTTAGTCCCAGAAGAGGCTGCAGCATCACTTTCCTCTCCAAGTGCAAACCATCTCCTGGCAGCTAATGGCAATGCAACTTCAGATACAGCCTCTAACAAATTTGGCTTGGCAGTAAGTCTCCTATTAACTATAATCTCCCATTCATCCAAACCTGAGAATTATGAGGTAAAACAACTGATATCTGATTCCCTTCCACTCTTTTCCTCCATTGAGAAGGAGTTCAAAGGTAAGGGAAAGCTGAGACTTTGGCCTCTATGAGGGAAAGTCGAGGGCCCATTTATAAGTGGACTAAACTTTCCTCGCACAAATGCTTGGTTTCCTTCTGTGTAGGACTCCAACTGTGGCATTTTCCAAACTGTTTACAATTAGTAGGGATGAGTGTGTGAGAGACAAGAATGACTGGATGAGTTCCTCATTCCCTTCCATTCATCGACATCTGACTCTCATCTCATCTCCTTCGATTGAATTCATTCTACTCATGGGGCTCTTCATGCCCTTAGGGAGGTCAAAGTCATGGAAACTCGGTGTCTTTCTGATACAATCATGCAAATCTAAGTCTACCACTGAAACTGAGGGTCAGGAAAGCTAGATCATACTCGCCAGTTAGAAAAGTAACCTTCTTTAGCGTATCTGTGGCTACCACATCTCAGAAGTGGTTGGTTTATTTCTTTACAGGGTTCTAAAGAGGCATCAAAACCTATCCCGGCGATAAAATCCCTTCATGGTCATGATGCACTTCAAATTTATAGGCCTCGAAACTCGAACCAGAAGCATGCTTTCAGTATTTTTCTCAAAGCCAAAAACCTCGACGTCGAGAAACATCTCAGTCTCTTGATGTTGCTATATATTTCCTTTGTTAGCTTCTGTTTAAGCTCTGTATTCTGGTGAAACACTCAGCAACTATATACAATTTTTACCTGTATTAAGTTCAATAAGAACAAAACAAGCGTTCATTATACAAAATATGAAATTTTAAAATAACGTATCTACCAATATCAATGACAACAAAAATATTTTTCAAAAAAACTAAAAGCGTACCTTAAAATATTGTCAACTACTATTTCTGCCATGTTTTCAAAGATCATGTATAACGTCAAAAAACTGCAAGTATTTGCTGCCAAGTTTCTTGAAGAAACTGCAGACACATCAGGTTCCTTCTTCATGAATCAGCTTCGTGTTTCTCCCCACAAAGCATAAAGATTAAATTTCTCTATGCAAAACTGGTGTTTGTTCGATTCAAAAAAAACATGTAGAGAAAAGGTGGTCAGATTTCCAATTGCTTGTGTTCTTTGATCGAGTTGATTATGCCTTCTGCAAGGGTATCTTCGTTATAATTTTTACCAAAAAATTTGACAAACTCCATCTTTGGGCTCATCAAGTACCTGTAAGAAACATGTTTACCCAATTATGCTCGCAAGGAAGCAGTTTGCATTTATTCATCGAATTCCAAACCTATCTGTTATGACCAGGAACTCAAAGATGCATCTTTTTTTTTTTTCCTTCAAGAAGGTAATAAAAAACAGCAAATGAAATCACTTTTAAAAAAGCTTGATAAGATAAGCATACAAATCCTAAACAAATTGTTGTTTCTCGTTGACAACCAATCGGTTAAATATTTTTCATTGCACAACTCCCATTAAGAATATCAGACAAGGATGTAATCTCAATTTAGTATGCAGATTTGTCGATCAGTTGTAGCATGAATAATTATTATTACTAAAAACTTCAAGCTACATATAAAGAAAGGTTTATGAACAAGGCAAAGAATCGTGATCCCATAAACACTCTTAAAACAAACCCACAACATATATGCAATCGGCGTTTCAATTGTTAAGTTCCATAATTATAAGGTGTTCTGCAGTTCTTTTCACACTAACCATGTATCCTCTTACCCAGAACTTTGCATTTACTGCCAAAAGGAAAGCTAGCACGACCAAATTCCTCATGTGAAAATACACGACCAAATTCCAAGACAATATCATTAGTATAATTCAAATCAATTAAATATTTTTTTATTACATTAGCTAGTGTTTCCTTTGGGCTTACTTTTTCCACTTTAATTCATTCAATTCTTCTTGCATATGATATATAATATCCAGACCATGTAATCATGAAAGGTATCTACTAATTAGCAAAATAAGACTTCTATTCTTGCATATTTAATAGACTTTCTTCTTGGATCGATAATATGTAATATCCAGACTATGTAATTAATTGAGAAAGGTGCCTGCTAATTAACAAAATAAGATTCAAAAATTAACTAAAAGTGATTAGTATTAGCGTTGATTAAATGTAGGCAAGGAGATTCTAGAGTGATTCATATAACTGTCTCTCATGTCCTTTTATGCCCGTGATAATTTTTTTTTTTTAAAAGATGCATCATACACATTCATAAGCAACTTGAAGTATCAAATAGCATATAGTACAGACACAATATCACCAAAAATAGTGGTATCTAAAGAGAATGTTGATGATTATTGCTCAAAATACCACCCCTTCAACGACATGACTTTTCTAATATGTTTACAATAGAAATTTGGCATAATCAAGCTTGCTTCAAGTTAAGCTTAACACAAAATTAAATAGACAAAAAGTTTTGTGTAACAAAAAAAATAAGCACTGAATGTTTCTCAATTAGTCAGCTATACCAACCCTTGATGTATAATTACACGAAATATCATAAACGATAGATAATTAATGGATACATGCTCTATCACAAACTTCATATTTAGTAACACCGGTCACATTTTAATGCACCAGTTCATAACTCAAAATTCCAAACAAACACCGTAACTTTCACTCAAGTTAGAAAGCAAAGAACTAGAAAAATACAACAATATATGCACAATAGGACACTAATTTCATAGTGTTGAAACCTTTTTGTACAAGGTATGGAGAAAAGGGCCAAAAACTCTAAACATTTATTTTTAATTCAAAATTGTGTTGAATATTCTAGGCCTGTAGACAATCGAGATACGATTACAGAAACACTAACTAATACAGTTGTCTTCAAGCAAAGAATATAAATATTTACTATTGGGTTCTAATGGGTAGATGAATATCCTTACAGACAATCTTATCAACATATTTATTTGAGAGTAACTGTTTTAGAATATCCACAATTATTTAGATGCAGATGCATGGAATCATTTTCCATCTAAATATTTGATATTCCATGAAAACATTTATGATTATTTTGAAGTTCTAAAAGCTAGTCTTACTGTTTGGAAGTTGGAACATAGAAAAACTAGTTTTTAAAAAAATGATGGTATAGTTGAAGCTTGTCTGTTGCTATCATAAGTGCTCAAGTTCCATGAACATGATTTGTTTTGGTAGAGCATAGCAAATCCATGTTTGGTAGAAAGAATATAGAAAGTGAGATTATAAAAAAATGGAAGCTTAACCATTATGTAAAGAGGTCTCTGTTAACTCATTTTCAAGATACAAATTTAATAGCCAACTATAGTTCAGCCCATTCTAACTGAATCTCCTATTTCACTAGCAAAGAGACATGCAAAAAGTTACTTACCCCTCCTCTGACAGGCTTTAGAGAGACAGTCTGATCTGAATCCGCTTGCCATTTTTATCATCTGAAGCAAATGTTGCGGCTCCTGCTAATGCCTTTTCATCTGAATGCTCTGATGTTGTAACAGACCTAACTGGACCTCGACAACAGAAAATTGAAATCTTGTTGGCATCGAACAAAGGCACAGTCTGAAAGATGCAAACATGAGTATTATGGCTTGCATAACATATATGTAAAGGATCGCATAAACATTTATGATGGACAAAAGGACGAGAAAAATAGCATAGTAATTTGTTATGTGATAACCACTGAACTCAAGAAATGCTTCAAAGTTAAGGTCTCAATTAATCTTGAAAGACAATAGGTAGAATATCCACACAGACCATAATTATCCGCGATGGAATAAATACAAAGTCAGTAAATATATAGAAAAAATATAACTTTTAAAGATGTTAATTGGTGCTATTGTTGAAATCAAGGGACTAATGGAAGGTGTTTTGGATTTCACTGAGATAAAGGATGCTCTTATATTAATGCATTTGAATCAAATGATGCCTTACTATAGAGGATAAATTGTGGCAAAAGGTGATACCCTCACCCCGGAGGCCCCTCCAGTACTGCCCCAAGTGATTTGGAATGGAGGTAGATCATGAGGGGCTTCATCTTAGTCCAGTGGCCCACTGCATAAGGAGATGAAACAACCAGCGGGCATTCCACACCCGCTAGGAATCAACCTCAATATTTTTACTGTGGCAACTCTCATGCTGGAACCAGCTGAGCCAACCGTGGGGGCTACTATAGAGGATAAATGAATTTATGATTCAGTGTGACCTACAACTAAATGGTATATGAAGAGGATACTGGAGCAGAATTCTTATGAGAATAAATAAAGCAGAAAATGACAGGTTGTAATGAAGTCTCCGGCAGAAAAATCAAGATCAAAGGGCAATAACCTCAAATCATTTTCAGTGCATAAACATAATTCAAGATGAAATGCCAATTTCAACAAAACATGATACTAAGTATGGAGTCAAAAAGTTGATAGTCACCTGACTATATCGTCCATGTTTAAGTGAACTGAAAAAGGCTTGAAGCCCTTTAATCTCATTCATTGATTTTACATAAACCTGGAAGCATAATCACGTCCGTTATACTTTGGTGAAATATTACATAAATCTAAAAAGGTGAAACAAACAAACCGCATTAAAGAAAAGGAGAAATATGCCATTAAAACTAAACGATAAACAGAATATAAAAAACTCATTAAACCTATTTAATGTGAAATGAAAGTAATTAGTACCAGTAATTCTTTTGACATTTACATTAGCATCTCATCTTGCACTAGGTTGTTGAAGTTGATGATCTAATGACCGATCCTTCATCTAGTATGCTGAAGTTGGAGATCAGATAAGGCAGAAGGCAAATGACTGTTTCAAACTGTAGATGGAATTTACCAGCCTATCTATCAACCCATGCACATATTCGCTAAATCATGCTACAATTCACCTTCTGATCCAATTTTTTTGTTTTATAATCATCGACACGTGATTCAAAAACTGTCACTAAATCCCACTCGCGAGTAGATGCGTATACATTATTAACATTCTAGCTGTAGAACATAACTTACTCAGCAACCTACACCCACGGAAAGGGAGAAAAGCAAGTCGAACAGTGTTGGCGTCGGCCGGAAGATGCGCAACAGGCCGAGTCGGCGGAGATCGGCGGGAGAGCGGCACGGCACCGGAAGAGGCTGCACAGCAAGTCGCATGCGGCAACTGCGCTCGCGATTTCCAGGCGAACGCTATCGGCGACGGCGACGAAAGCCGGGTCGCGAGGGAGAAGAGCGAAGGAGTCGGCGTAGGGTTGGCTCCTCGCGATCGAGAGAAGGGAGAATGGGTTTCGATTCTCATCTCGATTCGCATGCTTTTGTTCGGTTTATTATTATTAAAAAATAAAATGAAATTTCTCACCATATATAAATATTTTTATTATTCGTGCATATAAAAATATTTTTTTTGTTTATATAAAAAATAATATTTATAAACAATTTATTCATAAATATTAATAAGTTGAACATTTTTGTAATTGAATGAGTCCTTTAAGTATATTTATTTAATTGAACCAAAAACCTGGAAGCATAAATAAATGGTTCGGCCTTTTATATTTTATATTTTATATTAAATATGTTTGTTTATTTGTTTTTTAACATTTTCATTTATTTAAATAAAAAAATTTAAATCCTTAATACTTTCTCAGCCACATAATACATTAAAAAGTAATGCAATAAATTATATAGAATAAATTTATATATTTACTATTAAAATATGTTATTTTTTATTTAAACCCTATTTCTTTCAATTACAGGTTAATTTATTCCTGTTGATTCAAAATATAATATTTTAATTATATTAATTTGAAATTCGATTGACAATTTCTGTTAGCGACGTGGCGCACAAAGCGGAAAAGTGATCGATTCAATTATATCAACAAGAATTAATCTTTAATTGTTTTTTAATTATCAATAAAAAAGGAAAATTCGACATTAATGGCTTGAAAAATAAATAAATTGGATTTTAACATCCAACATGGAAAATTAATACAGGAAATAAATGGAAACAAAAATAATGGAATCGTCTTTCTAAATTTAATTAATGATTTTTTTTATTTACAGGGAAACAAATTTAATTTGACAGAGCAAAATTAGAAACATTTGAAATTATCAACAATTATCCACAGCTTTCTCGCCATATTTGTCTCATCGCCGGTCTATTTAAACATCGAGCCATCCTTCAATATCCCTGAACCATCCCTCTCCTCTCCTCTCCTCTCCTCTCTTCTCTTCTCTTCATGTTGTATAGTTTTTGGCTTTTGTAAATTACTGCTGTGCGTTTTGTAAGTATTTTCTTTTCTTAAAAGACGATAAAAGTATTGATTTTGCAGGAGCTCACTTCTGTCCATGCGAGAAGTGGAAGAAGGAGAAGGCCTTCCTCCCTTCTTGCATGGACTGAAGGGAGCTCCTGTAAATTATGTATCTTTTTTTATTGTCAAAATTTAACTGTGTATTTAGTAAGTATTAATTCTTATTTGATAGCCAGGATCACCTTTGTGAATTCACATTTGTTGATAGGTAAATCACGAGGATTTCGTCCTACAACAGTAATATTTTTGCACTGGTTGAGAATCAATTTTAGATCTATTTGTAACAATACTCTCGTAAAAATTATCTGTGTCAATCCGTGATTATTTCATATAATGGATGTCATGGGCTCTAATTCAACTTTATTTAAGATGCTCAATTATTTTTTTTTTGAATTGATTGGTAGTTAAAGTTGGAACTGTCACCTTGGTGACCTTATATTTTTTGAAAAGAGATAAATCATTGAAGGATTTGTCCTACCAATGGCTTGTAGGGGATGAGGAAACCCGTGGATCATTATGTATTTATTGAGAATTCAAGTATTTATATTTTACTTTCTTTACTAAAAGGTGAAATCTGCTATCTCAATGGTTTCATACGGTTGACTTCTATGACCATTTGTGAGAAGGTAAATTAGGAAGTTACAGTTTATTATTACAGGAAGGATATTAGAGGTCGAGATTCAACTTTTGTCTACTTCACTAAATTTGTCCGCAATAATCATTTCAACCATGCCTTTGGGTAAGTATTTATGTTTTACAATCTAACTAATGTTGAAGATGATCAATTTGATATTTTCAATAGTTTTTTATAGTTATCTGGATAAATTAAGAAGCATAGATATTTTGATGGACAATATTATTTTATAAAAATTTTAAACTTTTCAGATGTAATGTATATGTGTAAATCTATTTTTTTTCTTGTGTAAAAAGATGGAATTCATCATCTCAACGGTTTCACATGATCGATCTCGCAATTATCTATGAAGAAATAAATTGAATTACAGTTGATCCCTATGAAGAGAGGGTGTTAAAATGTATTCCAATTACTTAGCATTGTTGGCACGCTATAAGCTTTCGCCTCAAGATGAAGTTCATTGTTGTTTATGTGAGAATTTTGTATTCATTTTTTTTCCAAGAGCATCTAAATATTTATTTTATAGATTGTGTAAATTATAAATCTTATAATCATAAAGTTTAGTTGTAAATACTAGTTTTGCAAATTCTTTTAAATTATGTCTCTCACTCGTAGAATTTAGTTACATTCATCAATTTTTTTTGTAATGTTAGCGCATTCATTAAAAAAGATTACAGATTGTGGATCAAAAAATCTGTTTTGTCATATAATTTAAATAATAATGAGTAATGATCCTATCTTTTACAAAGAAAAGATAAAATATTACAAAAAAACTAATTTTTTTATTTAAAAAATTTATAAACACTATCAATTCACGTGCTTAATGCGTGACTAAAAGTGGTCCTCGGAGGCGGTGCCTTTAAAAACTAGTGCCATTGTTCGTCCTCGCTTCCCTCTTCTTCGCCAGTTCTACGTCGCGAGAAAGCGGGGAAGGGCGATCGGAGAAGAAATGCAGAGAGTCGCGTGAGAAATCGTTGTGCATTTTCAGTAATTTGTAGTTCCTCCTCGATCGTTCTCTTTTCAGACCCTCGAACCTGAGTTTTTGGTGGGATTTTGGAATGATTAGGTCGACGTCCATGGCTTGGAGGCGGATCGCCAAGGGCTGAAGGATCTGCGTAGGATACCTTGACTTCTGGCAGCGCAGGTGATTCCAATCCCCACAGTCTCCTTTGTCCGTATACTTTTTGCACTTTGGTAAAGGAGTTGTTTGATAATGGAGTTGTTTGACGTTAGACTTGTGTTCGATTTCGTTTTCTTCTGTTAAAATTATCGATGGCTAAAATTTTTAGCGCACTCAAAGTTGGCTGACGTTTATTTCACTTTTGATAGTGGAGTTTATCGATCGTGTTGTTCTCGTCCACCGACATCCGCCAACGCTCCCCCGCCCGACTTCCTCTTCCTCCTCTCCCTTTCCGTGGGTGTTGTTTGGTGAGCAAGTTTGTTTAGCTGAGGCTTTGTTCTACAGCTAGTATGTTAATAATGCATACGAGTGACAGCGTTCGAATCACATTGATATTTATAAAACAAAAAATTGGATTAGAAGGTGCATTGTAGCATGATTTAGTGAATATGTGCATGAGGTGGATAGCTAGGCTGGTAAATTCCATCTGCTGTTCAAAACAGTCATTTCCCTTCTGCCTTTTCTGTTTTCCAACTTCAGCATACTAGATGAAGGATCGGTCATTAGATCATCATCAACTTCAAGAACCTAGTGCAAGATGAGATGCTAATGTAAAGGTCAAAAGAATTATCAGTACTAATTACTTTTATTTCACATTTAATTGGTTTAATGAGGGTTTTATGTTCAGTTTATTGTTTAGTTTTAATATCATATTGATCCTTTTTTTTAATGCAATCTGCCACTGCCCATACAAGGTGAGAGGGAAAGATGGTCAGTCACTGTATGACATGATTAACCTCTAGTATTTCAAATTATAGTCATGACAACTCAATTTTACAATTAAGGTTTAGCCTAACTTTTCTCACAAGCAAAATATTAATTTTATCCCCTAACACAATCTTGTCAATGTTGACTTTTCAAAGAAGCTTAATCAAAGGATAATAAACTATACAAGTTCATCAATTATTTTTTTTCAAAAATCTTTTAGTACAACTCCACCTCGTGGATACATATTATCATAACTTTTTCTCCAAAATTCATACAAATATCCGGAGTTCAATTCTATTTATTATAATTCATACATACTTTTAAAGTAAATATTTATAACTTCCTCTAAATCATAAGTCTCAATCAAAATTTTACTTCCACTAGGAGAAAAATCAGCTTTTAATCTAAAAAATGCATAACACCTCTGGTTCGTTATTGTTAATCTTAATTTCAACATTTCTCAATAGTTCCCTTCATACTTAACTTGAAATCACAATAGATAATCCATTTTCATATATTATCATTAGATTATATGCTTATCGATTCAAAATTTGAGTGCACATCCAATAAACATTTCATATGCTCTCCAACTATCACTGTTTAAAATCACTAACCAACAACAAATAGCATTAATTAACTAATTAACTTGACTAATCAACAATCAAAATCACCATTTCAAATTTACTTGTTTAAAATAGAGTAAATTGTGTAGCACAACCAAAACGAAGAGCAATTTGCTAAGAGTTGAGATCAATTGAGATTAATACTAATAATTAATCATTGATTTCTGAGGATCTATGAGGATACACACTGATTATTGTTAGTTAAATGCTACAATCATCATAAATAAGTATCCTCTACCTTGGATTGTTGATTTATGTGACTAACTTAAAGATATGTGTATGCTCTTAAATATTGATTTGACATCTATATATCATCAGCTGAGTTGACTCAGATGTTGAGAAGTCAGCACCTGGTAAGAATTCCTGAGGATGTGGTTTGGACTCTTTACCCTAGCTGCTTTCATGGACTTAATGAACCAAATGTTTTTGGATTACTTGTGATTGTCTTCATATTATCTTGGTGTTCTCCTAATTAGAGGCTGAGTATGAGGAGCATCTCAAATTGATATTAGAATGCAACTAATATTATACATGGTGAGATGTAGGAAAGATTGCCTGCATGATGTGGGAGCTATTATTGGGCCTCGCAAACCATTGATTAGAGATGATTTTAGGTAATGAGTTGTGGGTTTGATTTTGATTGGGACGTCAAGCCTTAAAAAGGGTGATTTGTGACACGTTAGTTTTGTCCCACATGAGTGATTTACTCTTGAGCTTAAGTATTTTGGGCTAGTGGTTGGACCTGAATAGTTACTGAGGCGATTCTGCAACTAATGTGGCTCGTGCTATCTTTCTTTGTGGATCTATATAATCTGTAGGATTGTGAAAACATTGTCCTGACATTCATGTTGGAAGTAATCAAAGCCTACCTTAGCATTTAAATTTATTTAAAAATCTTTTATGTTCCATATTTAAAAATGTTCAACAAATGGTCTTTATCATATTCATCAAGATTTAGTTATTCATTGATTTCATATGTGAGATCCTCTTATTAGCTGCAAACTGGTTGCAGTATTTCATATGTGTGATCCTCTTATTAGCTGCAAATTTGTTGCAGTACTGTTGGTTACAAACAAAGAATGGCACAGCCAGAGAGAAGTGCTTCCACTTCTGCTCCAAGAAAAAGGAGCACGGCAATAGGTAAGTTACTCTAGCTTTCTGCATATCTATCTCAGTAATCTTTTTCTCCTCAAAGCAGATGTGCTTATTTCCTAATCTAGTGCAATGTAGACCTTCCCAGGAACTAGTTTATTCAGACATGGAACTATGATGGAAAAACCAAACATAAAGTTAAAATATAAATGGACTGTAATTTTGCAATTATTTGTTCATGTTTCCTTAATATCCAGGATTTCCGTGAGAATGTAATGTTCATATCTTGCTAATTGCAGAAGATGATTTCGGAAAGGATTTCCTTAATGTCTGGAAATCATCTACGTCAAAAAATTCAATGGCTTATGATGTAGAAACAGTTTCGCAAACTGGCAAAAGTTTCTTTAACTTTGACAAACTGTTAGAAATTTCTTCCCTCTAATTTATTTCCTTTTTTCAGGAAAAATGTATCCACTCATTATTTGATTAAACTCATGAATTTTAAGATTACTTTTTTATTTTTTTCTAGCGATGACTTTGATCTCAGTGGTGACTTTGGGAAACTATCATCTTTTCGAATTGATATGTCCGATTTGGACTTCCCAGTGTCACTCAAGAAGACTACAAAGGCCAATGAAAACGAAACTCTTCTTGGAAAGCAAGATCTGAAGAAAGACAATTTCACTTTCATGTTCGATTTTAACGAGTATGTTTTCAAACTCTTATGAGTTTTTAAAGTTTGAACCAGTTTTTTGTTGCTTCTCTTGTGTGTTTATTTTTGTCAGGATCTATGTTGGTTCTTTCTCGTCAACAGTTATCTAGTTTCTAAATAAGGACATCTTGATATATTTTTCATATTATTCAGTTGTTTTTAATATATTTTTCCTATTATAAAATTATTATGTGACTGTAGGCTGGACAAGTTTGATCCTACAAAATTGGACAAGACTGAAATCCCTTCTGGTAAATGCATGGATGACATTGTACCTAATATTTCTGAAAAAGAGCTTCATAAGCATGAAAAACACCTTGATTTGAAAAGGGATAGCCCTGTGATATCGAGTCATGGAGATGAAATATTGAAAACTAAAGAAAGCTTGTCCACATCCACATCTGATCAAACATTGGGGCCTGATGCTTTAACTGAACCGGCAGGAGAAGCACTTCCTTGGGTTAGCAAAGAACGAAGTTGTCTGAACTCTAAGTGTATTTCTTCCTTGATACAGGATACTGGTGCAAATTCAAATAGTTTTCAATCCAGAAATTCCAGCCCTGTAAAGTCTTCCAACTCAAGGTCTTCTTGCCCACCAAAAAACAGAACAGGATCAAAAGATGCCACAACACTTCAGAATCATGAGGATGACCAAGATGAGGCAACTGGAATAAATAAACCCTTGACCGGATCATTCCAAGTCTATGATGAAGTTGTGCAGAATTCCATGACTGCAGTTCCACAGAGACATACTGAATCTTCTTGGTGAGGATGTCAATGAAATTTCTATGCTTTAAAGTGTTGATGCCAGTTTCTTGTTCACTGTTCTGAAAAAAGTATCATTTCCCTAGAGATTATCTTGACAACTAAGAAACAAAGAATAGCTAGTGCTTCTCCAATCAAAAAAGTTGTTAGGAAGTCAATGTCACCCCATGTTTACATATCCCATTTTCAAAATCTTACTGTATATAAAAAGTACATTTTAAGTGGCAGCTTTTCAATATACTATCATATTACCGACTATCAATTTATATAGCTCTGTAAGATTTACAGAATTGTTTTTTAACTAAACAGGTTTTATTTTTTCCCTTCTACTTTATTTAATGATAAATTTCATGATTTCTTTATCTCTCAATTTTACTATAACACATCTGCAATTTCATATTCTATCTAAGTCTTTGGGTATTAAAAGTTGATTACTTCATTTGTTCTTGATGCTAAAACTTTTTATTTTGTAGTATTGAAGTTCCTTCCTCTATGATTCCTGATGAAACTACAAGAAGCAATGTAAATAGTCCTCTTCAAGTACGAGATAAATTGCAGACAGATGAGAAAAATCATTTAACAAAATCAATGGCTTTAAGGTGAAATAACTAGGATCCTCTAATGTGACTATTCTACTTTTTTCTATTTGCGGGTCCCACATTGTCAAGAATGAACTGATGTTATATAGGATGAATGAAAACAACAATATGTCAAACTCCTCATTCAACAAGGAATTAAAAACAATTGGCATTTCTGAGAGAAACTTGCTGTTAAAGTTGCCTGTCCCTTCCATCACCAATATGCTACCTTTGAAGCGGAAAACTCTAAAGGTTCTTTGTTTGGTTCGATTTCTTTTCTGTAAAATCTATATCTCTTATTTTTGATGTTATCTTCCTTTTTTTATATATTTTGTTTTAGACTGTTGAGTGTTTTTGACAGGTCTATAAAATATCATAAATCCCTACAATTTATTAAAAGCAACATCTTATTTTTTTTGTAAATATATGTTCCCTCTCATAGATACATAACCAGCTTTTAGGACTCTAAAAAAAATTCTGATGTATAGCTAGCTATACAGAAGTCTAAAAAAAATACATGGAACTAAATTTTACCTGTTTGATTGGCAAGTACTCTAACTTCTATAACAAAAGTAAAGTGCTAAAAATTTCAAAATATTTTATATGAATATTTAGAATAGATCTATTAATTAGAGTCATGAATGTCATTTTTCATCCAAATCTATTTGAGAAGGCTGTGCTTTCTAATCATTGTTTTAAAAGCAACTGAATGATACTGCCGCTGCTGCGTAATCATGGCACTAAATAACATATAAATTCTTCCAACTTTTGTCAAGACATTGCATGATCTTTTCTCATATATGAGATGACTACAGGAATGAGATGAAAAGATCTCAGAAGTAAAATTAATGCAAAATTCTTCTCTAATAACAGTTAAATTTTTACTTGCACTTGAATGCAAATTGTTGAATCAATAACTGAATATAATGTTGTCTATTGTCATCCTCTATACACTTTGCAGTTTTAATTTGCTAACAACTTTAGGACCAGTTAAAATTACAAAATCAGTAATACAAATCAGTTACCAGCTTAAAATTCTATTTTCCGTTTTCCTCCATACCATGTGTTCCTAGTCATGTTAATATTGTAAGTGAAAAGGGTGGAGGACCCCATCCAATATATTAAAATAACTAGGTTAAGTTTATCTACATAGAAATATGCTCCCAAGTTCTAAGGAGAGCAGAGAAAATTGTTGTGAAGTTTGGAAATTCAACTTTCAAGCTATTACATAAAAAGTCTAATTGCTTGTTTTGGTGGAACAATAAGGTTGTTCCCTCAATCCATATTGGATTAAAGCTCCAAGCTCAATCAAGGATGGACTGTAGAATTTATGTTTTTTCAATTTCAATCCAGTTTGGGCAGCAAAGTAGTCGAAGCAGAAGTAGAGAAGCATAGAAGTAATGTGACCTCCAGTTGGTCTCCAAAATGTTAATATGCAACATTGTGCAATTTAATTAATTGCATAGAGTTTACAAAATGTATCATGGACAAAAGGCATACCTGGTTAAGTAGGTACATGTTTACTACAAATATTGGAAACAAAATAGTGCTGAAAATGGATCAAAGAAGACCCATGCATTGAAAATTATATAACTTTCTTTTTTCTCAGATAATGGACAGTTTTTCCATAGAGAGGCAAGAAGATAAAGTGTAGGCATTATCACAGATCTTATAATCATGATGATTTTGGTAAGATAAACTAAATATCAATGGAATCAACACTATAACAATCACACATAGTTCTTATCAGAGTTAGCTTATTTTGGTATCCCCATATTGCAAGTTATAAGACATCTCACCTCCACCTTATCTCGAGTTCAGGTTTTCATCTACATTTGTTTCATTGACTTTCTTTATGCGCGACCTTAAAAGAGTATGGTAGTTAGTAATCAGCAAGCTTTCAGTTATTTTGTATTCTAATCTAAATCGCCATTTAAATGCTTTCAGGAGCCTTTGACAGAACCAAAGATCTTAAATACATTTGAACATGTCAATTCTTCACCTAAACGAAGGTTTGCTAGTGACTTTTTTTAGTTGTCTTCTGTCGGTCTGTGTATCTTCATTTTGTAATAATTTGGCATCACAAGCCAATAGCTGGTTAATGAGGTGAGATTCTTTTACAGAAAAAAACTTATGATGGAGGAGTGTGATCTGAAAATTGATTTGAGAAATAATAATTGTTGTCCCTTACTGGAATGTTTGGTTCATAGTAAAGCTCTTCCATCGTCGACTATGAACTCTGATGGGATTATCTCTTAATCCAACTTAATTTCACTTCCAATCAACTTATAGTTATTTTGGCCTATGAGATTAGTGTTTTCTAGAAGTATTCTTTGAAGTCATTCTTCTCCTGCATATTATTTGCATAATTCTTCAAACCAAATTTAGTTGTCAGAATACCTTGATTTTAACTTCAGAATACATGGAATTACCAAGCATTGCGTAATTGATTGCTATTCCACATGTGCAATTATTGTGCATTCTGTAATTATTTGTTGTTCCTGAATTATCCATTATTTAATCAGTTCTAGTTATAGATTGCTCATCACCGACAGATTTATGTTTCTGACAATTTTCTTAGAAATGGTTGTAGATGCATCTTAGTCTATGATACAATAACAACAACAACAAGTTATTCCCATTAGGTGGGATCGGTTATATGAATCCTTCTACATTATTGAGCTTCATCCTCTACTATATCATTATCTATATTTAAATAAATTCTTCTTGTTTTATCATTGTTGACCGAGCAATAAATTGATATAAGGTATTCCTGCATTTTCCATATTTTTCCATCCAATTTTCTTGTCAGGGTTACTCCAAGCGACACCATAAAGAGTATGACATCCAATGTTCTTTCAAGTGCAATTATGAGCACGCCAAATAATAATTCTATTGAAGTCCAAGATAGCCTAAAGAAGGATGTCAAAACACGTACACCTAGTTTGAGGACTTTAAGGTTAATTATACCCTTTTCCCTTCATTATTTACATATTAGTAGGTCAGTTGGTAATCAAATTACAGTAAATCTAGACTGACTAAAGTGAACAGCACCATATCAAAGTCTGTGGTGATCAAAGAAACGAACATGACTGCAGAAACAGAACTAAAGTTAGCATCCAAGTCAATTGGCTCTTCTAATACAAGGAAGCTAGCCTTCCTAGATCCACCTCTCAAGATAAAGACACATAAGGTAATTTCTCAATCTTTGTAAGTATCTAAGTTTAATGAAATAGACGTGGCTATTTACCACAACATTATTGTCTGTGCTTGAGAATGTGACAATCTGTTTGCTTCAAACTAGTCCTTGAGCTGAAAATTGTCATGGCGCATAAATTGTTTATAAAGTCAAAATAGTTAGGAAGTTGCTGACCATCTTTTAAATGAATTGAGTTCAGCATGGGTGGTTAATACTCTTAACCAAATTAATCAGTTAATTCTCATTTGAAGGCATTCATAACCAATCATTAAGTTCCAATATCAGATCATTTTTTCTGCTATCTGAATGTTATATTCCTTCCTGAAACAACACTAAATAATGGATGATAGTATCATGCTATATCTTTTTTGGATTTGGAAATCCTAAAAATTTGTGCCTTTCAAGTATGGACATCTTTCATAAAATACATTTGAAATAGAACTAAATTTTTTTTTTTCAGGATTCATATTTGAAGGCCGCTGTTACATCAAAACCAATGGATCCTTCACCTGAAAGGTTTATCAATGAGAGTAACTTTTTTAGCCTTTGCATCAATTATTGCCTCTTTTTGATAAAAGCTCCATTATCTTTTGCAGGAAATCAGGAGTAACCTCCCCAGTGGTATATTTAGTCTACTAAAGGGTTACTTTCAGGATTAATTCTTAAATACATAAATATACTTTTTTTTATTGAAAACAATTGGCACAATCTAGTTTCTTTTCCGATGCACTATGCAAACTCATAACTAGGTACAGACTAAAGAAAATCCAGAAGGTTCTAGCAATGCTGCATCATTCTCCAATCATGGTTCTGTAGACAGTGCATCTGAGGTACAAAACATGGACTATGAGCCCGTACAAATAGAAGATGATGGCAATGCAGAGAAAGCTGAATTCTATTCAAAGAAACTTGATGATGTAAGTTAAAGTATTTCCTTAATGATTTTGAAAACATCAATTGTTTCATCTCTGCATGATATATACTAGTTTATTTTGTATGCAACATAAGTTGTTCGGCGTACCTATTTTAAGGCTCCACTTTACAATTAATCAGTAACTGTTTACTTTTCCATGGTAAATTTTGAATTTGAATTTTTGTCTGTTCTTTCAACGCCAATTTAATTCTATTATACACTTTTTTCTTTGTTTCTTGTGCAACAGAAATTTAGGTTTGTCGGTTGCAGGTTCATTGTAAATTTCGCAATTGTTAAAATGTTGATTAGTAGGATATTTAATAGTAAATCTCAGAATTAAATTCTTGACAAGATACTTTAGCAAGGTGTGTTCTAGCTTGAACTTCTTAATTGTTTACCTGCTAGGCGATTAGGTAAATGCTATAACAACAACAACATCAACTAAACTTTTATCCCACTGAACAGGATTGGCTATATGGATCCTCCTACGTTATTGAGCTCGATCCCGTACTATATCGTCATCTATCTTTAAATAACTTTCATCCCATTGTATGGACCATTTTGCTATTGTTGTTCTCATCCAGCTTGGTTGTGACTGCTAATTCCTTAAAATCAAATATCATAGGCACAGAAGTTTAATGCGTGAATATAATTTGATAAAAATTTAACTGTATATGTACACCCAGACGGAAAGTAGATAAATAAGTGTTAAAATGCTAATAGTTATGCAAGGCGCCTAAGGATTCCCCTAGCCTATGATTTTTGCCCAAAGAGTTAATCGAAGTATGATGCTAATGTTAAAAGAGTAGGCGTATTGTTATGATGATTCCTCTAAGACATGCTAACTGAGTGATTACTGCAGCTATCTAACATGCTGAAGAAGAAACATGAGGAAGCAAAGGAGCTACTAGTCCGTGCCGTCGTCAACAACAACAGACTGTTGATGCTAAACAGTCCCATGATCGATGAGAAGATATCCTTTTGCCCTTTTTATATACTTAATGAAGCATTCTTCTTTCGAGCTGGATTCATTTCCTTGACGATCAGGTACATTCGCCAACTTCAGAGGTTCGCCACCGGCTTGAAATCGAGAGAATATTAGATATCTCCGATTACCCGCCAATAAAATTTTGACATCAACTGATGAATACGTTTTTGGGTACTTTTACTAGATACATTTGTTTTTCTCAAAACATGTATGAGCCTATTATGGGCTTCTTGTTCATAGCTCTAAGTCGATATGCTAGTGCTTCTTAAGAAATATTCTGTTGTATTTTTCAAATTTTAGACCCTTTTTTCATGTGAGCTCGAATCTAAACTAGTATCATTTAAATTTGGCTACATCTGATGAGAAGCTCATTGTTGAAGTTATAAGTGTTAGGTAGATGGTATGGAACTAAGTGCATTGATATAAGATAAAAAATGATAGTTCGGTAAACTAAATTTTCGTTAATGTTGACTGTTGGGGAAGGATCTAGTAGTGTACGTAAAAGTTTTACTCATTCATTTTGTAATGATTCTATAGTTTGTTTTTAAGATTCAAATTTGTTATCTTTAGGTCACTTTGTAATGGTTTTATAGTTGTGTAAGGCTCCTTTTCAAAATGAATTGATATAAGACTCCTTTTCCAAATGAAGATTAGGAAAGATAATATTATTTGTGTGTTTATTGTTTATTGAAATAAGTTGAATATGCACGACACTAATCTTATTTGTGTATTTATAGCGTTCTTTTTTTTTCTTTGCTGAATTTCTACCTTTTAATCAAATTAGTTAAGGTGTAAATGTACAGCTAATTAAATTAATTAATTAATCAAAGATTCTATTTGGAAAAAGAGAAAGTATATATTATTTAATTAAATATTTCTTAATTTTTATTATTCATTGATTGAAATTTTCATTTCATTAAATTTACCAAAGTACAAAAAAAAAATTCAAACACATGAAATAAATATGAATTTTCGAATGCCATATGACAAATTGCTCTAAGTATTATTTTTTTATTTAGCATTTCATCCCTGAGAACAAAACAATATTGGCGGCTGGTCTCGTTTAATAGAGCGGAAAGGAGAGGTGTAACCATAGTTATTAGCATCATAATTGTCCATCGAATTGGTCATGATTGAATTGTAGAATGGTAGGATCTTATTAAAAATTCATACATAATTAATAATTAAAATTTTTTAAAAATTATGTATATATATAAATAAATTAATAATTATATATATATATATATATACACAACCGTCGATATCAAATAATCTGTATAAATTTAAATTAATTAGTATTTTAACTATCATTAATAATATGGACTGCGCTTGCCATTGTCTCCACCTTCCATCCTTGCAAGTAAATGGGAAAAATAGAAAATTTGATCCACCTGTGAAACCACTTTAATCCTTGAAACCACTAAAGTAGCGGATTCAACAATGCAGAAAAAGTAAACGGGAAAAACAGAAAATTTGATTTAGTATAATAATAAACTAATTCGCGAAATACTTAAAATAGACAAAATTTAAAACCCCCGTTAAATGGATCCGGATCCAATTAAAGTATCCATTAGTGTAATCCTTACTCTTAATTGCCAGTTCCGCTTGCTCGATCGTCTCCTCGCTCGCAACCAAATCGAGGAGGAAACGGAAACCAAACCGACAGTAAAGCTGCAGCTTCCTCTCATCTCAGGCTAGATCGAGATCTGGACGGCCTCTTCACTCCCGCTACCTCCCGATACGCCCTTCCCCGAGTGTGGATCCGGCAGCCGCTTCAGCTAGTTGGATCTTCCCTCGCGCGATTCGGTGAGTTGGATCGACTGCCTTCTTCGATCTGTTTGTCTTATTGGTTCCTGATGGTTTTGTTTGATATCGCGGGATATCGTCTTTAGATCGTATTCGAGGTGTGTGGTTTATGTAATCTAGGGTTTTTGATGTTTCTTGGCCGGATCTAGTGATTTTGATCGACGGGTTGGATGCTTGTCTTTCTGCTCGGGCAGTGGGCATTTGCTCTGGAGTTCAATGAGTTCGATTCGGACCGGGTTTTAGACTCCCGCTGATGAGTAGTCGATGAGATCTATTGGATGTGTTGTTTAGATCTAAGCTTTTTTTTTTTTTTTTGAGATTGTGATGGTTAGTGAAATTTTACTTCCGTGGATTTTCCGTCTTATGAACACATCACACATGAATTCACTCCTTTCAGTTGTGTTCTACTATCTAACTAATTAAAATTACT
The DNA here is from genome assembly GCF_044706935.1 of Curcuma longa. Lineage (NCBI taxonomy): Eukaryota > Viridiplantae > Streptophyta > Magnoliopsida > Zingiberales > Zingiberaceae > Curcuma > Curcuma longa. Next base: position 4,630,175 of record NC_133866.1, read on the forward strand.
CAATAAGAAAAACTATAACTAGGAACTGAAGTGATTCTATCTGATCGGTGAGTGCTTGTTGCTGGATAAGGGAAATTATTCCTTGGTATATTTATCTGTGCAATTTAAACAAGTTGTGATCGATAGATACACAAGTATGGGAGATTGGTACCTTTGGTTGTATTCTACTATCAAACTAAAATTACTCAATTAGAAAAACTATGTTTAAGAACTAAAGTTATTATATCCACTGAATGAGTTCAAAAGGAAACTAACCCTTGATATGTTTATCTGCACACCTCTTACAAGTTGTGATTGATACATAAGACGCACAACAGATTGGAATCCCTAGTTTTCTCTCTACGTTTGCAATCGGACTACTTTCTACAAAGTGTAAATTACAAAAGTACTCCAGTATAATCAAAAAGGAAATTTGTTTTGCTTAGGATAAGGACTTAGGATGAGAAAATGCTTTAATCAAAGCTATATCCTGCAACTTTCTGAAACAATTCTTTTGATCAATTACTATTTGTTACTAAGGTGGATGATTCTATGAGTTGACTGGGTAAATGCCACTATATGTTCACATCTACAGTCTCTTTATTACATTCTGAGTTTTTGTTATAATTCATAAAGATAGCTTATTCGTTTTTGTTAATGTTTTCTTAGGTAGGAGCGGTTTGTGTGGCAATGTTAATTGTTATCAGGAGATTTAGAGACATTCTGTAAGAACTGTACAAGGCAGAAAGTATGGCACCTGCAAGTAAGGCTGATAGGAAGGCAGCATTGGATGCAGCTGCATGGATGTTCAATATTGTTACATCAGTCGGAATTATCATGGTCAATAAGGCCTTAATGGCAACATATGGCTTCACATTCGGTACGCCTACAAGAATTTTACTTTTGCAATTCTGTTATCATGTTGCAGTAATGCCTTGTAATACGGCCAATGGATGTCAAAATAATCTCAAACTCGTGAATATACATTCCTTTTTTCTCTAACTAATATCAAGGGTGAGATGAGTTTCCTTAGTAGGAGTTAATTTTCTCGGAGAAAATCATAATTTTATGCCGTCTTTCTAGTTCTTTTACATTGAAGTTTGACATATCAACTAGTTTAGAAGTTTCTTAATCTTTATTGTTCAGTTCTTACATGATGCAATATGTTTTCTACTGCAGCTACAACATTGACCGGCCTACATTTTGCCACAACCACACTCCTGACTCTCGTATTTAGGTGGCTTGGATACATTCAACCTTCTCATTTACCTTTATCCAACCTTATGAGATTTGTTCTTTTTGGAAACTTATCTATCGTTGGAATGAATATAAGTCTGATGTGGAATTCAGTTGGTTTTTATCAGGTTTGTCCTGTTTTCAATTAATAAATCATAGAATTTCATATAGTAATATGATTTTGGAATTAAATGACAGATTGCAAAGCTGTGCATGATTCCAGTATCATGTCTTCTAGAAGTTGTGTTTGACAAAATTCAATACTCGAGGGCCACAAAGCTTAGCATACTGATAGTTCTTTTAGGTGTTGGCATCTGCACAGTTACCGATGTGAGTGTCAATATGAAAGGGCTCATAGCTGCTATTATAGCAGTTTGGAGCACTGCTCTGCAACAATATGTAAGTAACATATGGACAAATATCGATATATTTTGATCCAAATATGTTCGACATCTGATATTTTGCTCACACCTTTTGGGCACTAGAACTCAAGTTATAACTTTTATTTACATCAAGTTGGTGGTTCTATTGTTCTATTGTACTAAGTTGCAGATATCTGTCTTCTTCAGTATGTGCATTTTCTTCAAAAGAAGTATTCACTTGGATCGTTCAACCTCCTTGGACATACTGCCCCGTTTCAGGCAGCATCGCTATTGGTATTAGGCCCTTTTGTTGATTATTGGTTGACGAACAAAAGGGTGGATGCATTCGACTACAATATCACCTGCGTCGTAAGTAGATGCTGGTGTTCCCAAACTTCCTTTCGAGATGTTATCTTTGATAATGTAGTAGTAAAGCACTTGTTTTGTTCTTATCTTGCAGTTCTTCATCATCCTCTCGTGCACCATCGCCGTAGGAACCAATCTCAGTCAGTTCATTTGCATAGGACGGTTCACCGCTGTCTCTTTTCAAGTCATTGGACACATGAAGACAATCCTAGTCCTAGTCTTGGGATTCTTCTTATTTGGAAGAGAAGGCCTCAATCTACATGTTATCTTCGGAATGATCTTAGCTGTTCTAGGTATGATCTGGTACGGAAAGGCATCGTCAAAGCCAGGCGGGAAAGAGCGACGTCTTTCGTACTCATCGCCGACCAATAAGTCTCAAAAGCATGGGCTGCTAGCAGAATCTGGAGATCACAGTGACAAAGTATAATGCTCAGTGTAGTGTTGAAAACCACTCTTGATTTTCAGACTACTTCCCTCTCTCAGCTATAGCATTGCTTGTCAGTTATGATACTGCAGTAAAACAGGGAAGAGCAGATGAAATCTTTCCTCCATACGTTAACAAACTCAAGATTGGAGATTATGGTGGATGAGGAACTACAATTTTTTGTTATTATTATTTAAAGGTCTGTATTAATTTCCCACCAAAAAGGATCCCTTTTAATTTTTTGACTGTTGGTTGCATATCTGATGTTGAATTTGATGGATGTATCCTATTTAGCTATCAACAGGTTTGCCTCTACTGGATAGCCTCTGTTTTTTTAAAATCATACCTATTTTAAATTTTTTATTAAAAGATTCCATCATCATGTTGTCCTTCAATATTATTTATTATTTTTATTTATTTAATTAACTTTATGTGTATTAAATAAATATTTTTTTTACTAAATAGAATATCAAATTTACTTATGCATGTTTAGTAGAGGGGAGGAATTAAAGAGAAGAAAGAAAAAATAATATAAAAAATTCATAAGTCTCATCTATAATTTACATAGATTAGATTTTGAATTGCAAGTTCTATAATTTTTTTTGACTTATTAGGGTATCATAACTTTTCAAATTCTTAAACTAAGTAGGGATGGCAACGGGTTCGGGGGTTCGCGGGGAAGCCTTCTCCATCCCCGTCCCCGAAACCCAAACCTATATACCATCCCCGTCCTCATCCCCGTCGGGTATCATAATTTAAATATCATCCCCATCCCCGTCGGGTTTCGGATATCCAGCGGGTTTCGGGGATCCCCGCGGGTTTCGGGGTTGGTTTTCCCCGCGGATATTTTTATGGGTATCCCCATACCCATACCCATCTCCATCCCCGTCTTATTTTTTTTTAAATATTAATTTAAATATATATATATATTATAAAATCCTTACAAAATAACATTATAAAACCAAATATTAAACTCTAAAACAAAATATTATCTCTAAAACAACATCCAACTAATGCATAATCGATACTTTCAAATCCATAAAACTAAGATAATATTTATTTATTTTATAATCTAGATGTTTAGATTTTATCCGTCTAATTCAATTTATCTATCGAATAAATCCAAAAGATAACTTATACACACTCAAACAACATAAACCTCTAAAATATTCATCCTATTTAGAATTCATACTTTGATCCTTTTATTATTCTCGAATACTCTAATACTACACTACATCTGTAGAGACATCAATAAATATATATATATATATATATATATATATAATTTATATATATATATAATTAATATCTTACCCATATTAAAAATCGACAACTGTATGCAACATAGGAATTAAAAAAAAATTCTAAACACCTACAATAATATTCTTTTATATATTTTATTTTACGATTAAACCATTTAAAATTTTTTTCCTTTAGAGTTTAGAAATTGAATTATAATATTAAACAAAAAAATTTAAAATAAAAATTATTATAATTTTTTTTTACAAAAAAATTAAATAAAAATTATTTTTTATTTTTTTAGGATTAAATCATTTAAGATTTTCTCTTTACAATTTAGAGATTGAGTTATAATATTAAACATAAAAAAATGAAAATGAAAATAAAAAAATATTTATTATTCTAAGTGTTGAAAATTCTTCTGAATATTATGTCGCGCACAGTCACATATTTTCAGACGCACAGGATATCACTCCTATATGTACACTCCATATGTTTGAACATAAACGATCTTTCTCTTGGTTTATCTATCAATAAATTAGAAGCACAACTCCTTGTAAGTCGACCTCTAAAAGATTCATTGGAGAACGGTAGGACATCCGGATTGTGATCTAGGGACCCGCGGTTCGATCCCCAGCTACGGCATATTTGCAGGAATTTTCCTCCAAATAGGGAACGCAATCAAAGGATGTTAGGCATCTGGATTGACCGCCGTTTGCGCTTCCCGATTAACCCTGGTGGTCGGTGGGAAACTTCCATGGAACTGGACCGGCCACCCCAGGAATTGAGTCCACGAGACTGACTGAGATTTATCATCATTTTTTCTAACAGATTCATTCCATTTAAAATTTCAAGTGAGGCTACCAATAAACACCAACTTAGCGATGAAAGAAAATGAAATATTTCGATTGGCAAAATAGTAAACCAGGATCATCATGCAAATACTGACCTTTAGATCCCGTTTGGGTGATATTGATGATACTTCTGTCTGAAATTTACTAGCAGCAGGATGACTTTAGCTTCGCAATTGATACAACAGATCAGAAAAATGGGAATAATTGCATCATAACAACAAAATCTCCACCCTTTTTGCTCCAAAAACAAATTTGAGGTAAAAAACAAGGGATAACAATGTTGTGGTTGATAAGTTATGCATGCTCCAACTAAAAGGAATGAACTAGTTACTTTGAGAATTGAGACCGGCAAACGATACCTATAAGTAACTATTTCACAGAAAGTAAAATCAAATATGCAAGGGGAAAAAGGTAATGCTTACCTCTTGAAGAACTGGACTAGATTTCGACTCTTCGCTGTGAAACTGTGGCCTTCTCGGCGTCGATGATGGATTCTACAAGTTTAACTGCACCATCAAGTTTCCCCTCAGCATTGACGACCACATAGTCGAATTTCTTCATGTGCTTCACCTCCTCCCTGGCTGTGGCAATTCTAACGAAGAGCATTTCGGGTGATTCTGTATCACGAGCAATAAGTCTGTTCACAAGTGCAGCTTCACTCTCTGCGACCAGAAAGATGAAGACTGCTGATTTTCCTAGTATTGATCTCAGAGTCGAAGCGCCTTGTATGTCCACTCTCAACACGATGTCAAAACCTTTAGCCATGTATTCTCGAATCTAGATGAAGATTTGTTGAGATGTCATAGAAGATAAGTGCACCAAATCAGATAAATGAAAATATTGCTCCATTAACATGCGCCACGAAATAATCACTGAAATAATGACAAAAATAAGAAAAGGAAATGTGCACAATGATAACTCTAAGCATCATAGCAGAAGAAAAGACTTCTAAAGTTTATGAAAGAGATTATTCCTCCTAAAATTAAAATTAAGATCTGTTGTTGTTCTCCTGTCAAGGAAAGATTGCCAACATTAACCATCTATAGTAAATCAAACATTAGTACAATAATTCTATGACTGAAGTAATTGTTCGTGATAAGTGATTTAACATTTGATAAGAGCAAAATGTTTGTGCATACCTGCTGCTTCGGAATTCCCTTATAGTCACCATAAACCAGGGCATATTCCAATAGCTCATTCCTTTGAACCATTGACAGGAACTTCTCTTTTGTAACAAAAAAATAATCCTTCCCATCAACTTCACCAGGACGTTGTGCTCTGCTAGTTGCTGTGACAACAAAATGAATCCCCTCCCGAACTTCTTGTAGCCTCTATTAAGACAATAGTAAGCATGATCAGGCAGGCTTCGATGAAAACAAAATCCTAACAGAAAAAAAATAATCAAACAGACACTACCCACCCCATAACACGATTGCAGACACAAGACTCTAACAAAACAAGAAAAAAGTATGACAACATGACGCAAGTTACATTATCAAATAAATGTTTTTTGAAAATTAAAAAAATCAAATCAATTTACAGAAAATATAAATTGGATTCAGGATATTCAACTGATCTTTAATTGCATTTTGTTTTTCAAAGAAAAAAGTGATTTTATCTTGACAGCAATATTGACTCAAACGATACTATATGATTGTCACACATTAATGAAAACTGCCTCTCTTTTTTAGGTGTAATAAATCCCTTATATGATAGATCATCAAGGTGCCTAATCGCTTGGTTTTTTATGACAAGTCTGTGGGCCAAATGTCCTACTTTTTGGTTTTTATTGGGTGATGCAACATTATATGAAAGTTAGCCCCATTAAGTAATAGCATTGTGAGTATCAAACTTAACAGGTTGTCCACGATGAAGATTAAGCAAAATGACAATAGTGCACGAGCCACTACAAAAGAATTGACTGCATATTTAGCCCCTTCTGGTTTAGAACTAGGAGTCAAACAAAAAAAGTTAAATATTCTTTGCTCACTCATATGAGTTTGAATAAGAGTAAACATCTTTCCTCTAACAAGATAGATCATAAAATTGCATAAAATAATAAAATGATGCTCTATGATTTTCACATGATAATGAAAATTACCTGCTTTTTTTTAGGTGTGTATGAGGCATAAATCCTTCACATGATAGATCATCAAGGTGCCTAACCATTTTGTATATTTTTAGGTTTTTGTTGGGTCATGAAACATTATTTGGAAAGTTAGCCCAAAGTAATAGCATTGTATAGAATTTAATAGGCTGTCCGTGATGAAGATAAACAAAGTGACAATGGTGTATCAGCCAGCCACTACAATAGAAGAATTGACTCCACATTTAGCCTTCTGGTTCAGAACTAGTGGTTAAACAAAAAGAGTTAAATATTTTTTGCTTACTTGCTTACTCAAATGAGTTTGCATAAAGTAAACATCTTCCTCTAACAAGATGAGAGACCCTCCTAGATTTCACATATCTGTTGAGTGCAATAAATCAAGTAAAACAGTAGATATTGTCAGACACATCGACAAAGGAACGTTTTAATCTAGAAAAAGGTCCGCATGGCACTGATTATGAATGCTCAAGTCAGGTTGGGCAACCTTAACATATGCAGCAAATATGGCATATTACCTTGATCACTGCATCTTTGCCAACACCACTTGGTCCGCTGATAACAAGGATTAGGGGACTCGAAGGAGGAGATAAGGGATCTGAACTGAACGTCGAACCCAACATTCTAGACGATTTATTCTAAACAGAATATTAATAGAATATATAACAGAATATTTAATATAATAAATTAAATATTCTAACACCCCCTCAAACTTAAGGTGGTAGAGTAGAGATCAGCTTGAGTTGCTCGATAACCCATAGAAGCGACCCGGAAGAGGGACTTCAGGTGAAAATATTGCAATCTGATGTTCGGTAGACACGGACTGCAATTGCACGTGCAAGCACCAACATGCTGCCGTACAAAATGACAATCGATCTCGATGTGCTTAGTGCGCTCATGAAACACATCATTTCGAGAAATTTGAATGGCACTCTGACTATCACAATGAAGATCGGTGGCTGGCGGTTGAGGAATGCCAAGATCAGAGAGAAGTCGTCGAATCCAAAGAAGCTCGGAAGTAGAATCAGCAAGTGCACGATACTCTGACTCAGCACTGGAACGAGAAACGACAGTCTGTTTCTTGCTTCGCCAGGAAACAAGGGAATCACCCAAGAAGAAACAATAACCAGTGATGGAGCGTCGGTCAGTGGGATCGCCTGCCCAATCAGCATCAGAGTAACCAGTGAGCACCAATGATGAATCAGCAGAGAAGTGAAGACCATGTAGAAGAGTGCCCTTAACATAGCGAAGAATACGTAATACAGCAGAATGATGAGCTGTACAGGGACTAGTCATGAACTGACTAACGATGTGAACTGCATGAGCTATGTCAGGACGAGTGACTGTCAGATATATCAGGGAGCCCACTAACTGGCGATAGAGTGTGGGGTCCTCAAGAGGGGCGCCATCGAGAGGAGTGAGACGACAGTTTGCCTCAAGTGGAGTTGATGCAGTCTTGCTGTCAGTCAGACCAGCACGGGAGATGAGGTCAGAAGCATACTTTGCCTGGGACAAATAGATACCATCTGCCGTGTCGGAAATCTCAAGACCTAGAAAGTAACGCAGCTTACCAAGACTCTTCATATCAAAATGCTGATGAAGATAGGTCTGCAAATCAGATATTCCAGAGGCATCGTCTCCAGTGATCACCATATCATCAACATATAACAATAGAATAATAATCCCGGATGAGGAGCGACGAATGAATAAAGCAGAGTCATAGGGAGAGGCGGTAAACCCATACTGAATAAGTGCTGAGCTGAACTTGGCGAACCAAGCTCGTGGTGCCTGCTTCAGACCATAAAGAGCACGACGTAACTTACATACCTTCCCCGAAATGTCTGAACCTGGCGGCGGACTCATATAAACCTCCTCAGAAAGATCTCCATGAAGAAAAGCATTCTTCACATCCAACTGGTGAAGAGACCATCGACGAGCAGCAGCAATAGCTAAAAGACAACGTAGAGAAGTCAAACGGGCAACAGGAGCAAATGTCTCTTCATAGTCAATGCCGTACTCCTGTAAGAAACCTCTGGCCACAAGACGAGCTTTGTAGCGCTCAACAGATCCATCAGAATTTGTTTTGATCTTGTACACCCATTTGCAGTTAATAGGTTTCTTGTCAGGTGGTAGATCAACGATATCCCAAGTCCCAGTCTTCTCAAGAGCCTGCAGTTCCTCAGACATAGCCTCACGCCACATTGGATCACAGTTTGCCTCACGAAAAGTCCTAGGCTCATGGTTAGATAGAATGGCAGAGAAACAATGGTAATCAAGGAGATGAGAAGGAGGACGACTTACACGGGTCTTGAACGTCGACCAGTGGCAGCAGGGACTTGAGATGCTTGTTCAGGAGACGCAGATGAGTCAGCTTGAGGTGACAGAGGAAGCATCGACAGTGTCAACAGATGCTTGTCAAGCTCGGGACCTGCAGAAAAAGGAGATGGATCCAAAACAAAGAAAGGGGAATCAGTTGACGGGGAAGCATCGGCAGTGTCAACATGAATCTGTGTAAGCTTCGGTATCCAGAAGAAGGAGATGGATCCAAAACAAAGAAAGGAGAATCAGTATGAAAAGGAATGGTAAACTTGGACTCAGAAGAGAACATCTTATGTTCCCAAAAGGTGACATGACGAGAAATGCGAATTCGATTGACACAGATCCCAACAACGATAGCCTTTATGTTCTACCCCATATCCCAACAAACAACACAGACGATTCTGAGGCTCCAATTTGTTTCGTTCATGTGGGGGAAGGTGGACGAAACTGACACAGCCAAATGGACGAAGAATGGAGTAATCTGGTGGCTGACCAAAGAGTTTCTCGTAAGGAATGGCATCCTGAAGTACAGAAGAAGGCATCCGGTTGATTGTATAGACAGCAGTAGAAGGGCATTTCTCCCCCAAAACCGATCAGGACACGAAGCAGAAAGGAGCATGGCACGAACAGTATCTAGAATGTGCCTATGTTTGCGTTTCAGCCCTACCATTTTGTTGTGAAGTGTAAGGACATGAACGTTGAACAACAGTGCCCTGGGCAGAAAGAAAATTGAGAAAGGTAGAATCATTATATTCCAAAGCATTGTCAGTGCGGAGTGTTTTAATAGGACATGAGAATTGTGTTTGAATCATTTTTGCAAAAGTGGAGTAAGTTGAGGCAAGTTCAGAACGATTTTTCAAGAAATAAATCCAAGTGAATCGGGAATAATCATCAACAAAGATTACAAAATATCGATAACCTTTGAACGTTCCAGATGGAGAGGAGCCCAAATGCTCAGTAAGGCTGGGAAAAAGGTTTATCAGCAATAGAATGATTATTTGAGAAAGAGAGTGCTGGTTGTTTGCCAAGCTTGCAATGCACACAATCAAAAGATTCAAATTTAATAGAACCAAAAAAACCTTTAGCAGCAAGAGATGGAGGTTATGTGATGAAGCATGCCCAAGTCTGAGATGCCACTGATAGATGGAAGAAGGAGAACGACAGCAGAGATAGAAGGATAAGGTTGAAGGGAACAAAGCTCAAACAGGCGACCTTTCTTGCGCCCCGTCCCAAGAATCTGGCCCGTCTGCGAATCCTGAACCTGTACACCAGAAGACGTGAAAATAACAGTAAAGTCCCTACTAAACCAACTAACAAATGAGACAAGGTTTAATGTTAAATGGGGAATGTAGTAGACATCTGGAGAGATGGTGAAGTGGCATGACCAGTATGTGATGTACATGGGTGCACCATTTGCAGTGTGAATGGGAGGCGAGGTGGCGAGAGATTTTATAGATGTAGCAGATTAATGTTCAAGGTGATATGGTTGCGACGCAGAATCTTCGAGAACAGTTTGTCGAGTTCTAAGCTGATAAGTCATGAAGGATTGGTAGATAAAACCTGAGTGAGCAGTTTATGGATATCCATAAGGGTAGGAGTAGTGGGCTGAGGCGGCTGCAAAACCTTTGTGACGGCGGTTATGGAGGAGGAAGAGCCAGTTGTAGAAGATCTGCGACTCAGTTTTGCTGGGCAGTTCTGACGGGCATGACCCTTTTTGTGGCAATAATGACACTCAATGTTGGGGCAATGAATGCAAGCATGATCAGCATTCGGACAACCACGACATCTAGCAGGCTTATCTGATCAGCATCTTTGCGCTGGTTAAGGCGATTAGATATTGAAAGAGCGGTAAGTCGCCAGCAATATCTTGCCCGATCACCACGCAATGAGGTTCGAAGGTCGGCAGGTTATGCTGACAGCGACTGAAGGGGCGACTGGACACGGAAAGAGGCGTCGGCGTCTTCTCCACAGTAGGCGGCGGCGAGGACTCTGCTGTTCGATGATGCCCTCCTCTGCTCCGGACCACGATGCAGGACTCCGAGGAACTTGTCTGCCGCCTCCACCACGCGTTGCTCGAGATCCACGTGGAGGACTTCCTCCACCGCTTCCAAGGTAAAAATCGCCGCTTCCAAGGTCGAATCATGCAAACATGATGGTATTTGCTCGAAATGCTTAAAACGCTCCGAACTGCACCCAGAACTCCAGGTGAAGGCAGTTGGTAATATCCTTTCAAACCAAGAGCCAACGTGGTGCGTCAGAGGACGGCGGCAGAGGGTGGCGGGAGAAAGAGATTAGGAAGCAACTGATCATCGTCCCTTGCTGTTGTTTCTTTGGTGCTCTGTATATGAGCAGCACCTACACGTATATCAAATTGGTCATGATTGTAACGACAATTCTTTAGAAACTGACTGAATATCATAGTCGACGATTGATCTTTCAGATTGAAGTCGAGGTTGAAGATCACGACGTGGTCTTTGTGTTCCGAAGAAACAATTCTATAAATTTCGTTTTCTGTTGCTAATCCCTGTCGATCAAAGCAAATTATATATGTTAGTATATACATAAAAGATCGATCGATCTATATATCTTCTCTTACGTTTGGGGTTGTGCTAGAATTCAGCATGAGCCAAACAGCGACGGTTCGAAAAGCAGTTTTGAAAAGCTTCATCAATGCATCTGGAGGATCTACCGGCGGATAGAGGCGGAGAAGTAATGACGCGTGCTGGACCTTGGGAGCTTCGATGCGCAGGCAAGCGACGACGTCGACGGTGAGCGACTCAAGCTTTGGGCAGCGGACGTCGATGGTGTGGAAGTTGGGGGCGATGTGTAATAGGACTAGATGCTTGATAATCTTTACCGGAGAGATTAATATTTTATTGAATTATAATACAATTCAACTTATCTGTAGAGATGACTTGAACTGATAATTTCAAATTGCCAGCAGGGACTGGTGTTTTCTTGATCACCAATGCTAAGTCAATCGCATGATCGACTCACCGAGTGTCGAGTCGAGGCCTGCGTTCAACGCAGTTTCTTTAAAACAGATTCGTCCCCTTCGGTGATGCTTAGAGGTTTCGACAGACGTCTGTTTCTCAGGATACAACGACAAAACCGCGTTGTCCACCATGCACAGACAAATCGCGACGAACTGAGGTGTACCTGAATGCTAACATGAGTGAGAGAGATGGGGAGGTGGTGGTGGCTTCTTGTTTTTATATATATATATATATATATATATATATATACCTTAGCTCAATATTTGGACTCTTATATAGAGTCTTTACATGTACGTTTACATGCCAATAACTGACATTCATACATACGTTTATGCATTTAGCAAGCATAACGTTCATGCATTTATGTATGAACGTTCATTTGAGCAAAAGAAAATATTTTCAAGTGGCAAAATGTTGATTCATTCACTTGGATCAATTTTACCCTGACCGGTCCGATATTTAATGCACACAGGTCGCGCTCACACACAATTACCTTACAAATAATGCAATCCGGGCCCTGGATTTGCACTCTAAGCATTTGTTCATAACATTAATTCTTATGACACAATATAAACCAACTACTATGTCTTAAAACTTTCAATGTGAGACTAAATTTCCATTCACAAAGGAACTTCCTCCTTCCATTATTATTTTTTTTCCATTCAAATTTCCAACACTAGATGCTTGATGGAGGTGGAGTGGATGGTTAGGTTGCGCACGTTGAAGTCATCGCAATCTATGAAATGCAGAGTCTCGAGAAAAGGGCAGGAGGAAGCGAGGAAGGCACAAAGGAAATTAAAGCTTCCGTCGTACATGTCGAGGAGGATGATGCACTGATCCATTTTGAGGGAGGTGAAAAAGGTGGTGAAGGCGACGGTGGACGGAACGAGGCGGTTGCAGAAGCCTAATACCACCTTGACTCTGCGCAAAGAGAGACTCCTCAGCGACTTGATGCCGAAGAAGCTGCAGCTTTCCCAGCTGAGATTAAACCATATCCTGTATCCGGAGGTTTCGAGGATGAGATCTTCCACGCCCACCTCAATGAGTTCGCCGACGAGCAGTTGCCGGAGGGGTTTAGGTAATTCGGTGACGTCGTGGAAGACGATGTGGCATTGGCGGATCAGGGCGCGGGGGAAGGTGAACTGATGGCTGATGTCGACGCCGCCGGAAGGTTGAACGACGTCGAGGCGGAAGGCGTCGAGTCGGGGGATGGAGGTGAGGAGACTGCGGAAGCGGGAGCAGACGGCGGAGAGGGCGACGCGCTGCTTGATGGGGAGGAAGGAGAGGATGGAGATGAGGAGGTCGTCCTGGAGGGAAGTGAGAAGGTCCTCCGCCGGTGCGCTTACCTGTTCACGCCGGCGCTTGCATTGGCGCTCCATCGCGTCTATCGAACTGCTGTCTCTGCCGGACGGCGGCGGTGGCTATTTAAATGCGCGCCGGCGGTTTTAATAACGTTACCGAAAAAAAATATCAGATAAATATACATTTAACTTTTATATTATTTTATATAAAATTATTATTGTTATTGTTAATATAGATTATTATATGGTCGTTTTAATTAAGAAAAATCTTATGAGAAGATATACTTATTAGATTTAGTCATTATTTTATTTATTTATATTTATGACAAAGTCAATTACTTAACAATTATAGTAAAAAATCAGTTACTAATTTTTTAGTTTTAAATTATCAATCTGATGAATTCAACAAAAGTGAACAATATTTATGGCAATTTAATTATGTAATTTCTTAGTATTTAAATTTATCTGAGAAGAGTTTTATCCGTAATTTAAATTTAAATTATTAAGTGCAAAAGAAGAGATTTATATATCCTTAAAATTAAATAATTTTTCACTTATCTCCGTCGATATTGCAAGAGAATTTAAGAAATATTAAAAGGTCCTTGCTACAAAGATTTATCTAATTAAACTTTTATTTTTATTTTATATATATAAACTTATTTTTTCGTAAATGAAGGTTAATTGTGAACCACATCAATATTCTTTCTTATTGGCGAGAATATTCTACCTTAGAGTGAAGCACCCGCACAAGTAGGTGTGGACGAAACGGAAGCGAGAATGTCGATTTGAATAATGCAAACATTGGTGAGAATCCAATATCTCGAAAACCTAAGGGTTCCTCCGCAAGGTTCGTTCACGGAGGATGATTACAAAATGGGTGGATCTGTTGAGACTCGGACCCGTAGATTGTTGAGATACAATCAAAGTCTTACATTGAACATATATGAAAAAGATCTTGAGATAATTACAAAATGAAGATATTGATGCAGGAGCATCTAGAAACATGATTAGTTTATGTCTTTCAATACAATTATATTTCCTTTTGAGTTGTAATGAGAAGAAATCGAGGCTATCAATTTTTCTTTTGGGCTTTGAAGAAAGACGATTGAGGCTACCAACAAGGAAAATGATCGACCTGTGGCCTCCTGATGTCATATTCATTAGCGAATCGACGAGAATTTCTAAAGCCCAGCAACTAATTAATTTTATTGATTTGGTGCAAGATGATCTTCTTCCTAGGCGACCACCTGACGCTACTCTAAACTTGAGGACGAGTTTCTTTCAACCTGGGGTGACTGATGTAGAAGCCTCTAAAGATTTTTTATTATTAATTTTGATAATTTTTATTTTTAGAGTTTTTGATATTTAGAGTAGTTTTGAAAAGTTCTATTTTTTTATTTTAGAATTTTTTTAAATCCGTTTAGGATTTTTAAGATTGAGTCTGTTAAGAAATTTTCCTTTTTACGAGGAATCTTTCTTAAAGTTTGAGTCTATATAAACATGTTATGAGTTGATGTTTAGGAAAAAAGTTTTGGTTTAATAATAATTTTGGCAATGCCGTTTATTTCCTTATAATCTCCTATTATTCTTCCGAATTAATAGGTTTTAGAAGATTATTTTCGGCGTTCAATATAGCCCCAGGATAATCGCTATCCCGTCCGGCGTCAGATATCTATATTATTAAAATAGACAATATTATATTGTTGTGAAGATATGTGTGAATTCCATATATATATATATATATATATCCTTTCTAATATAGGCATCGAAGAAACCTTATCGAAAATAATTTCTAGTCTCCTCCTAACATTTATTTTTATTTTTGGGTGTGCAGATTCTATAAGCATTAATTAAAGGTTATCTAATCACAAGTCACAACAAACTAATTATAAAAAATGCATGAACTGAGCTTCTAAACAATGACGGTACTGTATGATTCAAATCCAACACTAAAAAACACTTCTTATCGATTACAAGTTAGCAACCCTAAAATTTCATTTCGATACATTTAGCAATACTGGAGGATACTTCAACAAGGGACTCATTGGAAGCTACTATAAAGGGTAAACAATGACAGTACTACTGTATGATTCAAATACAACAGTACTTTAAGTAATAAAAGGGTGAAAAACATTTCCTATCTATCGATTATAAGTTAGCAATCCTAAAATTTCATTTCGATGCAGTTAGCAATATTGGAGGATACTTCAACTAGGAATTTATCTCTGCTGGTGCGACTCTTCAACTTTTTCAATCCCTTCTGCTTTAACTCCTCCTCCATCTCCTTCTGCTTCGAGAGAAACCCTCGAAATGTCTTCTTGGGCATGATCATTCGTAACTTAATTAGCTCTACTGCATCTGTAGATCCATGATGAAGCAACTGATCGTCCCTGGTGCTCTGTATATGAGCAGGACCTACATGTATATCAAATTGGGTATGACAGAAATTATACTGGCACTTCTTCAGAAACTGCGTGAATATCATCGTCGACGATTGATCTCTCAGATTGAAGTCAAGGTTGAAGATCACGAGGCCCTCTTTGTCTTCCGGAGAAACAATTCTATTAATTTCGTTTTCTGCTGCTAATCCCTGTCGATCAAAGCAAATTATATATGTCAGTGTGCATAAAATATCTATCTATCTATCTATCTTCTCTTACGTTTGGGGTTGTGCTAGAATTCAGCATGAGCCAAGCGGGGACGGATCGAAAAGCAGTTCCGAAAAGCTTCGTCAATGCATCTGGAGGATCTACCGGCGGATCGAGCCCGAGAAGCAACGACGCGTGCTGGACCTTGGGAGCTTCAATGCGCAGATCAGTGGTGACGTTGACAGTGAGCGACTCGAGCTTTGGGCAGCAGACGTCGGTGGTGCGGATGTAGGGGGCCTTGTGTAACAGGACTAGATGCTTAATGGAGGTGGAGCGGATGGTTAGGTTTCTCGCGTCGAGTTCGAGGCAATATATGAGGTGCAGAGTCTCGAGGAAAGGGCAGGAGGAGGCAAGGAAGGAGTTAAGGAAATTGAAGTCTCCGTACAGGCCGAGGAAGCAGTGATCCATTTTGAGGGAGGTGAGAAAGGTGGTGCAGGCGATGGTGGACCGAAGGAGGCGGTTGCCGAAGCCTCCCACCACGATTCTGCGCAAAGAGAGACTCCTCAGCGAATTGATGCCGAAGAAGCTGCAGATTTCTCTGAGAATAAGACATCTCTTCGCATCCGTAGGTTTCGAGGATGAGGTCTTCGACGCCCACCTCGACGAGTTCGCCGACGACCAGCTGCCCGAGGGGTTTAATTATAAGTAATTCGATGACGTCGTGGAAGACGAGGTGGCATTGGCGGATCAGGGCGCGGGGGAAGGTGAACTGCTGGCTGATGTCGACGCCATCGGAAGGGCGCACGACGTCGAGGCGGAAGGCGTCGAGTCGGGGGATGGAGGGGAGGAGACGGCGGAAGCAGGAGCAGACGGCGGAGAGGGCGACGCGCTGCTTGACGGGGAGGAAGGAGAGGATGGAGATGAGGAGGTCGTCCTGGAGGGAAGTGAGGAGGTCCTCCGCCGGTGCGCTTACCTGCTCACGTCGGCGCCTGCACCGGCGCTTCTTCAAGCCCATCGAATTGTCTCTGCCGCACGGCGGCGGTGACTATTTAAATGCGTGTCGGCGGTTTTAATAATTTTAACGAAAAAATATAGCACATAGATATAAATTTAAATTTTATTTTATTTGATATAAAATTATTATTATTGTTGTTATTGTTAATGTAGATTATTTATAAATAAGAAATAAATCTTTTGAGAAGATGTGATCATTAGATTTAGTTTATTATTTTATTTATTTACATCTATGACAAAGTCAATTACTTAATTAACAATTATAGTAAAAAATCAATTACTATTTTTTTTAGTTTTAAATTATCAATCTGATGAATTCAACAAAAGTGAACAACATTTATAACAATTTAATTATATATATATATATATATATATATAAAGATTTATCTAATTAAACTTTTGCTTTCCTTATTTATATATATATATATACAGGTCTGATATCCTGCGCCCGACGAAAAAACCCACCTCCCGTGCGCGACCGCCGGACCTCCCCGCGTTCATCGCCGCCGTTCGTCGCCGTCCGGTCACCGCCGGCCACCATCCCGGGCTCGTTGGAAGCGCAACTCGACGGCGCACACATCGGCACCGGATTCCGGCCGAAATAGAGCAGACGCGCTGGTGGCTGATTTCGCCGGAATCTGGCCGGAGTCCGATCCCGATTCGGCCGGAATCCGATCGGATTCTGGCCGAAATCGGCCGCCAGCGTCTGGCGGCGATTTCGGTCGGAATCCGACCGAATTCCGGCCGAAATGGGCCAACAGTGTCTGTTGGCCGATTTCGGCCGGAATTCGGCCGGATTCCGGCACCCGCCGGACCGCCGGTGAGTTGCGGTTCCAACGGGTCCGGTCCGGCGGCAATCGGTGGTCGGACGGCGATGAACGGACGCCGGGAAGCGGCGAAGGTCCGAGGAGAAACACTGTGCAATTGTGATTTTTGGACGGTGTGGGTTGATCGCGATCGGGCGTGGACAGCGTGGATTGATCGCGCACGGGATCGGATTTTTTTCGCCGCGCAGTATATATATATATATATATATATATATATATATATATATATATATATATATATATATATATATATATATATATATATATATATATATATATATACTTATTTTTTTTAAATGCAGATTAATTGTGAACCACATCAATATTCTTATCTTTATTTGTATGTTTTTGTTATTCTATTAATTAAGACACGAAAATTCGATCCATTATTTTAACAAGTATAATCCATCATAACCTACTTAACTATATATGCACTGGAAGCGATAGCAAAACCTCATCAATGATATCGAAATACTTATGATCTAATTAAATAAATAGTCACAAAGTTTGAATTGTATGCGAAAAATAATACTTATGATCTAAATCAAGCTCACGCAGCGGCCAACCCAGATGCCCAGCATCCTTTGATTGCGATCCCCAAGTAATGCATATAGAGCTTTAATTTGTAGTAGCTGATGCAATTAGGATAGATGATTTGTTTATTGAATTCTAAATCTGACTGATGATTTTTTTTTTGGATCAGATTGGATTCGGATTATCCGATTTAATTGAATTTAAGATGGAGAAATTTTTTTAAAATCAAATCAAATTTTGATTTAAAAATTAAGATATTTTAATATACATAATACCAGAAGGTTAGTATGAGATAGAATTGAAAATTTATGAGAGAAAATAGTAAAAAAACAAACTAATCAAGTTATTTGAGTTTGGGTTCGAGTTCGGATTTATAATTTTTAAGTTGAGTTTGGGTTCAATGTATCGTTCATGTCAAATTTGGGTTGAAATTTTTAAAAATATTTTTATTTTGATCCAAATCGAATTCACTCGATCCATCCGAATTGATACCCCTAATTTAAAATAGTGTATATTAAACAATATAGCAAATGCTATTTTGTTTAGCCTTTAAGAATATAAAATTAACTATAGCTAATGGTTAGTTATGCTTCATATGGAAATTAATATATTTTTAATATGTGATTATTTTAAAGAGTATTCTATCTTATTTAATATCTTATTGGGGAAAAATATTTATTTTATTATAATTCTTGCATAAATGTAATCAAAGATGTCAATTCGAGTCAGTCGGATAGACTCAAGCCAGATTAAAATAAAATGTTATTAAAGAAAGAGAAGGAGAGGGTAAATAAGGAGAAGAAGAATTTTCATCTTTACTTGAGATGAAGTGAGTTAAGAAGGAGAAGGAGAGAGAAAGATAAATTTTATCCTTCTTTCATGTTCATGAGAATTCAAAAATATTATATTCTAATTTTATTTCTATTTTAAAATATTGATTGTCAAATTAAGTTATCTATTTAGATATCTCATCTTTGCGCTGTCATTCCTCAGATAACGTACGTCGTCACCGTCCAATGTCCAATTGCTTGTACTCCATGACATTGACGTCGATGTCGACCCTCACCGTAAATCTTTTCGAAGATAAAACTTAAGAGGATAAAAACAAATAATCATAATCTTCTTCTATTCCGATTATAGAAACTTATCCAATGAGTATATGTTTATTTTAGAACCTTCTATATCCAAACTTTTATATGCAATATTGATAGAATTTTATAATTTATCATCCGTCCTCTACTACATACGTTATCTTTTTTAGAAAGTGAAGATATTTTTATACCTTTATATATTTAATCTTCATTCACTTTCCTTCCTCTCAAATAAGATAATACCAAACATTCTCTTTCCTTTCTCTCAAATAAGGTAACACGTGTTAAGTTAATGAACCTTCCATCCCTTCTAAACAAAAAGAACATAAATATTTTACTTTCTTAGTATAACTTAAACATCGAAAGAACCTTATCAAAAATAATTTCTAGTGTCCTCTTAACTTTTATTTTTGAGTGTGCAAATTCTATAAGCATTCATTAAAGGTTATCTAAAGCTGGAAAATCATAAGTCCAATAAACTACTAGTCATCAAAAATTCATGAACTGAGCTTCTATATGATTCAAATCGAACACTAAAATTTCATTTCGATGCAGTTAGCAATACTGGAGGATACTTCAACTAGGGACTCATTGGAAGCTACTCGACTCCAAGCGGGAGTAGGTGAGGCGTGGGAGTTGGAGACGTAAAGAAAGGTCAAAGGCGTGAGATTTTTTTGGTAAATTGCTTTTTCCACCCCTCCTGACACCGCACCCCCCTCTCCACCTCTCTCTCTCCCATTCAAATGACTATTTTACCCTTTTTTTGTTTTTTATTTTATTTTACTTATATATATATTTTTAATTTTAATGAAAATTGAAAAAAATTAAAAATTTATATAAAATTGAAAAAATATAATAAACAAAATTGATTAAAAAATAAAACTAAATAAAATTTATATAAAATTCTAAAAATAAAGTATTGATAAAAAATAATAAACAAAATTGATTAAAAAATAAAATTAAATAAAAATTGAAAAAATGATGAAAAAAATAATAAATTAAATTAATTTAAAAAATAAAATAAAATAAAATTTAAAATATATGAGAGCTATTTTTAAATAAAATTAATTTAAAAAATAAAACTAAATAAAAATTTTAAAAAATAAATAAATAAAAAGAAAGGATAGAAATGTAATTTGATAGTGAGAGAGAGAGGAGGTGGGAGGAGGGGTGCGGTGTCAGGGGAGGTGGGAAAAGCAGCCCTCTTTTTGTAAGCGGGGTTGGTAAATAAGCCATACACGTGGCCAAAACAAATTTTGCTTGTCTTCCCTAAACTTTGTTTAAAGAAGATGGAAGAGGAGTAGGATCGTACAAGAGTGGAGTTGAATCCTACTTACTAGTATTGAAATTTATTTGATAAGATAATTATATTAAATTAAATTAAATTTAAAATAATTATTTAAATTTGACTTAATTTTTATATAAATTTAAAATTGATTCAAATTTAATTTAAACTTAATTTGTTTAGACGTTATCGAACTTTTAATTCAAACTTATTTAAAAATTTTATATTTTTAAATTTATTTAATTATTTATTATATTAGATAATGTAAATTAATTTATTTATTTTAAAATTTTATTTATTTATCATGTTAATAAAAAATTTATTAATAAAAATAATTTATAAATATTATTCATGAACATTATTCATGAATAATTTTTAATTAATACATATGTTTAAAGTTTAAAATTTAAAATATTTATTTATTTTAATAAATAAATAAATTAATTAATTAATCATATATTGATAAATTTTTATCAAATCAAATATCAAACTTACTCAAAGTTTAATTCACTTAAGACATTAAAGTGGAGAGGAAAAGATAGAAAAAGAAAATAATCTAAAAAATTCATAAATCCCGTCTACATTAGATTTTGGATTGTAAGTTCTATAATTTTTTTTGACTTAGCTTGTTAAGGTATCATAACTTTTCAAATTCATAAAACTAAGATAATATTTATTATTATGGAGTACTCAAAAAATAAATCCAAAACATAACTTATATACATTCAAAAAATAAACCTCTAAAATATTCATCTTATTTAGAATTCAAACTTTGATCTTTTATTATTCTTGAGTACTATAATACAAACTTTAATCTTTTATTATTCTTGAGTACTATAATACTACACTACACCTATAGAGACATCAATAGAAGTTATATATATATAATCCATATGTCTGTACAGTTCACTTTCCCAACTCTCACAACCAAAGGAACTAACTACCAAGCACTAGTTAGATGTCTCCCTACAACCTTATCCACATCAATGGAACATATTCTATCACCTATATCATGTTGGAAGTACAAGAGATCTACTTGAAACTATTAAATGGTTTTAGTCTTTTCATAATTTATGTTTTCAATGGTTGATTACTTTATTACAGAAGAAAGTTTAGATTGTTCTTTTTGAGTAGTATTTAAAGGGATGAACCCTAAGCATTTGTAAGTAAGTGATTAAGTCCTCAAGTTTTCTTTAATCTCTTCGTTGTCTTGCATGTCTTCATTTCTAAGGCAATTTATTTCTTTGGTTGTCTTCCTCCACGTCTTTTCTTTTAACGATCTTGGACCATCAAAATATATTTTGGTGAATCTAATTTTTACATCTAACGATTGTAAACTCATCCAGTCTTGCAAACTATTGGATTTGTTGATATCTGAAAAAAAAAAAAAATCTACAGCACTGTTTAAGGCAGTTTGTATCTGTCTGTAACAAAAGAATCACAACAAACCAACAAAAAAAAAACTTTTTTTTTATGTAATGCAAATGGTCGACGTTAGAACGAGGCAGCAACCAGACTTAATCCAGAAGAGGAGTCCCCCAGCCAACTTTGTCATCGCCGTCGGCAGGACCTTCGTTCTCGCCGCCCAGCTGCAGTTGCGACGACGACGTCCCTGTGGCTTGGAGCTTGGCCGAAGGGCCCTCGCCGGGGGCTCTGTTTACGCCGCCCAGCTGCGGTTGTGACGACGACGTCCCCGTGGCTTGGAGCTGGGCCGAAGGGCCCTCGCCGGGGGCTCTGTTTACGCCGCCCAGCTGCGGTTGTGACGACGACGTCCCCGTGGCTTGGAGCTGGGCCGAAGGGCCCTCGCTGGGGGCTCTGTTTACGCCGCCCAGCTGCGGTTGTGACGACGTCCCCGTTTGGAGGTGCAATTGGACCGAAGGATCATCGCCCTCGTCGGCGGCGATGGCTGGGATGGGGAACGGGGTGGATTCTTGGCAGACGTGCTCCCCGATGTAAGTGACCTTGAAGAAGGGGTCGTCGTCGACCCTTTGGATTTGTTTTTTAGCCTCGCAGCCGGACTTCTTGTGCGTACACCGGTAATAGCTCCTGCGATTAGTCCATCAATTCAAGCTTTTGCAGTGGGATGAAGAGGAAAAAGAAAAAGAAAAGAACTCGGGAATGGGATCGAGAAGAAGAAATAACCTGGGAAATTTGGAATTTTTTTCGTTTGGCCGTATTTCTTCCAACTATACTCGTCTTCCGGAGGAAACTCGGCGTCACGGCCCATTGTTCCTGGAACCCAAGATCGAGTCGGGACGATCATGGAAGTGGGACGCGATCATGGAAGCATACTGACTAAATAAAATCTACGTACCTTTTCTTAGACGGCCGTCGCTCCGACGGCGACTCCCGGCGCCCGCCCTGCTGCGCCGCCTGCTGCTCCTCGGGTATGCCTGTGCGCGGAGCGCGGCGGCGGCCTGGTGGAAGCCGACGGCGATCTCTTCGCAGGGTGAAGAGGTAGTCGCGGTCGAGGGCATTGGCGGATAGGGGTGAACAAAAATTCGATTAAATCATCAAATCGAACTGAATTTTTAATTCGGTTCGGTTATTTCGGAAGTTCGATTATTTTTTTAAAAAAAAATCAGTTAATTCGGTTCGATTTCGATTTTAAATTTTCTTATTCGATTAAACCGAATAACCGAATTAACCGAATTAATTAAATTAAAAAAATAATTTATAAATTTTAAGTAAATAAATATATAAATCTCTAATTTATTAATAAAATTTTTATAATATTTAAAAAATTTGATTAATTCGGTCGAATTTTTAATTCGGTTCGGTTATTTCGGAAGTTCGATTATTTTTTTTTAAAAAAAAATCGGTTAATTCGGTTCGATTTCGGTTTTAAATTTTCTTATTCGATTAAACCGAATAACCGAATTAATTAAATTAAAAAAATAATTTATAAATTTTAAGTAAATAAATATATAAATCTCTAATTTATTAATAAAATTTTTATAATATTTAAAAAAATTAATTCGGTTCGTTATTTCGGTTTTAATTCGATTCGAAAACCGAATTAACTAATTTATTAATAAAATTTTTATAATATTTAAAAAAATTTGGATAAAATATCAGTTCGATTTGTTCGATTTTTATTGGGAAATTCGGTCGGTTCGGTTGGTTCGAAAAAAATCGATTTATTCGATTTTCGATTTATTCGGTTCGGTTCGGTTCGATTTTAACCGAATACTCACCCCTAATGACGGAGAGGTGGATCGAGCGGTCTAGTTCCTGAGCGTGCCGGCATGCGTCCAGGATTTGGCTAAGGATTCGATCCATGAATTCTCACTCTGGTGGGGGAGCGGGTTCCAACACGAGTGGGTGGAAGCGTACTTAAATACCGCGGAATGTTGATCTCATTCTTCTTGGGGTTCTTCTTGGGGTTGTGAGGGACAAGAATAGAAGCGCGCGAACAAATTAACGGTCGAGCGCGCGAACAAATTAACGTTCGGTTTTCTCTCCTAATTTGTCCGTTAAAGAAATAAGCTAGTGTATTCAGCCAACATCTTGCATTATAGAATCTGTGCATTATAGAATCTGAAGATATGATCACGATAAGATAATCAAGCCCATCTAATAATTATTAAACTTAAATTAAACTTATTCAAATTAAATTTTCAATTCAAACTTATTCAAAAATTTTATAATTTTAATTTTATTTAATTATTTATTAAACTTGATAATATAAATTAATTTATTTATTTTAAAATTTTATTTATTTATGATGTAGATAAAAAATTTTATAGATGAAAGTTCACAATCATAAACTTTGAACTGAATATATATATATATATGTTCAAATTCATTTATTTAATTTAATAAATTATTTAAATTTATTTATTTAATTAATTTTATATGTATTAAATGAATAAAAATAAATTCTTATCAAATGGAATATCAAACTTACTCATACAAGTTTAATTCATTTAAGACTTTAAAAAGGAGAGAGAAAAAAAAAAGAAAGAAAGAGGAGATAATATAAAAAATTCATAAGTCTCGTCCATAATTTACATACATTAGATTTTGAATTATAAGTTTTATAATTTTTTTTGACTTT
Source organism: Curcuma longa (assembly GCF_044706935.1). Classification (NCBI taxonomy): domain Eukaryota; kingdom Viridiplantae; phylum Streptophyta; class Magnoliopsida; order Zingiberales; family Zingiberaceae; genus Curcuma; species Curcuma longa. The sequence goes on from NC_133866.1 coordinate 4,654,754, forward strand.
GTTAAGGGTATCATAACATTGCAAATTCATAAAACTAAGATAATAATTATTTTATAATTTAGATGTCCAGATTTTATCCGCCTAATGCAATTTATCTATCGAATAAATCCAAAACATAACTTATACACACTCAACAAAATAGACCTCTAAAATATTCGTCCTATTTAGAATTCATACTTTGATCCTTTTATTATTCTAAAGTACTCTAATACTACACTACACCCGTAGAGACATCAAAATATATATATATATACACACACACTCCATATTTGTGAACATAGACGACCTTTCTATTGGTTTGTCTATCAATAAATCAGAAGCACAACTCTTTCTCTTGGTTTGTCTATCAATAAATCAGAAGCACAACTCCTCAACTCCTCAGAAATCGACCTTTAAAATATTCATTCCATTTAAAATTTGAATTTAACAGATGAGGCTACCAATAGACACCTAACTTGGTGATGAAAGAAAATGAAATATTTCGATTGACAAAATAGTAAATCAGGATCATGCAAATAGTGACCTTTAGATCCCGTTTGGGTGATATCGATGATACTTCTGTCTGAAATTTACTAGCAGCAGGATGACTTTAGCTTCGCAATTGATACAACAGATCAGAAAAATGGGAATAATTGCATCATAACAACAAAATCTCCACCCTTTTTGATCGAAAAACAAATTTGAGGTAAAAAAAAAGGGGATAACAAAGTTGTGGTTGATAAGTTATGCATGCTCCAACTAAAAGAAATGAACTAGTTACTTTGAGAGTTGACACCGGCAAACGATACCTATAGATCAGAAGTAATTATTTCACAGAAAGTAAATCAAATATGCAAGGGGAAAGAGGTAATGCTTACCTCTTGAAGAACTGGACTAGATTTCGACTCTTCGCTGTGAAACTCTGGCCTTCTCCGCGTCGATGATGGATTCTACAAGTTTAACTGCACCATCAAGTTTCCCCTCAGCATTGACGACCACATAGTCGAATTTCTTCATGTGCTTCACCTCCTCCCTGGCTGTGGCAATCCTAACGAAGAGCATTTCGGGTGATTCTGTATCACGAGCAATAAGTCTGTTCACAAGTGCAGCTTCACTCTCTGCGACCAGAAAGATGAAGACTGCTGATTTTCCTAGTATTGATCTCAGAGTCGAAGCGCCTTGTATGTCCACTCTCAACACAATGTCAAAACCTTTAGCCATGTATTCTCGAATCTAGATGAAGATTTGTTGAGATGTCATAGAAGATAAATGTACCAAATCAGATAAATGAAAATATTGTTCCATTAACATGTGCCACGAAATAATCACTGAAATAATGACAAAAATAAGAAAAGGAAATGTGCACAATGATAACTCTAAGCATCATAGCAGAAGAAAAGACTTCTAAAGTTTATGAAAGAGATAATTCCTCCTAAAATTAAAATTAAGATCTGTTGTTGTTCTCCTGTCAAGGAAAGATTGCCAACATTAACCATCTATAGTAAATCAAACATTAGTACAATAATTCTATGACTGAAGTAATTGTTCGTGATAAGTGATTTAACATTTGATAAGAGCAAAATGTTTGTGCATACCTGCTGCTTCGGAATTCCCTTATAGTCACCATAAACCAGGGCATATTCCAATAGCTCATTCCTTTGAACCATTGACAGGAACTTCTCTTTTGTAACAAAAAAATAATCCTTCCCATCAACTTCACCAGGACGTTGTGCTCTGCTAGTTGCTGTGACAACAAAATGAATCCCCTCCCGAACTTCTTGTAGCCTCTATTAAGACAATAGTAAGCATGATCAGGCAGGCTTCGATGAAAACAAAATCCTAACAGAAAAAGAATGAAAGAATCAACCTGATAATCAAACAGACACTACCCACCCCATAACACGATTGCAGACACAAGACTCTAACAAAACACGAAAAAAGTATGACAACATGACACAAGTTACATTATCAAATAAATGTTTTTTGAAAATTAAAAAAATCAATTCAATTTACAGAAAATATAAATTGGATTCAGGATATTCAACTGATCTTTAATTGCATTTTGTTTTTCAAAGAAAAAACTGATTTTATCTTGACAGCAATATTGACTCAAACGATACTATATGATTGTCACACATTAATGAAAACTGCCTCTCTTTTTTAGGTGTAATAAATCCCTTATATGATAGATCATCAAGGTGCCTAACCGCTTGGTTTTTTATGACAAGTCTGTGGGCCAAATGTCCTACGTTTTGGTTTTTATTGGGTGATGCAACATTATATGGGCCAAAAGTATTGGGTGATGCAACATTATATGAAAGTCAGCCCCATTAAGTAATAGCATTATGAGAATCAAACTTAACAGTTTGTCCACGATGAAGATTAAGCAAAATGACAATAGTGCACGAGCCACTGCAATAGAATTGACTCCATATTTAGCCTTCTGGTTTAGAACTAGGGGTCAAACAAAATAAGTTAAATATTCTTTGCTCACTCATATGAGTTTGCATAAGGGTAAACATCTTTCCTCTAACAAGATAGATCATAAAATTGCATAAAATAATAAAATGATGCTCTATGATTTTCACATGATAATGAAAATTGCCTGCTTTTTTTTAGGTGTGTATGAGGCATAAATCCTTCACATGATCGATTATCAAGGTGCCTAACCATTTGTATATTTTTAGGTTTTTGTTGGGTCATGAAACATTATTTGGAAAGTTAGCCCCAAGTAATAGCATTGTATAGAATTTAATAGGCTGTCCGTGATGAAGATAAACAAAGTGACAATGGTGTATCAGCCACTACAATAGAAGAATTGACTCCACATTTAGCCTTCTGGTTCAGAACTAGTGGTTAAACAAAAAGAGTTAAATATTCTTTGCTTACTTGCTTACTCAAATGAGTTTGCATAAAGTAAACATCTTCCTCTAACAAGATGAGAGACCCTCCTAGATTCCACATATCTGTTGAGTGCAATAAATCAAGTAAAACAGTAGATATTGTCAGACACATCGACAAAGGAACGTTTTAATCTAGAAAAAGGTCCGCATGGCACTGATTATGAATGCTCAAGTCAGGTTGGGCAACCTTAACATATGCAGCAAATATGGCATATTACCTTGATCACTGCATCTTTGCCAACACCACTTGGTCCGCTGATAACAAGGATTAGGGGACTCGATGGAGGAGATAAGGGATCTGAACTGAACGTCGAACCCAACGCTGCTTCAATCCCATTTACCGTTTCCGCCTGCTTCAAAGCTCGGTTATCAATTTCATCAGTTCAGCCAACACATAAGCAAATCGATCGATTATGATCTAGCTTCTGAAGATCATATAGAGGAATACACGCATGAAAGCTATGCCCTAAATCATGATTCAGAGGGAGAAGCAGGACCTTGGAAGGGGTTGGAGGAACAATAGGCGGGTCGGGCGGCCGCGGGGAGTCGCCGCCGGTGGCGGCAGAAGAGGCCCTGAAGACGGATCCGAAGCGCGCCGTCTGGCGACAAGAAGGAAAGATCCATGGCGAGGTAGGACCGGCGATCGAGCGGCGAAGGAAGAGAGACGGCGAGAAGGGGAGCTGAGATCGAGAAAGGGACGAGAAGAGACTTCGGAGAAGCATCTAGAAGAGAAGATGATGACGTGTGAGAGAAAAAGCCGCCGGTATTCGGCTCGAGCGCCGTTCGTGTTCGTCCGTTCGAAGTTGCAATCGCAATCACGTATAATTATACATTTATCTTTAAATATTATTCAATATTTTTATTTTCCATCTAAATTTTAAATTTATCAAATATGTTGTTTAAATATAATTAAAATATAATTTATTTAAAAATATTTCCATTATAATAATTATAATTTTATAATTATTACAATATAAATTTAATCATGTTTACACATCATTCACGTTATAGCATATACAAAACTATCGTTATTTAATTGTTGTGGCAGTTATAAAACCGTAATTGTTACATATGAATTCGATTTGCTCATCTAACATTCATAGTATAGTAAGAAATTATAGTTGCTATAACATATATAATAATTATAATTTTGTAACTGTTATAATACAAGCTAATAGTAGTTGAAAGTAATTAACAAGATGAATTTTTTTATAAAAATTCAAAATAGATCTTTCAAATAAGATATTACATGGTACGTTAATGAACTTTACATCCCTTTCAGACATAAACATTTTTCTTTTTTCTTTTTTTTTCCTCCCTTCCCTTCCCTTTCACTTTCATTAATAAACTTTTCTCTATAACTTAAACATAGAAAGAAAATAATTTCTAGTGTCCTCTTAACATTTATTTTTGGGTGTGCAGAATCTATAAGCATCGATCAATTAAAGACTATCTAAAGCTGGCAAATCATAAGTCCAACAAATTAGTCATCAAAAAAATGCATGAACTGAGCATCTAAATAACGACAGAACTGTATGATTCAAATCCAACACTAAAGTGATAAAGGGTAAAAAACACTTCGTATCGATTACAAGTTAGCAACCCTAAAATTTCATTTCGATACAGTTAGCAATACTGGAGGATACTTCAACAAGGGACTCATTGGAAGCTAATACATCCTCGAATTGATCTCTGCTGGTACGACTCTTCAGCTTTCTCAATCCCATCTGCTTTAACTCCTCCTCCATTTCCTTCTTCTTCGAGAGAAACCCTCGAAATGTCTTCTCGGGCATGATCATTCGTAACTTAATTAGCTCTACTGCATCTGTAGATCCATGATGAAGCAACTGATCGTCCCTGGTGCTCTGTATATGAGCAGGACCTACATGTATATCAAATTGGTTATGAGTGTGATAATACTGGCACTTCTTCAGAAACTGCGTGAATATCATCGTCGACGATTGATCTCTCAGATTGAAGTCGAGGTTGAAGATCACGAGGACCTCTTTGTCTTCCAGATCAGAAACAATTCTATTAATTTCGTTTTCTGCTGCTAATCCCTGTCGATCAAAGCAAATTATATATGTCAGTGTGCATAAAATATCTATCTATCTATCTATCTATCTATCTATCTATCTTCTCTTACGTTTGGGGTTGTGCTAGAATTCAGCATGAGCCAAGCGGGGACGGATCGAAAAGCAGTTCCGAAAAGCTTCATCAATGCATCTGGAGGATCTACCGGCGGATCGAGGCAGAGAAGTAACGACGCGTGCTGGACCTTGGCAGCTTCAATGCGCAGATCATTGGTGACGTTGACGGTGAGCGACTCGAGCTTTGGGCAGCAGACGTCGGTGGTGCGGATGTAGGGGCCCTTGTGTAACAGGACTAGATGCTTAATGGAGGTGGAGCGGATGGTTAGGTTTCTCGCGTCGAGTTCGTGGCAATATATGAGGTGCAGAGTCTCGAGGAAAGGGCAGGAGGAGGCAAGGAAGGAGTTAAGGAAATTGAAGTCTCCGTACAGGCCGAGGAAGCAGTGATCCATTTTGAGGGAGGTGAGAAAGGTGGTGCAGGCGATGGTGGCCGGAAGGAGGCGGTCGCAGAAATCTCCCACTATGATTCTGCGCAAAGAGAGACTCCTCAGCGACTTGATGCCGAAGAAGCTGCAGATTTCCCAGAGAATAAGCAATCTCTCGCATCCGTAGGTTTCGAGGATGAGGTCTTCGACGCCCACCTCGACGAGTTCGCCGACGACCAGCTGCCCGAGGGGTTTAATTATAAGTAATTCGATGACGTCGTGGAAGACGAGGTGGCATTGGCGGATCAGGGCGCGGGGGAAGGTGAACTGCTGGCTGATGTCGACGCCGTCGGAAGGGACGTCGAGGCGGAAGGCGTCGAGTCGGGGGATGGAGGGGAGGAGACGGCGGAAGCGGGAGCAGACGGCGGAGAGGGCGACGCGCTGCTTGACGGGGAGGAAGGAGAGGATGGAGATGAGGAGGTCGTCCTGGAGGGAAGTGAGAAGGTCCTCCGCCGTTGCGCTTGCCTGCTCACGCCGGCGCCTGCAGGGACGCTTCTTCAAGCCCATCGAACTGTCTCTGCCGCACGGCGGCGGTGACTATTTAAATGCGTGCCGGCGGTTTTAATAATATTACCGAAAAAATAAACAAATATATTTAAATTTAACTTTTATTTTATTTTATATAAAATTATTATTATTGTGGTTGTTGTTTATGTAAATTATTATATAAATAAGAAATAAATCTTTTGAGAATGTATGATTATTAGATTTAGTTCATTATTTTATTTATTTATATATATGACAAAGTCAATTACTTAACCATTATAGTAAAAAATCAGTTACTAATTTTCTAGTTTTAAATTATCAATCTGATGAATTCAACAAAAGTGAACAATATTTATGGCAATTTAATTATGCAATTTCTTAGTATTTAAATTTATCCTTAATATTCGAGAAGAGTTTTATCCGTAATTTAAATTTAAATTATTAAGTGCAAAGAAGAGATTTATTCTTAAAGTGAAATAATCTTTCACTTATCTCCATCAATATTGCAAGAGGAATTTAAGAAATATTAAAAGGTCCTCCATACAAAGATTTATCTAATTAAACTTATTTTTTCTTAAATGTAGATTAATTGTGAACCACATCAATATTCTTATCTTTATTTGTATGTTTATATTATTCTACTAATTAAGAGACGAAAATCCATCATGAGATTTATGAAGAGGTTATAATATTCTAGAGACATTAGATTGTATTTATAAGTATTTAATTTGATATAGTGAAAATCAAGCAAACGATGGTAGAGTGATCCCAAAATCTCATCCAATGGTCTTATGATCTAAATAAATAGTCACAAAGTTTGAAGTTGATAGATCAGACAGTGATGCATATAGAGCTTTAATTTGTAGTAGCTGAAGCAATTAGGGCAGATGATTTGTTCATTGAATTCTAAATCTGACTTTGATTTTTTTTTTATCAGATTGGATTCTGATTGATCCGATTTAACTTGAATTTAAGATGGAGACATTATTTTAAAATCAAATTAAATTTTGATTTAAAAATATAATACCAGAAGGTTAGTATGAGATAGAATTAAAAATTTATGAGAGAAAATAGTAAAAAAACTAAATTAATCAGGTTATTCGAGTTTGGATTTATAATTTTTAAATTGAGTTCGGGTTCAACCGTTCAAGTCAAATTTGGGTGAGATTTTTTATAATATCCTTATTTTGATCCAAATCGAATTTACTCGATCCATCCGAATTGATACCCCTAGTTTAAAATGGTGTATATTAAAAAATTTAGCAAATGCAACTTTGTTTAGCCTTGAAGAATATAAAATTAAATATAGCTAATGGTTAGTTATGCTTCATATGGAAATTAATATATTTTTTAATATGTGATTGTTTTAAAGAGTATTCTATCTTATTTAATATCTTATTGTAAAAAAAATATTTATTTTATTATAATTCTTGCATAAATATAATCAAGAGTGGCAATTCGAGTGGGTCGAATAGACTCAAGTCATATTGAAATAAAATGTTATTAAAAAAGAGAAGGAGAGGGTAAATAAGGAGAAGAAGAATTTTCATCTTTACTTGGGATAGAGTGAGTTAAGAAGGAGAAGAAGAGAGAAAGATAAGTTTTATCCTTCCATGTTCATGAATTATTTTTTACACTACGATTTGGAATGTAAGGAAGAGAAAGAGGAACTCAAAAATATTTTATTCTAATTTTATTTCTATTTTAAAATATTAATTCTCAAATTAAGTCATCTATTTAGATATCTCATCTTTACGTTGTCATTCCTTAGACAATGCGCGCCATCACCGTTCAATGTCCAATTGCTTGCACTCCACGCGACATCGACATTGATGTCGACCCTCACCATAAATCTTTTCGAGGATAAGACTTAAGAGAATAGAAACAGAAAATCATAATCTTCTTCTATTCCAATGATAGAAACTTATCCAAGAAGCACATGTTTATTTTAGAACCTTCTATATTCCAACTTTTATATGTAATATTCACAGAATTTTATAATTTCTCATCCATCCTCTACGTACGTTATCTTTTTAAAAAGTGAATATATTTTTATAATTTTATATATTTAATCTTCATTCTCTTTCTTTCCTCCCAAATAAGATAACACACGTTAAGTTAATGAATCTTCCATCCCTTCCAAACATTCGCTTTCCCTTCCTCCCAAATGAGGTAGCACGTGTTAAGTTAATGAACCTTTTATCTCTTCCAAACAAAGATAATATAAATATTTTACTTTCCCTCTCTTTTCTTCTCTTCCCTTTCCTTCCGCTTTCAGTAATGAATTTTCTCTTATCCCATCCAAGTAAAGCATTATTATAACTTAAACATCAAAAGAACCTTATCAAAAATAATTTCTAGTGTCCTCTTAACTTTTATTTTTGAGTGTGCAGATTCTATAAGCATTCATTAAAGGTTATCTAAAGCTGGCAAATCATAAGTCCAATAAACTAGTCATCAAAAATTCATGAACTGAGCTTCTATATGATTCAAATCGAACACTAAAATTTCATTTCGATGCAGTTAGCAATACTGCAGGATACTTCAACTAGGGACTCATTGGAAGCTACTCGACTCCAAGCGGGAGTAGGTGAGGCGTGGGAGTTGGAGACTTAAAGAAAGGTCAAAGGCGTGAGATTTTTTTGGTAAATTGGTTTTTCCACCCTCCTGACACCGCACCCCCCCCCCTCTCCACCTCTCTCTCATTCAAATGACTATTTTACCCTTTTTCTGTTTTTTATTTTATTTTACTTATATATATATTTTTAATTTTAATGAAAATTGAAAAAAATTAAAAATTTATATAAAATTGAAAAAAATTAAATAAACAAAATTGATTAAAAAATAAAACTAAATAAAATTTATATAAAATTCTAAAAATAAAATATTAATAAAAAATAATAAACAAAATTGATTAAAAAATAAAATTAAATAAAAATTGAAAAAATTGAAAAAAATGATGAAAATAATAATAAATTAAATTAATTAAAAAATAAAATTAAATAAAATTAAAAATATATGAGAACTATTTTTAAATAAAATTAATTTAAAAAATAAAACTAAATAAAAATTTTAAAAAATAAATAAATAAAAAGAAAGGATAGAAATGTAATTTAATAGTGAGAGAGAGAGGAGGTGGGAGGAGGGGTGCGGTGTCAAGGGAGGTGGGAAAAGCAGCCCTCTTTTTTTGTAAGCGGGGTTGGTAAATAAGCCATACACGTGGCCAAAACAAATTTTGCTTGTCCTCCCTAAACTTTGTTTAAAGAAGATGGAAGAGGAGTAGGATCGTACAAGAGTGGAGTTGAATCCTACTTACTAGTATCGAAATTTATTTGATAAGATAATTATATTAAATTAAATTAAATCTAAAATTAATTATTTAAATTTGACTTAATTTTTTTATAATCGAACCGAACCGAATTAACCAAAAACTGAATAAATCGATTTTTTTCGAACCAATCAAACCGACCGAATTTTCCAATAAAAATCGAACAAACCGAACCGATATTTTATCGGTTAATTCGGTTTTCGACCGAATTAACCGATTTTTTTAAAATATTATAAAAATTTTACTAATAAATTAGAGATTTATAAATTTATTTATTTAAAATTTATAAATTATTTTTTAAATTTAATTAATTCGGTTAATTCAGTTTATTCGGTTTAATCGAATAAGAAAATTTAAAATCAAAATCGAACCGAATTAATCGATTTTTTATACGGGGTGGATTCTTGGCAGATGTGCTCCCCGATGTAAGTGACCTTGAAGAAGGGGTCGTCGTCGACCCTTGGACTTGTTTTTTAGCCTCGCAGCCGGACTTCGTGTGCGTACACCGGTAATAGCTCCTGTGATTAGTACATCAATTCAAGCTTTTGCAGTGGGATGAAGAGGAAAAAGAAAAAGAAAAGAACTCGGGAATGGGATCAAGGAAGAAAGAAGAAATAACCTGGGAAATTTGGAATTCTGAATTTTCGTTTGGCCGTATTTCTTCCAACTATACTCGTCTTCCGGAGGAAACTCGGCGTCGCCGACCCTCCTCGCCGGGACTATCTCCGTCACGGCCCCCTCGTTCCTGGAACCCAAGATCGAGTCGGGACGATCATGGAAGTGGGACGCGATCATGGAAGCATACTGACTAAATAAAATCTACGTACCTTTTCTTAGACGGCCGTCGCTCCGACGACGACTCCCGGCGCCCGCCCTGCTGCGCCGCCTGCTGCTCCTCTCGGGTCGATGCCTGTGTGCGGAGCGCGACGGCGGCCTAGTGGAAGCCGGCGGCGATCTCTTCGCAGAGGTGAAGAGGTAGTCACGGTCGAGGGCATTGGCGGATAGGAGTGAGCAAAAATTCGGTTAAACCGAATAAATCGATCAAACCGAACCAAATTTTTAATTCAGTTCGGTTATTTCGGAAGTTCAGTTATTTTTTTTAAAAAAATCGATTAATTCAGTTAATTCGGTTCGATTTCAGTTTTAAATTTTCTTATTCGATTAAACCGAATAACCGAATTAATTAAATTAAAAAAATAATTTATAAATTTTAAGTAAATAAATATATAAATCACTAATTTATTACTAAAATTTTTATAATATTTAAAAAAATTTGGTTAATTCGGTCAAAAACTGAATTAACCGATAAAATATCGGTTCGATTTGGTCGGTTTTTATTGAGAAATTCGATCATTTCGGTTGGTTCGAAAAAAATCAGTTTATTCGATTTTCGATTTATTCGGTTCGATTTTAACCGAATACTCACCCCTATTGGCGGAGAGGTGGATCGAGCGGTCTAGTTCCTGAGCGTGCCAGCATGCGTCCAGGATTTGGCTAAGGATTCGATCCATGAATTCTCACTCTGGTGGGGGAAGCGGGTTCCAACACGAGTGGGTGGAAGCGTACTTAAATACCGCGGAATGTTGATCTCATTCTTCTTGGGGTTCTTCTTGGGGTTGTGAGGGGCAAGAATAGAAGCGCGCAAACAAATTAACGGTCTAGCGCGCGAACAAATTAACGTTCGGTTTTTTCTCCTAATTTGTCCCTTAAAGAAATAAGCAAGTGTATTCAGCCAACATCTTGCATTATACAATCTGTGCATTATAGAATCTGAAGATATGATCACGGAAAGATAATCAAGCCCACCTAATAATTATTAAACTTAAATTAAACTTATTCAAATTAAATTTTCAATTCAAACTTATTCAAAAATTTTATAATTTTAATTTTATTTAATTATTTATTAAACTTGATAATATAAATTAATTTATTTATTTTAAAATTTTATTTATTTATGATGTAGATAAAAAATTTTATAGATGAAATTTCACAATCATAAACTTTGAACTGAATATATATATATATATATATATATATATATATATATATGTTCAAATTCATTTATTTAATTTAATAAATTATTTAAATTTATTTATTTAATTAATTTTATATGTATTAAATGAATAAAAATAAATTCTTATCAAATGGAATATCAAACTTACTCATACAAGTTTAATTCATTTAAGACTTTAAAAAGGAGAGAGAAAAAAAAAAGAAAGAAAGAGGAGATAATATAAAAAAATTCATAAGTCTCGTCCATAATTTACATACATTAGATTTTGAATTATAAGTTTTATAATTTTTTTTGACTTTGTTAAGGGTATCATAACATTGCAAATTCATAAAACTAAGATAATAATTATTTTATAATTTAGATGTCCAGATTTTATCCGCATAATGCAATTTATCTATCGAATAAATCCAAAACATAACTTATACACACTCAACAAAATAGACCTCTAAAATATTCGTCCTATTTAGAATTCATACTTTGATCCTTTTATTATTCTAAAGTACTCTAATACTACACTACACCCCTAGAGACATCAATATATATATATATATATACACACACACTCCATATTTGTGAACATAGACGACCTTTCTATTGGTTTGTCTATCAATAAATCAGAAGCACAACTCTTTCTCTTGGTTTGTCTATCAATAAATCAGAAGCACAACTCCTCAACTCCTCAGAAATCGACCTTTAAAATATTCATTCCATTTAAAATTTGAATTTAACAGATGAGGCTACCAATAGACACCTAACTTGGTGATGAAAGAAAATGAAATATTTCGATTGACAAAATAGTAAATCAGGATCATGCAAATAGTGACCTTTAGATCCCGTTTGGGTGATATCGATGATACTTCTGTCTGAAATTTACTAGCAGCAGGATGACTTTAGCTTCGCAATTGATACAACAGATCAGAAAAATGGGAATAATTGCATCATAACAACAAAATCTCCACCCTTTTTGATCGAAAAACAAATTTGAGGTAAAAAAAAGGGGATAACAAAGTTGTGGTTGATAAGTTATGCATGCTCCAACTAAAAGAAATGAACTAGTTACTTTGAGAGTTGACACCGGCAAACGATACCTATAGATCAGAAGTAATTATTTCACAGAAAGTAAATCAAATATGCAAGGGGAAAGAGGTAATGCTTACCTCTTGAAGAACTGGACTAGATTTCAACTCTTCGCTGTGAAACTCTGGCCTTCTCCGCGTCGATGATGGATTCTACAAGTTTAACTGCACCATCAAGTTTCCCCTCAGCATTGACGACCACATAGTCGAATTTCTTCATGTGCTTCACCTCCTCCCTGGCTGTGGCAATCCTAACGAAGAGCATTTCGGGTGATTCTGTATCACGAGCAATAAGTCTGTTCACAAGTGCAGCTTCACTCTCTGCGACCAGAAAGATGAAGACTGCTGATTTTCCTAGTATTGATCTCAGAGTCGAAGCGCCTTGTATGTCCACTCTCAACACAATGTCAAAACCTTTAGCCATGTATTCTCGAATCTAGATGAAGATTTGTTGAGATGTCATAGAAGATAAATGTACCAAATCAGATAAATGAAAATATTGTTCCATTAACATGTGCCACGAAATAATCACTAAAATAATGACAAAAATAAGAAAAGGAAATGTGCACAATGATAACTCTAAGCATCATAGCAGCAGAAAAGACTTCTAAAGTTTATGAAAGAGATAATTCCTCCTAAAATTAAAATTAAGATCTGTTGTTGTTCTCCTGTCAAGGAAAGATTGCCAACATTAACCATCTATAGTAAATCAAACATTAATAAAATAATTCTATGACTGAAGTAATTGTTCGTGATAAGTGATTTAACATTTGATAAGAGCAAAATGTTTGTGCATACCTGCTGCTTCGGAATTCCCTTATAGTCACCATAAACCAGGGCATATTCCAATAGCTCATTCCTTTGAACCATTGACAGGAACTTCTCTTTTGTAACAAAAAAATAATCCTTCCCATCAACTTCACCAGGACGTTGTGCTCTGCTAGTTGCTGTGACAACAAAATGAATCCCCTCCCGAACTTCTTGTAGCCTCTATTAAGACAATAGTAAGCATGATAAGGCAGGCTTCGATGAAAACAAAATCCTAACAGAAAAAAAAAAATCAAACAGACACTACCCACCCCATAACACGATTGCAGACACAAGACTCTAACAAAACACGAAAAAAGTATGACAACATGACACAAGTTACATTATCAAATAAATGTTTTTTGAAAATTAAAAAAATCAATTCAATTTACAGAAAATAGAAATTGGATTCAGGATATTCAACTGATCTTTAATTGCATTTTGTTTTTCAAAGAAAAAACTGATTTTATCTTGACAGCAATATTGACTCAAACGATACTATATGATTGTCACACATTAATGAAAACTGCCTCTCTTTTTTAGGTGTAATAAATCCCTTATATGATAGATCATCAAGGTGCCTAACCGCTTGGTTTTTTATGACAAGTCTGTGGGCCAAATGTCCTACGTTTTGGTTTTTATTGGGTGATGCAACATTATATGAAAGTCAGCCCCATTAAGTAATAGCATTATGAAAATCAAACTTAACAGTTTGTCCACGATGAAGATTAAGCAAAATGACAATAGTGCACGAGCCACTGCAATAGAATTGACTCCATATTTAGCCTTCTGGTTTAGAACTAGGGGTCAAACAAAATAAGTTAAATATTCTTTGCTCACTCATATGAGTTTGCATAAGGGTAAACATCTTTCCTCTAACAAGATAGATCATAAAATTGCATAAAATAATAAAATGATACTCTATGATTTTCACATGATAATGAAAATTGCCTGCTTTTTTTTAGGTGTGTATGAGGCATAAATCCTTCACATGATAGATCATCAAGGTGCCTAACCATTTTGTATATTTTTAGGTTTTTGTTGGGTCATGAAACATTATTTGGAAAGTTAGCCCCAAGTAATAGCATTGTATAGAATTTAATAGGCTGTCCGTGATGAAGATACACAAAGTGACAATGGTGTATCAGCCAGCCACTACAATAGAAGAATTGACTCCACATTTAGCCTTCTGGTTCAGAACTAGTGGTTAAACAAAAAGAGTTAAATATTCTTTGCTTACTTGCTTACTCAAATGAGTTTGCATAAAGTAAACATCTTCCTCTAACAAGATGAGAGACCCTCCTAGATTCCACATATCTGTTGAGTGCAATAAATCAAGTAAAACAGTAGATATTGTCAGACACATCGACAAAGGAACGTTTTAATCTAGAAAAAGGTCCGCATGGCACTGATTATGAATGCTCAAGTCAGGTTGGGCAACCTTAACATATGCAGCAAATATGGCATATTACCTTGATCACTGCATCTTTGCCAACACCACTTGGTCCGCTGATAACAAGGATTAGGGGACTCGAAGGAGGAGATAAGGGATCTGAACTGAACGTCGAACCCAACGCTGCTTCAATCCCATTTACCGTTTCCGCCTGCTGCAAAGCTCGGTTATCAATTTCATCAGTTCAGCCAACACATAAGCAAATCGATCGATTATGATCTAGCTTCTGAAGATCATATAGAGGAATACACGCATGAAAGCTATGCCCTAAATCATGATTCAGAGGGAGAAGCAGGACCTTGGAAGGGGTTGGAGGAACAATAGGCGGGTCGGGCGGCCGCGGGGAGTCGCCGCCGGTGGCGGCAGAAGAGGCCCTGACGACGGATCCGAAGCGCGCCGGCTGGCGACAAGAAGGGAAGATCCATGGCGAGGTAGGGCCGGCGATCGAGCGGCGAAGGAAGAGAGACGGCGAGAAAGGGAGCTGAGATCGAGCAAGAGGGACGAGAAGAGACTTCGGAGAAGCATCTAGAAGAAGAGAAGATGATGACGTCTGAGAGAAAAAGGCGCCGGTATTCGGCTCGAGCGCCGTTCGTGTTCGTCCGTTCGAAGTTGCAATCGCAATCACGTATAATTATACATTTATCTTTAAATATTATTCAATATTTTTATTTTCCATCGAAATTTTAAATTTATCAAATATGTTGTTTAAATATAATTAAAATATAATTTATTTAAAAATATTCGTAATTATGATTTTATAATTGTTATAATATAGATGTTTACCCTTCATTCACGCTAATAGTAGTTGAAAGTAATTAACAAGATGATTTTTTTATAAAAATTCAAATTGAATCTTTCAAATAGGATAATACACGTTAATGAATACATCTCTTCCAAATAACAAAAACATAAATATTTCCAAATATTTTATTTTTTCCTTTTTTTACCTCCCTCCCTTCCCTTTCGCTTTCATTAATAAACTTTCTCTATAACTTAAACATAGAAAGAACCTTATCGAAAATAATTTCTAGAGTCCTCTTAACGTTTATTTTTGGGTGTGCAAATTCTATAAGTGATGTGGTAAGTCTTGTCCGGGTCCGACGTGGCGGGAGAGGTCAACAGGCGATCCAATCTGGCCGGTCCCGGGGTCCATGGTCAACGTGACCCTATGAACCCAAGCCCAGTTATCCATGGCGCAGGCCATTCAGCCTATCCAGCTAGCCCTGTTTACCCGGCCTGTTTGATCTTTCACCCTGTTTGCCCGGTTCTGGTTTGTCCCGAGCACTTCGCCTCATGCTGCGGTTAGTAATCAGGTCTGCTTAACAAGGGACCTACTTAGGCTTGCCTGACCTACTCGGTTCATTCAGTCAGTTTAACTCCAACTATTCAATTCTCCCGGCATGATCGGTAATGCATAGTGTTTACCCAGCTACTCTCACCCATGGCCAGTTCCGGGTAACACGCCTCCCCCTTCAATCCGTTGTCACTACGCAAGTTACTCACTACTTAGGCTACCCGGCCTACTTGGCCATCCATGTCGTTTACCCGGGTAAGCCCATCTATGGGTGGTCTCGGGAAAGTTGCCTCCGTCATCAACACTCAAGTCATTTAGTGTTTGGTCTACTCAGACTTATTCTGTTAACCCAGCACTCTCAGCTTCTGTAGATTACTTAGTATACCCGACATCCTCTGTTATTCACTTCCATTTACCCAGATGAGGTTGTATATGGTTGATCTCAAGTAACCTGCCTTACCCTGACATCCGCACTTGTATCCCTCAGATCGCTCAACCCTCTGGCTCTGTTCATCCGTTCAATTTACCCGACTTACTTGGATAATCCCGTCTACCGACGGTCCCGGGCATCTCTTCCCACTCAGACATCAGCTCAAACTCAAGTCTCAAGCCTTCCAGCTAACGAACAAACACACTACTATCAATTAAAGATTATCTAAAGCTGGCAAATCATAAGTCCAACAAACTAGTCATCAAAAAATGCATGAACTGAGCTTCTAAATGACGACAGAACTAACTGTATGATTCAAATCCAACACTAAAGTAATAAAGTGTAAAAAACATTTTGTATCGATTACAAGTTAGCAACCCTAAAATTTCATTTCGATGCAGTTAGCAATACTGGAGGATACTTCAACAAGGGACTCATTGGAAGCTAATACATCGTCGAATTGATCTCTGCTGGTGCGACTCTTCAGCTTTCTCAATCCCATCTGCTTTAACTCCTCCTCCATCTCCTTCTGCTTCGAGAGAAACCCTCGAAATGTCTTCTCGGGCATGATCATTCGTAACTTAATTAGCTCTACTGCATCTGTAGATCCATGATGAAGCAACTGATTGTCCTGTATATGAGCAGGACCTACATGGATATTAAATTCGTTATCAATATTGTAATGGCACTTCTTCAGAAACTGAGTGAATATCATAGTCGACGATTGATCTTTCAGATTGAAGTCGAGGTTAAAGATCACAACGTCCTCTTTGTCTTTCCGAGAAACAATTCTATCAATTTCGTTTTCTGTTGCTAATCCCTGTCAATCAAAGCATGCAAATTATATATGTCAGTACTGTGCATAAAAGATCCATCTATCTATCTATTTATATATCTTCTCTTACGTTTGGGGTTGTGCTAGAATTCAGCATGAGCCAAGCGAAGACGGATCGAAAAGCAGTTCCGAAAAGCTTCGTCAATGCATCTGGAGGATCTGCCGGCGGATTGAGGCGGAGAAGTAACGACGCGTGCTGGACCTTGGGAGCTTCAATGCGCAGGTCAGCGGCGACGTTGACGGTGAGCGACTCGAGCTTTGGGCAGCAGACGTCGATGGTGCGGATGTAGGGGGCGTTGTGTAACAGGACTAGATGCTTAATGGAGGTGGAGCGGATGGTTAGGTTTCTCGCGTAGAGTTCGGCGCAATATATGAGGTGCAGAGTCTCGAGGAAAGGGCAGGAGGAGGCGAGGAAGGAGTGAAGGAAATGGAAGCGTCCGTACAGGCCGAGGAGGCAGTGATCCATTTTGAGGGAGGTGAGAAAGGTGGTGCAGGCGATGGTGGCCGGAAGGAGGCGGTCGCAGAAGCCTCCCACGGCGATTCTGCGCAAAGAGAGACTCCTCAGCGACTTGATGCCGAAGAAGCTGCAGATTTCCCTGAGATTAAACCATCTCTTGCATCTGGATGAGGTTTCGAGGATGAGGTCTTCCACGCCCACCTCGACGAGTTCGCCGACGAGCAGCTGCCAGAGGGGTTTAGGTAATTCGGTGACGTCGTGGAAGACGATGTGGCATTGGCGGATCAGGGCGCGGGGGAAGGTGAACTGCTGGCTGATGTCGACGCCGCCGGAAGGGTGAACGACGTCGAGGCGGAAGGCGTCGAGTCGGGGGATGGAGGGGAGGAGACGGCGGAAGCAGGAGCAGACGGCGGAGAGGGCGACGCGCTGCTTGATGGGGAGGAAGGAGAGGATGGAGATGAGGAGGTCGTCCTGGAGGGAAGTGAGAAGGTCCTCCGCCGGTGCGCTTACCTGCTCACGCCGGCGCCTGCATTGGCTCTCCATCAAGCCTATCGAACTGTCTCTGCCGCACGGCGGCGGTGACTATTTAAAAGCGCGACGGCGGTTTTAATAACGTTACCAAAAAAATATCAGATAAATATAAATTTAACTTTTATTTTATTTTATATAAAATTATTATTATTGTTATTGTTATGGTAGATTATTATATAAATACGGTAGCAGTGGTCGTTTTAATTAAGAAAAAAATCTTACGAGAAGATATGTTTATTAGATTTAGTTTATTATTTTATTTATTTACATCTATGACAAAGTCAATTCTTAACAATTATAGTAAAAAATCAGTTACTAATTTTTTTTTGGTTTTAAATTATCAATCTGATCAATTCAATAAAAATGAACAATATTTATTTAAGAAAGTTAGTATGACAAAAATAAAATATTAAGATAGAATTAAAAATTTATGAGAAAAAATAATAAAAAATAAATTAATCGGGTTATTCAAGTTTGGAAAGATCAGTTCGAGTTCGGATTTAAAATTTTAAAGTTGAGTTCAGATTCAACCGTTCAAGTCGAATTTGGATTGAGATTTTTTATAATATTTTTATTTTGATCCAAATTGAATTCATCTAATCCATCCGAATTGATACTCCTAATTTAAAATAGTGTTTATTAAAAAATATAGCAAATGATTAGTTATGCTTCCTATGGAAAATTAATATATTTTTAATATGTTATTATTTTAAAGAGTCTTCTATCTTATTTAATATCTTATTGAAAAAAATATTTATTTTATTATAATCTTGCATAAATATAACTAAGGGTATCAATTTGAGCGAGTGAGATGGATTCGAATCAAATTGAAATAAAATATTATTAAAAATCTCAATATGAATTCAAATCCTAAACTCAAACTCATATAACTTGATCAATCTGAATAATTTCAAAAAAAAATTATTATTTTTTGATAATTTTTCAATTTATCATAATATTTTATCATTATTATATTAATATTATATCATATTTTAATTTTTAAAATAAAATTTGATTTAATATCCAAAATAATTCCGTAAACTCTAAATCCAAGTCAATCCGAATCCGACTTAAATTTAATCCAATCAAAAACCTCCAACTCAAAATCAAAAATTATCAACTCTAACCTCAATTTTTTTCGGATTCGATCAGATTAGATTGGAGGGGTTGGATTTTTACCCACTATTTTTTTTCTCTTTTTCCTTGCCCGAATTCAAGGAAATTACCAGAATGGCCTTTTCATAAACATTAAAAATGGGCGCCCTTTGGGGAAAAAAATATGACGTCATTTTTACTCTTTTAAATTTTGATAAAATTGATTTGAATATTAAAATAAAGGGTAAAAATCAAAACATCATCCATTATTTTATTAAAGATTTTGTAAAAACAAGTATTTTAAAAAACTACTTTTAAAAAAAAGTTAAAATAAAATATTACTCTAGTATATTTTTATTTAAAAATATTCTTATGTACTTATTAAAAACTTAATATTTTCTCCATCTAAATCAAAATTATTATTTTATTCCAACAAAGTTTAAATGATTTTGAGTGTATCTGATATAATAGTGTTTCATATATAATAATTTTAATTATTTAAAATAATTTTATTATAATATGAAATATTTTCAAGATAAGAAATAATTGTTTTGATATTTTTTAGAAAAAGATATTATTTTGATAAAAATAATAATAAAGGGCATTTTTTTTGCCGTAAAATAAAACTGTCATGGAATGTGTTATTAATACCTCCTATAATTATTTAATATTTTTTATAATTATATAATATTTTACTAATCTTTGTTAAAGCTTAATGAACTAATTTTATTTTTCATAGTAATAAAGTATATATATATATATATATCATGATTATTATAGCTTAGATAAATATAACTATCAAAGTTTAAAAGATTTAAATAATATTAACAATCTTTGATAGATTTAAAATGAGGATACTGGGCATCTGGGTTTGGCATCTGGGTTGGCCGCTATGTGCGCTTCCCAATTTATCATGGTAAGTTCCCTCTCCCATCCTATCCTTGAATATTGTTTAATAATATTATAATATAAATTTTTATTATTCTTATTCAAATCTAGTAATTATATTTTTGTAATTATTATATGTTTGATTGATTTAAAATTTTAATAAAAAATAATAACATTGAGGAAGAGTTAAATAATAAAATAATTATACATAATTAAATAGTGAAGTAATATATCTTTTTAATAATTTAGATTTTTTTTTCAAAAAAAATACTTTTGATGCATTTTTAAATATTAAATTTGACCTATCGTCATTCTTCTGCACTTAGATATTCCAAGGTCACCACTTTTAAGACGTCATTATTTTTAATCTCGATGTACACACAAAAAAAAAAAAAACTCTCAATGTTTTATTTCATCATACAGTATTTTAATTTTTAAATAAAATTTAATTTAATCTCAAAACAATTTTGCTATCTTAAATTCAAATCAATCCAATCTGATCATTCCGAATCTAATCCAATTCAATTTTTTTTTTTAAAAAAAAAATCTGAATCTAATCCAATTCAATTTAAAAAAAAATTAAATCAAATTTCGAATCCATTCTTAAATTTAAATATATTCGGATTCATCCGATCCAATTTAACAAAAAATCAAATTAAATTCTGCATCCAATCCGACATGAATCCCCAAACTTCCAACGCTAATCTATCGACTCGAATTGATCGATCAGATTTATTTTTAAAATATCTAATTGGATACGCCTTTTACATTAATAGAGTAGAATTTTATTTTATTTTCCTTTTAAAAAAAATATACTTTTGATCTATTTTTAAATAAAAAATTTGAGATCATTCTTCTGCTCCCAGATATTCCAACGCCCCTAGTTTTACGATCTCGTCTTGTCTCTTCACCGGGAAAACTTATCACACAGGCCCTCTGAAAATTGGAAATTCACAAAAATATTTCTAAAAAAACCACTTGAGAAAAACTATTTTCTACATCACCCCTCATATCATGTGCCAGGAGTCGAGTGTGGGAAAACCCGACGCCGCCAAAAGCAACGGGTCGAACTCCGCGACAGCCGGATCCGGAACGAGGCCTCTGCCACCCGGCCAGAAGAATCCGGCGGGGTCGAAGACCGCCGCCGCCGACGCCGCGTCGAGCGGCGAGAAGACACGGCTCCCTACCTCCTCCGTCGCCGGCGGATCCACCTCGTCCGCGGACCTGTTTCCGGTGACGCGCTGGACCAGCTCGCGGAAGTGCGCCGGGCTGGAGGCGATGTAGGTGGTGGACGAGCGCTTGGAGGCCCGCGACTTGCGCTTCCTGGCGACGCGGCCCGCGCGCGAGTCGCCGCGCGGCGGCGGGTAGGAGGAGAGCGACTCCGGCGAGGGGACGGCTGCTGTGGAGACGGCGGAGGAGGATTCGGAGAGTAGGCCGGCGGAGTCGCCGCCGCCGCCGCCGCCGGCGAAGGCGCTGGGGCGGTGGGTCCACGGATCCATGGACGAGAAATTCTCCATCTTCGGATTCTGCTCCTCCTTCTCAGAATTTTCTTCGAAGCGTTCCATCGAAGCGGAATCGCAGACGCGAAATTTATAGCGGCGGTGGCGGTGGGTGGGCGGTCGGCGAATTAAGAGCAAAATTCACTTCAGCCCCCCATCTTCAAAACTTTCACTTAAGCTCCAATTATTTAAAAATTATTATTTTGCCCCTTGTTTTTTTATTGTCAAAAACATTATTCAATTATTCAGTTCAAAAAACATAAATAAAAATAATTAAAATATGGAAAATAAACAATTTAATTAAGTGCGAAATTAAGGATATGCATTATATTTTATAAATTATGAGAAGTAAAGGTAGATTTTATTAATTTTTGGGAGGGGCGAAGTGAAATTGTGTAGGGGATTAATGAAGGCGGTGGAGGCGACCCGGCAAAGCGCGTGGCTGAGGCCACGTGTTGCCGCGCACTCCGTACTCTGCTTGCTGTGGGGAGTGGGCGATTGCTTACCAACTGGACCGGAGAAATCGGCCGGGTTTATTTACATGGAGATTCGCGAAATGTCGGAATTCAACGGCGCAGATTTTTTTGCCGAATAAAAAATATAGTGAGGTGCGGAAGTCGGTTCGGTCACGTGCGCGGTGGGGCGCGTTGGAAGGACGGCGTTGCGGCTGGGGCGTCGAGGAGAGGGACCGACAGCGAGGAGGCGAGGTTGTGGGGCCCGGACCGGTCCGGGGGCGGTCGGGCCGTCCGGCTGACCGGGTGCCGCGTTCTCACATGCGTTTGCGTGAGCACTTAGCTAATCCCCGAGGCGGTGAGCCCACGCATGACGTCAGATGCGATCCACGTGCTTGATTTATTGTTTGAGGGGCCCGCTCGAGAATATTATAAATGCGCATTTTTAATGACGATTTTTTCCATTTTCACCCCGAGAACTTTCATTGTGTTTTTTTTTCAAATTTATCCGTTGTATTTTCACAATTACTAAAATACACACTCAGATTTGAAAGAGCACTAGGGTTATAAATGAAGCGAGTTGAATACAATAATAACAATAAATCTTTATCCTACTAAGATAAGATCAGCTATATAGATCATTCTACACTATTGAACTCTATCCCCTATTATATCATCATTTATATTTAAATAAATTTTATCTCATTTTATAATTACTAATCAAATCTTTTTTGATCTATATATTAATCGTCCACATACATGTATATATCATCTTAAATGTGTTTTCCTTTAATATGTGTAATCACGATTTTCTCTCTAATATTTTCATTTTTTATTTTGTTAATTTTTGTATGTTTGCACATAAATTTTAACATTTTCATCTTTACAACTCTCATTTTCTATTGATATGCTAGAGTTATAGTCTAACATTCAACTCCATATAAAATAATATGTCTAATTGTTATTTTATAAAACTCTTTTTAATCTTAGAGGTAAGGGGGGGAGGCACATGTTAGTTTACCTAGGCTTTACCTCGAGGCTCGATGACCAAGATCTAGAGAGAGGAAGGTAGATGGAAACAACCAATGTTATTGGAAAAGAGAAAAACTTAATTATGTAGGCTATAAAAACTTAATTGGCTCGAGACATTTTTTGGGATTAGATCAGTCCAAGTATATTATAATTTCTGACTCTGCCATTGCTTATAGGTAATTTACAATCATAAAAAAAATACCTTACACTCTCTTCTATTTAATTATCATACTTGTATTTTATATAAGACATCTTTCTTAATCTCTATATCTATCCTTTTATAAAAATAATTTTAAATATTTAAACTCTTAGTTATAGATAACTTTTCATATCTTATCTTAACAATTATCTATATCTTATCTTAACAATTATCTCATTACGTTTAATATTATTAAACTTAAATTTTATATATTTTATTTTTACTCTATTAAGTCTAAAACCTTCTACTTCTAATATTTTTTGTCATGATTTAAATTTAACATTTACTTTTTCACGTGTCTTATCTATTAAAATAATATCATCTGCAAATAACATGCATCATGGTACCGTATGTTGGATGTGTCAAGTGAATTCATCTATGATTAGTATAAAAAGATAGAAACTTAGAATTGATGATGTAACTATATTCTTATTAGAAATACTTTACTCTTGTCATTACAAATTTGATGTGTGAGTTAAATTAAATTTTATATTATTCAAGATTGTTTAACAGAAAAAAGAGAATTGAATATAAAATTAACCAAAGCTACCAACATGATTGTTCAAACTTAATTTTATTTTTATTTTTTCGAGCTTGATTCATTTTGACATTATTAAGTTTTTAAATTGAGATTGTTTGAAGATTTCTTTGTTTATTTACACCTTTAATTACTTAGTTTAATATAATTTTCAAGTTTGTTCATTTATATTGAATAAATATAAAGATTTTTCTATCAATTAAATATTAAATTTGTTCATGTACATTTGATTCGTTTATAGTTTTAGTCTAGTAGATGAGTGTTAAATTTATAAGTAAAATAAAATATACTTAATATTTTAAATTATATAAAAAATACTCTAAGATCAAATATATTTCACCCATTAATGATAATATTACTTCGTTAATTATCTATTTTATTTCAATTATCAGGGAAGAGCTATTACAATTTAAATTTCTATATTAAGTAACAAGCTAAGGGGGTGTAAATTGAAAAAATCCCCCCTTAATTTTCCACGCAGGTTTAGATTATTCAACAAGCCCCTCCACATTCTTGCAATTTTAATATTATCTGTTCTAGAAAGTCAAACATTACGGGGGCAAAAATTAAATAAGAAAATTCTCCATTTATCTCATTTCTAAAATCAACAGTTTTTTTTTTTGCTCCTCGTTCTAGAAACTCTTTGGATTTTTGCTAAAAGAGCCTAATAAAACTAAATATATAATATTGTAACTTGAAATTTTTTATTTGTCATTAAATTTAATAAACTAATATTAGTTGACTTGACGCTAATGTAAGCAATTTTGACTAGTTTTAATCCAATTTATATATTAAAAAGATAATTAATGCCAATTTATCCACTGAAAGTGTAAACATATTTTGTATTTTTGACTTGGAAATTGAATTGGAATATCATATATATATATATATATATATATATATATATATATATATATATATATATATATTTTATCAATATATATATTATTTGACTCAATTTGATTTGTTTGCACTCTTACCTTTTGTTTACTCCGAATGATGGAACGGAGAAGAAAAGGAATTCAAAGTGGACAAAAAAAAATTCTAGAGAAAGACAAGGAAAAAGAAAGAAAAAAGAAAAAAATCTTAAAGAAAAGGGAAAAAAAAGGAGGTTAGGAGGAAATTCGACTGTACAGTTGGAAGTTAGGAGGAAAGAAATTACTTTCTGATAAATTTGGACATATATAAAAAATATTCACGGATAAATTTATATAGAAGAATAGAAAATAATTCATCTATTTTTTATAAAGTAAATATAAAAAAGTTTTCTACAGTGAAAATTTTTATTTTCGTCCTCTAACCAAACACGGCCTCAATCTCCATCCCATTTTAAAAATTCCATAACTCTTATGAATGTTAGATTTAGGAGTGTCAAAAATTAGGTCTGATCTGATCATTTGAAAAAAAAAAAAAGTTAGGGTTGAGAGTTTTTGGATTCGAGTTGGATGTTTTTGATTGGATTAAATTTAAGTCGGGTTCATATTGACTCGGATTTAGAATTTATGAGATTTTTTTAATGTTAAATCATATTTTATTTAAAAATTAAGATATTTTATATAATATTAGTATAATAATGATAAAATATTATGATAAAAATAAAAAATTATCAAAAAATAATTAAAAAAGTTTTTTTAAGATTATTTGAGTTGGTTGGATTATATGGATTTAAATTTAGGATTTCGAATTGAATTCAAATTGAGATTTTTTAATAATATATTATTTTAATCCGGCTCGAGTCTATCTAGCTTATTCGAATTGACACCATTATATTTATGCAAGGATCGTAATAAAATAATTATTTTTCCAATAAAATATTAAATAAGCTATAATACTCTTTAAAATAATATAATATTAAAGATATATTGATTTTCATATGAAGCATAACTAACCATTAGCTATATTTAATTTTATACTCTTCGAGGCTAAACAAAATAGCATTTGCTATATTATTTAATATACACTATTTTAAATTAGGGATATCAATTCGGATGATTCGAATGAATTAAATTCGGATCAAAATAAAGATATTATAAAAAATCTCTTAAATTCAATCTGAACGGTTGAATCCGAACTCAACTTGAAAATTATAAATCTGAACTTAATCCAAACTCGAATAATCTGATTAATTTATTATTTTCTATTATATTTTCACTTTTAACTTAATATTTTATCATTGTCATATTAACCTTCTAATATTAATATATACAAAGCATTTTAATTTTTAAAATAAAATTTAATTTAATTTTAAAATAATTTCTTCATCTTACATTCAAGTTTAATTAGATAAATCTTTGTACGAAGGACCTTTTAATATTTCTTAAATTCCGCTTGCAATATTGACGGAGCTAAGTGAAAGATTAAGGATAAATCTTTTCTTTGCACTTAATAATTTAAATTTAAATTACGGATAAAACTCTTCTCGAATATTAAGGATAAATTTAAATACTAAGAAATTGCATAATTAAATTGTCATAAATATTGTTCATTTTTGTTGAATTCATCAGATTGATAATTTAAAACTAAAAAATTAGTAATTGATTTTTTTACTATAATTGTTAAGTAATTGACTTTGTCATATATGTAAATAAATAAAATAATGAATAAATCTAATAAACAAATCTTCTCATAAGATTTTTCCTTAATTAAAACGCACTACCGTATTCATATAATAATTTACATTAACAATAACAACAATAAGTTAAATTTATATTTTTTCAGTAATATTATTAAAACCGCCGGTATACATTTAAATAGTCACCGCCGCCGTGCGGCAGAGACAGTTCGATGGGCTTGAAGAAGGGCCAGTGCAGGCGCCGACGTGAGCAGGTAAGCGCACCGGCGGAGGACCTCCTCACTTCCCTCCAGGACGACCTCCTCATCTCCATCCTCTCCTTCCTCCCCGTCAAGCAGCGCGTCGCCCTCTCCGCCGTCTGCTCCTGCTTCCGCCGTCTCCTCCCCTCCATCCCCCGACTAGACGCCTTCCGCCTCGACGTCGGGCACCCTTCCGGCGGCGTCGACATCAGCCAACAGTTCACCTTCCCCCGCGCCCTGATCCGCCAATGCCACATCGCCTTCCACGACGGCGCCACCGAATTACCTAATCCCCTCGGGCAGCTGCTCGTCGGCGGACTCGTCGAGGTGGGCGTGGAAGACCTCATCCTCGAAACCTCCGGATGCAAGAGATGGTTCAATCTCAGGGAAATCTGCTGCTTCTTCGGCATCATGTCGCTGAGGAGTCTCTCTTTGCGCAGAATCGCGGTGGGAGGCTTCTGCAACCGCCTCCTTCCGGCCACCGTCGCCTGCACCACCTTTCTCACCTCCCTCAAAATGGATCATTGCGTCCTCGGCCTGTACGGGCGCTTTAATTTCCTTCACTCCTTCCTCGCCTCCTCCTGCCCTTTCCTCGAGACTCTGCAATTCATATGTTGCGCCGAACTCTACGCGAGCGATCTAACCATCCGCTCCACCTCCATCAAGCATCTAGTCCTATTACACAACGGCCCCAACATCCGCACCATCGACGTCCGCTGCCCAAAGCTCGAGTCGCTCACCGTCGACGTCGCCGCCGACCTGCGCATCGAAGCTCCCAAGGTCCAGCACGCGTCGTTGCTTCTCTGCCTCGATCCACCGGTAGATCCTCCAGATGCATTGACGAAGCTTTTCGGAACTGCTTTTCGATCATTCCCCGGCGCTTGGCTCATGCTGAATTCTAGCAAAACCCCAAACGTGAGAGAAGATAAATAGATAGATAGATCGATCTTTTATGCACACTGACATATATACTTTGCTTTGATCGACAGGGATTAGCAGCAGAAAACGAGATTGATAGAATTGTTTCTCCGGAAGACAAAGAGGACCTCGTGATCTTCAACCTCGACTTCAATCTGGAAGATCAATCGTCGACTATGATATTCACTCAGTTTCTGAAGAAGTGCCATCACAGTGATAACAAATTTGATATACATGTAGGTGCTGCTCATATACAGAGCACCAAGGAAACAGCAAGGGACGATGATCAGTTGCTTCATCATGGATCTACAGATGCAGTAGAGCTAATTAAATTACGAATGATCATGCCCGAGAAGATATTTCGAGGGTTTCTCTCGAACCAGAAGGAGATGAAGGAGGAGTTAAAGCAGATGGGATTGAGAAAGCTGAAGAGTCACAGCAGCAGAGATCAATTCGACGATATAGTAGCTTCCAATGAGTCCCTAGTTGAAGTATCCTCCAGTGTTGCTAACTGCATCGAAATGAAATTTTAGGGTTGCTAACTTGTAATCGATACGAAATGTTTTTTATTCTTTTATTACTCAAGTGTTGGATTTGAATCATACAGTACTGTCATTGTTTAGAAGCTCGCATTTTTGATGATTAGTTTGTTGGACATAACCTTTAATTAATGCTTATAGAATCTGCACACCTAAAAATAAACGTCAAGAGGGACACTAGAAATTATTTTCATAAGGTTCCTTCGATGCTTAAATTATACTAAATGTGTAATGGACGATACAAAGTATGAAAATCAGAATTTCATGAGGATCATCTATAAGTTATTAGGTTGACAGATATATTAGCTTCCGATGAGTCCCCAGTTGAAGTATCCTCCAGTATTACTAACGGCAATGAAATGAAATTTTAGTGTTGGATTTGAATCACATACAGAAGCCCAGTTCATGCATTTTTCATGACTAGTTTGTTGGACTTATGATTTGCCAGCTTTAGGTGACCGGTGCCCACCTTAGCTTGTTTTTCATCGATGGATAGAAAAGTATTGAAATTCCTTATAACCATCTATGGAGTAGAAATAGAGTCCCCCAAATCCGTAAGTGCCTCCCATAACGACCGCCGTGTAACTATAGAATAAAGTTCATATATAAAAGTGACAAGAAAGCTCTTGCCAAAAATACAACAACAAACATGACAATGCATATATTGCTCCGTAGTTACTAGAATGTCCAAATCCACCCTCTGGGAATCTCATGAAAGTAATATTCACCCATGACTAGAAAAATCAAAGTTATGTGCATGTGCCATATCTGAGAACCTTCGTTGTAAAATTGTGCTTAAAGAGGCAAACTTTACTTTGTCTCCAATAACGTCAAAACCTGAATGTCTTTTTGCCGGAGAAGATGTTGCACTTCCCCATGCTTTAGAGGCTTGTCTCCAATAACACCAAAACCTGAATGTCTCCAATAACTTTGTCTCCAATAACGTCAAAACTTGAATGTTTTTTTGTCGGAGAAGATGTTGCACTTTTCCATGCTTTAGAGGCTTGTGGAAGCCCCTAATATTCCATGAAGCCACCTTCATTGTCCACCTCTTCGGACTGCTCATGCCCGGTGTTTAGGGTTTAGGGTTCGTCCAACTGTTGGAACCAGTGTGTTACTCCCATTGTCCATATTTGTAGTTGCTAAGGTAGTTGGAGACACTATAAAGGATGTAGATGTCTTCAATGCTGTACAACGGTCCTCACCAGCCGGTATACCATCACATAACGCATCTGATGACGAAGAGGAGGAGGAACTCCCCCCACCTGTAAAGGCCAGTTGTACTACTGGATCTTGTGGTCGGCTGGCCACTTCTTCTTACTGCAATTCTTCATTCCACCTCACCACTTGTGTGGGTTGTTGTGTCGCTCTCGTACCCGTACCTTGTTGCTCAACATGTCCATCATCCGAGGGCACAATAGCCACCGGGACCGAGGCTGCATCTCAAAACTATTGCAAGTCCTTCTTAAGCCTCCGACACCGTAACATTTGGTTGTTGTTGCATTGGCCTCCATCTCGGCCTTGTACGGTTTCGATACCTTGTTCTTTGCCGCCCTCGACCCCTAGCCGATTGAGATCGTGGCCGCCCTTGATCATGTGCATTTGGATCAGTTCGGGGTTGATGCTCAGCCCGAGTATGCCACTGTCCAACCTGCTTCTCCCTTCGTTGACAAGTCTCCGTTTGGTGCCCCATCCTTTTGCATTCTTGACAAAACGCAGGAGTCATCTCATATTTGATCTTCAAGTCCACTTGAACCCCTGTTGGAAGAGTTATGGGAACCTCATGAATTCGCTCTCCAAAGGTAGGAATCTCCACCATTAGCCGTACATAATCCAATCGCTCTCGCGTGCGCGTCAAACTATCCGTGTATAATGGTTTGCCCACCTCAGAGCCAACTTTGTTTAACACCAATTGTGACCAACAATCTGGAGGGAACCCATGTATTTGTATCCACACTGGAACATATCGTCCATCTTCTTCAAACATGAAGCATTTCGGCATGATCTTCAAGAATAGAGGAATACCGAAGACGAAATAAGGTCCGCCATGTAGCACTGTCTCCTTGTCTTCTTCCTTGTTAAAATGGAATACCATCCAACCACTTTTATGCATGAAATACTGGTGAGGAATTCTCCATTTGGAGCGAATGATACGCACCCCGTCTCTGCCCGGATGCCTTCCCATGAAACAACCTACAAGACATATAGCCAATCGATTCTTCCACACTATCAATATCATCATAGTTGAACTCTAACCTTGCTTTTTTCGCTTCATACTGATCTAGACCCATAGCTTTTGTAACATTGCGATTATCCTTGAAAAGTCCCGTCCAATTCCTTCGCAAAGGGGGTTGTCCAACGCCACTTGCAGCCCCATCTTGACCGGCCTGATGTGAAGTATGTGGAGCATGATTTATCATCGACACCGACTGACTTCCACCCATCAGAGGGCCCTGTTCCGATATCTCCAGCCTGTCTTATCTTGAATACCTAACAGTATTTACTCAAGAGATAGAAGAGGCAAATGAACAGGAAGCACCGCTTCCATGCACTTTCTTCTCACTCAACTTACCGTGCGAGAGAGATCCACCGCCGAGTGGTCGCTGCTGCGTCCGGTTCTAGGTCAAGGCGACGCGTATTTTACCCACCGGCGATCCTTTTTCGGCTGCCGTCCAAAAGTTTTATTCTAATCTTTGTACGAAGGACCTTTTAATATTTCTTAAATTCCTCTTGCAATATCGACGGAAATAAGTGAAAAATTATTTAATTTTAAGGATAAATCTCTTCTTTGCACTTAATGATTTGAATCTAAATTACGGATAAAACTCTTCTCGTATAAATTTAAATACTAAGAAATTGCATAATTAAATTGTCATAAATATTGTTCACTTTTTGTTGAATTCATCATATTGATAATTTAAAACTAAAAAAATTAGTAATTGATTTTTTAATATAATTGTTAAATAATTGACGTTGTCATATATGTAAATAAATAAAATAATCTACATTAACCATAACAATAATAATAATAATTTTATATAAAATAAAATAAAAGTTAAATTTATATTTATCTGATATTTTTTCGGTAACGTTATTAAAACCACCGTCGCGCTTTTAAATAGTCACCGCCGCCGTGCGGCAGAGACAGTTCGATAGGCTCGATGAAGCGCCAATGCAGCCGCCGGCTTGAGCAGGTAAGCGCACCGGCGGAGGACCTTCTCACTTCCCTCCAGGACGACCTCCTCATCTCCATCCTCTCCTTCCTCCCCATCAAGCAGCGCGTCGCCCTCTCCGCCGTCTGCTCCTGCTTCCGCCGTCTCCTCCCCTCCATCCCCCGACTCGACGCCTTCCGCCTCGACGTCGGGCACCCTTCCGGCGGCGTCGACATCAGCCAACAGTTCACCTTCCCCCGCGCCCTGATCCGCCAATGCCACATCGTCTTCCACGGCGTCACCGCATTACCTAAACCCCTCGGGCAGCTGCTCGTCGGCGAACTCGTCGAGGTGGGCGTGGAAGACCTCATCCTCGAAACCTCCTCCGGGTGCAAGAGATGGTTTAATCTGAGGGGAATCTGCGTCTTCTTCGGCATCAAGTCGCTGAGGAGTCTCTCTTTGTGCAGAATCGCTGTGGGAGGCTTCGGCAACCCCCTCCTTCCGTCCACCATCGCCTGCACCACCTTTCTCACCTCCCTCAAAATGGATCACTGCGTCCTCGGCCTGTACGGACGCTTTAATTTCCTACGCTCCTTTCTCGCCTCCTCCTGCCCTTTCCTCGAGACTCTGCATTTCATATGTTGCGCCGAACGCTACGCCAGCAACCTAACCATCCGCTCCACCTCCATTAAGCATCTAGTCCTACTACACAACGCCCCCTACATCCGCACCATCGACGTCCGCTGCCCAAAGCTCGAGTCGCTCACCGTCGACGTCGCCGCCGACCTGCGCATCGAAGCTCCCAAGGTCCAGCACGCGTCGTTACTTCTCGGCCTCGATCCGCCGGTAGATCCTCCATATGCATTGAGGAAGCTTTTCGGAACTGCTTTTCGATCTGTCCCCGGCGCTTGGCTCATGCTAAATTCTAGCAAAACCCCAAACGTGAGAGAAGATAGATAGATAGATAGAGATCGATCTTTTATGCACACTGACATATATAATTTGCATGCTTTGATCGACAGGGATTAGCAGCAGAAAACGAGATTGATAGAATTGTTTCTCGGGAAGACAAAGAGGACCTCGTGATCTTCAACCTCGACTTCAATCTGAAAGATCAATCGTCGACTATGATATTCACTCAGTTTCTGAAGAAGTGCCATCACAGTGATAACGAATTTGATATCCATGTAGGTGCTGCTCATATACAGAGCACCAAGGAAACAGCAAGGGACGATCAGTCGCTTAATCATGGATCTACAGATGCAGTAGAGCTAATTAAATTGCGAATGATCATGCCCGAGAAGACATTTCGAGGGTTTTCTCTCGAACCAGAAGGAGATGGAGGAGGAGTTAAAGCGGATGGGATTGAGAAAGCAGAAGAGTCGCAGCAGCAGAGATCAAACTTCGACCTAGTTGAAGCATCCTCCAGTATTGCTAACCGCATCGAAATGAAATTTTCGTGTTGCGAACTTGTAGTCGATACGAAATGTTTTTTACCCTTTTATTACTTGAGTGTTGGATTTGAATCATACAGTTCGGTCATTGTTTAGAATTAAGCTCAGTTCATGCATTTTTTGATGATTAGTTTGTTGGACTTATGATTTGCAAGCTTTAGATAAGCTTTAATTAATGCTTATAGAATCTGCACACTCAAAAATAAAAGTTAAGAGGACACTAGAAATTATTTTTGATAAATTTCTTTCGATGTTTAAGTTATACTAACATCGAAAGAAAAGTGACCAGAGTAAAATATTTATGTTCTCTTTGTTTGAAAGGGATGGAAGGTTCATTAACTTAACACGTGTTACCTTATTTGGGAGGAAAGAAAAAGGGAATACTTGGAAGGGATGGAAGGTTCATTAATTTAACATGTGTTATCTTATTTTATTTGAGAGGAAGGAAAGTGAATGAAGATTAAATATATAAAGTTATAAAAATATCTTCACTTTTTAAAAATGATAACGTATGTAGAGGACGAATGAGAAATTATAAAATTCTGTCAATATTACTGTTCCTGTTGAGATCCGCTCCTGGATGCGTCTGACTCTTCTCAGCACCAAGCTCGAACGAGGTCTTGAGAGGAAGGAACCATAGAGTTGCCGAGACCTTCAGTCACAGCAACCGTGAGAAGGAAGGTCAGGAGTTGTCCTGGCGCGGCCACTCCGATGCTTAAGTCAGTTCGCGAAGGAGGAAGGAGAAAACGGAGAAGAAGGAGAATGGGAAGTGAGGATTGTGAGAGCGCATACCTTCCTTTATGAGAGGACTGACCTTATATATCAGTACTAGACGTCAGGTCACGTCGTAAGTAAGGTGGTTGTCCCATCACTGGTAAGGTGGTTGTCCCATCACCAGTAAGGAATGGAGATATATGCCTCATCGTTGACTTGCGATTGCAGGGTCATTTCACGTACATCTGTCAGAGGATTATCATGATTAGTAGCAGGGGTGTTAGGGAAATCTTACCCATACCGTATGATGGGAGGAGTGGTCTTTGATGGAGAGGGGTGACGAGAGTTGAGGAGTGTCGGGATCGGGTCAGGGCAAAGTAGGTGAGTCGACACGGCTTAAATCCGAGTGGGTTGACTCGGCTCGGGTGGTAGAATCCGATTCAAGGCTTCGGACCGGTCTCCAAGGTTAGCATTCCAGCAGGGCCGACTCAACTCGGGGTGCCCGCTCCCTCGCGAATCCGACTCGGTCTCCGAGTCGACCCGGCTGCTCTGATCGGAATATCCGAGAGCTCGGGTATATAGTGAGAATCGGTTCGGTTCGGATTGAGGAGTCCGTTTCGGGGATTCGGATCGGGTTTTTGGAGTCCGTATCTCTAAGGAATCAGATTCGTATTCGCAGAGAGCGTCCACTTGGCTTCGGCCTTGACTCGGTTCGGGCCCTTGAAGGGGTTCGACTCGGACTGCAAACTCGGATGTACGACTGAAGGAGGGTTCGACTCACTTGGGCTCTTTGATTGATAACCGAGACCCGCTTCTCACGACCATAACAATTACATATAAAAATTGGGATATATGTTTAAAATAAACATATGCTTCTTGGATAAGTTTCTTCATTGGAATAGAAGAAGATTATGATTAATTTTTACTCTTAAGTTTTAAAATAATCACATCGATGTCGATTAAAAATATATTAATTTCCATATGAAGCATAACTAACCATTAGCTATATTTAATTTTATATTCTTCCCAAAAAGGCTAAACAAAATAGCATTTGCTATATTTTTTAATATACACTATTTTATTTTATTAGGGTGCCAATTCGAATTGACACCCTTGATTATATTTATCAATAAGATATTAAATAAGAAGAATTCTTTAAAATAATTACATATTAAAAATATATTAATTTCCATATAAAGCATAACTAACCATTAGCTATATTTAATTTTATATTCTTCGAGGTTAAACAAAATAGCATTTGCTATATTTTTTTCGGATCAAAATAAAAATAATTTAAAAAATCTCAATCCAAATTTGACATGAACGGTTGAACTCAAACTCAATTTGAAAATTATAAATCCGAACTCGAACCCAAACTCAAATAACCTGATTAATTTATTTTTTTTACTATTTTCTCTCATAAATTTTCAATTCTATCTCATACTAACCTTTTGGTTTTATGTATATAAAATATCTTAATTTTTAAATCAAAATTTGATTTGATTTTAAAATAATTTCTCCATCTTAAATTCAAGTTAAATCCGATCAATCCGAATCCAATCTGATCATTTAAGAAAAAAAAAAAATCAGAGTCAGATTTAGAATTCAATGAACAAATCATCTGCCCTAATTGCATCAGCTACTACAAATTAAAGCTCTATATGCATCACTCTATGATCTATCAATTTCGTCCCTGAGGGTAATGGTGCAATGGTAGAACATCCGAGTTGTGACCCAGGGACCCATGGTTTGATCCCTAGTTATGGCGTATTTGTAAGAATTTTTTCGATTTAAGTATTGGTGGT
This sequence comes from Curcuma longa, assembly GCF_044706935.1. NCBI lineage: Eukaryota > Viridiplantae > Streptophyta > Magnoliopsida > Zingiberales > Zingiberaceae > Curcuma > Curcuma longa. Next base: position 4,690,018 of record NC_133866.1, read on the forward strand.
CGGTAGGAAACTTCCGTGTAACCGAACCGGTCATCTCCAGAGATTAAGTCCTTTAATTGATTGAGATTTATCATTTTTTTTTAATGATCTATCAACTTCAAACTTTGTGACTATTTGATATATATATAAATGGAAAGTAAAAGTTTAATTAGATAAATCTTTATATATATATAAATATATTTAAATTGTTATAAATGTTGTTCTCTTTGGTTGAATTCATCAGATTGATAATTTAAAATTAAAAAAATAGTAATTGATTTTTTACTATAATTGTTAAGTAATTGACTTTGTCATAGATGTAAATAAATAAAATAATAAACTAAATCTAATGATCACATCTTCTCAAAAGATTTATTTCTTATTTATAAATAATCTACATTAACAATAACACCAACAATAATAATTTTATATCAAATAAAATAAAATTTAAATTTATATCTATGTGCTATATTTTTTTCGGTAATATTATTAAAACCGCAGGCACGCATTTAAATAGCCACCGCCGCCGTGCGGCAGAGACAGTTCGATGGGCTTGAAGAAGCGCCAGTGCAGGCGCCGACGTGAGCAGGTAAGCGCACCGGCGGAGGACCTTCTCACTTCCCTCCAGGACGACCTCCTCATCTCCATCCTCTCCTTCCTCCCCGTCAAGCAGCGCGTCGCCCTCTCCGCCGTCTGCTCCCGCTTCCGCCGTCTCCTCCCCTCCATCCCCCGACTCGACGCCTTCCGCCTCGACGTCGTGCTCCCTTCCGACGGCGTCGACATCAGCCAGCAGTTCACCTTCCCCCGCGCCCTGATCCGCCAATGCCACATCGTCTTCCACGACGTCACCGAATTACTTAATTAAACCCCTCGGGCAGCTGCTCGTCGGCGAACTCGTCGAGGTGGGCGTCGAAGACCTCATCCTCGAAACCTACGGATGCAAGAGATGGTTTAATCTCAGGGAAATCTGCAGCTTCTTCGGCATCAATGTCGCTGAGGAGTCTCTCTTTGCGCAGAATCTGGTGGGAGGCTTCTGCGACCGCCTCCTTCCGGCCACCATCGCCTGCACCACCTTTCTCACCTCCCTCAAAATGGATCACTGCATCCTCGGCCTGTACGGACCGCTTCAATTTCCTTAACTCCTTCCTCGCCTCCTCCTGCCCTTTCCTCGAGACTCTGCACCTCATATATTGCTCCGAACTCTACGCGAGAAACCTAACCATCCGCTCCACCTCCATTAAGCATCTAGTCCTGTTACACAACGCCCCCTACATCCGCACCATCGACGTCTGCTGCCCAAAGCTCGAGTCGCTCACCGTCAACGTCGCCACTGATCTGCGCATTGAAGCTCCCAAGGTCCAGCACGCGTCGTTACTTCTCCGCCTCAATCCGCCGGTAGATCCTCCAGATGCATTGACGAAGCTTTTCGGAACTGCTTTTCGATCCGTCCCCGCTTGGCTCATGCTGAATTCTAGCACAACCCCAAACGTAAGAGAAGATAGATAGATAGATAGATAGATAGATATTTTATGCACACTGACATATATAATTTGCTTTGATCGACAGGGATTAGCAGCAGAAAACGAAATTAATAGAATTGTTTCTCCGGAAGACAAAGAGGGCCTCGTGATCTTCAACCTCGACTTCAATCTGAGAGATCAATCGTCGACGATGATATTCACGCAGTTTCTGAAGAAGTGCCATACATTCATAACCAATTTGATATACATGTAGGTCCTGCTCATATACAGAGCACCAGGGACGATCAGTTGCTTCATCATGGATCTACAGATGCAGTAGAGCTAATTAAGTTACGAATGATCATGCCCGAGAAGACATTTCGAGGGTTTCTCTCGAAGCAGAAGGAGATGGAGGAGGAGTTAAAGCAGATGGGATTGAGAAAGCTGAAGAGCCGTACCAGCAGAGATCAATTCGACGATGTATTAGCTTCCAATGAGTCCCTTGTTGAAGTATCCTCCAGTATTGCTAACTGTATCGAAATGAAATTTTAGGGTTGCTAACTTGTAATCGATACGAAGTGTTTTTTACCCTTTATTACTTTAGTGTTGGATTTGAATCATACAGTACCGTCATTGTTTAGAAGCTCAGTTCATGCATTTTTGATAATTAGTTTGTTGTGACTTGTGATTAGATAACCTTTAATTAATGCTTATAGACTCTGCACACCCAAAAATAAATGTTAGGAGGAGACTAGAAATTATTTTCGATAAGGTTTATTCGATGCCTATATTAGAAAGGATATATGGAATTCACACATATTTTCACAATGGTATCATATTGTCTATTTTAATAATATAGATATCTTTATTTTGTAATTATTTCAAGATCTTTTTCATATATGTTCAATCTGAGACTTTGATTGTATCTCAACAATCCACGGGTCCAAGTCTCAACGGATCCACCTATTTTGTAATCATCCTCCGTGAACGAATCTTGCCGAGGAACCCTTAGATTTTGAGGTATTGGATTCTCACCAATATTTGCACTACTCAAATCAACATTCTTACTTCCGCTTAGTCCACACCTACTTGTGCGGGTGCTTCACTCTAAGGTAGAATATTCTCACCAATAAGAAAGAATATTGATGTGGTTCACAATTAACCTTCATTTAAGAAAAAATAAGTTTATATATATAAAATAAAAATAAAAGTTTAATTAGATAAATCTGTGTAGGAAGCAGGGGTGAGTATTCGGTTAAAACCGAACCGAACCGAACCGAATAAACCGAAAATCGAATAAACCAAATTTTTTCGACCAAACTGAACCGACCGAATTTTTCAATAATAACCGAATAAACCGAACCGATAAAATATCGGTTAATTCGGTTAAAAACCGAATAAACCGAATTAACTGATTTTTCACAAAGGTTTTGTGTCAATACCTGTGATAATCATCATAATCAAAGCTATAGCCAATGGCGTGAAGGATTAACAAGAAGAAAACTATGCTTAATTGCTCAAGAACTGTAACTGAAACAAAAACCTTAATGAACGGAAATCTGAAGTACCCTTAAACCAGCCATTGTTGTGCTGTAATTCTTGAGGAGAGACTCAAGTCTCGGATTTAGGGTAAGTCGGCGGCGACTGGCGAGCACAGGCAGGATCGAGCGGCCAGCAGGAGAGGGGATCAGGCGCTGAGCGAGAATGAGGGGAATCGCCACTCGCGACGGCGCTGAGCGAGAATGAGGGGAAGAACCGAAGAGAGCGAGAATAAGAGAAGAACCGAAGGGGAGAGCCGCAGCGGCGTAAGCGGTCTGTGGAGAGTTGCGCCGGCGAACTCTGAGGGAATCGCGATGAAGAGGAAGGTCGCAACAGCGAGGGAATCGCGGCGTAAGGGAGAGTCGCGAGAGGCGAAAGGCGGAAAGGTTAGGGTTTTTTTACTGCCGTAGCGGGCCGGGTAGATTTTATTGCAGATTTTTTTACTGCCCGAACCGATTAAAATGAGATTAGTTCGGTTTATTCGGGTAAATCGAACCGAAATTTTTAAAAACCGAACCCGAACCGATTAAACCGAAAAACCCAATTTTTTTATTAAATAAAACCGAAATTCCGAATAAACCGAATTGAATTTTTAATTCGGTTCGATTTGATCGGTTTATTCGGTTTAATCAAAATTTTGCTCAGCCCTAGTAGGAAGGACCTTTTAATATTTCTTAAATTCTCTTGCAATATCGACGGAGATAAGTGAAAATTTATTTAATTTTAAGGATATATAAATCTCTTCTTTGCACTTAATAATTTAAATTTAAATTACGGATGAAACTCTTCTCGGATAAATTTAAATACTAAAAAATTGCATAATTAAATTGTCATAAATATTGTTCACTTTTTGTTGAATTCATGAGATTGATAATTTAAAACTAAAAATTAGTAAATGATTTTTTACTATAATTGTCAAGTAATTGACGTTGTCATAGATGTAAATAAATAAAATAATGACTAAATCTAATAAGTATATCTTCTCATAAGATTTTTCTAAATTAAAACGAACATATAATAATATATATTAACAATAACAATAATAATTTTATATAAAATAAAATAAAAGTTAAATATATATATTTATCTGATATTTTTTTTCGGTAACGTTATTAAAACCAACCGCCTGCGCGCATTTAAATAGCCACCGCCGCCGTCCGGCAGAGACAGTTCGATAGACGTGATGGAGAGCCAATGCAAGCGCCGGCGTGAACAGGTAAGCGCATCGGCGGAGGACCTTCTCACTTCCCTCCACGACGACCTCCTCATCTCCATCCTCTCCTTCCTCCCCATCAAGCAGCGCGTCGCCCTCTCCGCCGTCTGCTCTCGCTTCCGCCGTCTCCTCCCCTCCATCCCCCGACTCGACGCCTTCCGCCTCGACGTCGTTCAACCTTCCGGCGGCGTCGACATCAGCCAGCAGTTCACCTTCCCCCGCGCCCTGATCCGCCAATGCCACATCGTCTTCCACGAAGTCACCGAATTACCTAAACCCCTCCGGCAACTGCTCGTCGGCGAACTCATTGAGGTGGGCGTGGAAGATCTCATCCTCGAAACCTCTGGAAACAGGATATGGTTTAATCTCAGCTGGGAAAGCTGCAGCTTCTTCGGCATCAAGTCGCTGAGGAGTCTCTCTTTGCGCAGAGTCAAGGTGGTATTAGGCTTCTGCAACCGCCTCGTTCCGTCCACCGTCGCCTTCACCACCTTTTTCACCTCCCTCAAAATGGATCAGTGCATCATCCTCCTCGACATGTACGACGGAAGCTTTAATTTCCTTTGTGCCTTCCTCGCTTCCTCCTGCCCTTTTCTCGAGACTCTGCATTTCATAGATTGCGATGACTTCAACGTGCGCAACCTAACCATCCACTCCACCTCCATCAAGCATCTAGTGTTGGAAATTTGAATGGAAAAAAAAAAAAATAGTGGAAGGAGGAAGTTCCTTTGTGAATGGAAATTTAAAAGTTTTAAGGCATAGTAGTTGGTTTATATTGTGTCACAAGAATTAATGTTATGAACAAATGCTTAGGGTGCAAATACAGGGCCCAGATTGCACTATTTGTAAGGTAATTTGTGTGTGAGTGCGACCTATGTGCATTAAATGTCGGACCGGTCAGGGCAAAATTGATCCAAGTGAATGAACCAACATTTTGCCACTTGAAAATATTTTCTTTTGCTCAAATGAACATTCATACATAAATGCATGAACGTTATGCTTGCTAAATGCATAAACCTATGCATGAATGTCAGTTATTTGCATGTAAACGTACATGTAAAGACTCTATATAAGAGTCCAAATATTGAGCTAAAGAGATATAAAATTTATATATATATATAACAAGAAGCCACCACCACACCTCCCCATCTCTCTCACTCGTGTTAGCATTCAGGTACACCTCAGTTCGCCGCGATTTGTCTGTGCTTGGTGGACAGCGCGGTTTTGTCGTTGTATCCTGGGAAACAGACGTCCGTCGAAACCTCTAAGCATCACCGGAGGGGACGAATCTGTTTTAAAGAAACTGCGTTGAACGCAGGCCTCGACTCGACACTCGGTGAGTCGATCATGAGATTGACTTAGCATTGGTGATCAAGAAAACACCAGTCCCTTCTGGCAGCTTGAAATTATCAGTTCAAGTCATCTCTACAGATAAGTTGAATTGTATTATAATTCAATAAAATATTAATCTCTCCGACAAAGATTATCAAGCATCTAGTCCTATTACACATCGCCCCCAACTTCCACACCATCGACGTCCGCTGCCCAAAGCTTGAGTCGCTCACCGTCGACGTCGTCGCTTGCCTGCGCATCGAAGCTCCCAAGGTCCAGCACGCGTCATTACTTCTCCGCCTCTATCCGCCGGTAGATCCTCTAGATGCATTGATGAAGCTTTTCAAAACTGCTTTTCGAACCGTCGCTGTTTGGCTCATGCTGAATTCTAGCACAACCCCAAACGTAAGAGAAGATATATAGATCGATCGATCTTTTATGTATATACTAACATATATAATTTGCTTTGATCGACAGGGATTAGCAACAGAAAATGAAATTTATAGAATTGTTTCTCCGGAACACAAAGACCACGTCGTGATCTTCAACCTCGACTTCAATCTGAAAGATCAATCGTCGACTATGATATTCAGTCAGTTTCTAAAGAATTGCCATTACAATCATGACCAATTTGATATACGTGTAGGTGCTGCTCATATACATAGCACCAAAGAAACAACAGCAAGGGACGATGATCAGTTGCTTCATCATGGATCTACAGATCCAGTAGAGCTAAATAAATTACGAATGATCATGCCCAATAAGACATTTCGAGGGTTTCTCTCGAATCAGAAGGAGATGGAGGAGGAGTTAAAGCAGATGGCATTGGGAAAGCTAAAGAGTCGTACCATCAGAGATCAATTCGACGATGTATTAGCTTCCAATGAGTCCCTAGTTGAAGTATCCTCCAGTATTGCTAATTGCATCGAAATGAAATTTTAGTGTTCCTAATTAACTAACTTGTAATCGATACGAAGTGTTAGTTTTTTACCCTTTTATTACTTAAGTACTGTTGGATTTGAAAATACAGTAGTACTGTCATTGTTTAGAAGCTCAGTTCATGCATTTTGATGATTAGTTTGTTGGACATATATAACCTTTAATTAATGCTTATATCTAATTTTAATGTTTGTTGGCCGATTTCAGCCGGAATTCGGCCGGATTCCGGCCGAATCGGGGCCGGACTCCGGCACCCGCCGGACCGCCGGTGAGTTGCGGTTCCAATGGGTCCGGTCCGGCGGCAATCGGTGGTCGGACGGCGATGAACGGACGACGGGAAGCGGCGAACGTCCGAAGAGAAACACTGTGCAATCGCGAGAAATGGACGACTGAGATGGGATCGCGCACGAGCGCGCATCGGGCGGTTGCGCAGGATATCAAACTCGTATATATATATATATATATATATATATATATATATATATAACCTTCGTGTAGTACAAAGATTTATCTAATTGAGAAATGATAGAGAGCAGGAAAATGTAGCAGGAAACATAGCATGACACACGTGGCGGTCCACGTGTGTCATGCCACGTGGACTGCCACGTGGGTTTCATGTTCTCTCCCCCCTCCCCAAAATCCCGAAATCGAAGCCTCTTCGCCATTTCCCTCCTTCGGCGAAAACGCAAACCCTAACCTCGTCTCTTCCTCCTCCTCCTTCGCGCCGTCTCTTCCTCCTCCTCCTTCGCCAGCTTCCGTTTGCCGCCGTTGTTGCCGCCGAGAGGACCGCGCGTTCCTCTTCTCCGCGTCGCCTCCTCTTCTGTGCCTTTTCCTTCTCTTCTCTGCCGCCTCCTTCTTCCTCCTCCTCCTTCGGCGAAAACCCATTTCCCTCCTTCGGCGAAAACTCTCTTCCTCCTCCTCCTTCGCCAGCTTCTGTCGGCGTCTCTTCCTCTTCGGCAGAATCTCCGCGCCGCCTCCTCTCTCCCTTTCCGTTTGCCGCCGTTGCTGCCGCCGAGAGGACCGCGCGTTCCTCCTCTTCTGCGCCTTTTCCTTCTTCTGCGTCTGAGGTTAGGGACCAAACTCTTAATATCTGAAGTTCCTACCAATGGTTTGGAGTAGAACTAGTAGTCCAATGGTGGGTAACAAACCCCAAAAAGCATATCAGTGGTGGTGGACTTCAACTGCTGCCTAGTAGATCACTTTTTGCCATAGGTATTTGTTGTAAGTTGCTAGACTATAGAAGTTAGTCTCATAGCTAAACCTGCCAACAGATCGTTTTGGTTTAAGGCCTATAACAGTCTACTGGCTTTAGTATGGACTTTATTTCAAAGTCATGTGGTTCATCCCTACCTGGTGAATGAATAGTGTAATTCTGTAATCAGAATGGGTTGTGCTAATACCAACTAGATCAGTATCAACAAATAAGTAACTTTCATGTGATAAGATCCAGCAGAGTAAACAAATTCATATACACTCAGAATTCAGGTAGATAAATAGCTTTAGTTTGCACAGCTGTGTTATAATTACGTGGAACTATCATATTTGTTGGGATATTGGTGGGTTTTCTTTTTATTCGGTATTGTTACATTGAGCAAGTTTAGTTTAAGGACTATCATATAAAAATGATAACTGGCATCCTTCTCACAGCTATTGGCTATGGAGATACAGGTATTCACTTTCAGATTAGGTGTTAATAGTATTAGTATACGACCACTAGATGATTGCACAGCACCTAACATTTTCTGTTATCTCTGAGGAATTTTTCTTACTACTCTGGAAATTCTAGCATAACAAAATTCTCACCTTAATAGTGAATTTTCTGATCTTCCTCTTAATCTTATCTGCCTAATTCGTCATACTAAACTATTAGTACATCTATGTTTTACAATAGTAGTCAATACTCCAATTTATTCACCGTTGTATCAGATATTTTTCATTAGCATACATAAAAATTTCTGAGTTTAACTTTCCTTTCCAGCGCTGATCAGTATGGAAGCCGCTTCATACAGCAGAAACTTGAAACAGCTACTACTGAAGAAAAAAACATGGTTTTTGTTGAGATAATGCCTCACGCTTTGTCTCTGATGACTGATGTGTTTGGGAATTATGTGGTTCAGAAGGTAGAATTTGACTTTCCAATGAACTCTATGAAGTTTCTATTCTGAATTGCTTCAAAAGGTCCTTATAATTTTTCTGCTTTTAGTTTTTTGAACATGGCTCATCAGCTCAGAGAAGGGAATTAGCTGACCACCTTAATGGGCATGTATTGGCTCTCAGCCTCCAGATGTATGGTTGTCGAGTGATCCAGAAGGTACTTTTTAGCTGAAAAATATCCAATTAGTGTCTTATAAAATATATTAATTCACCTCAGTTGATACTTTACTCTGCTTTTTGTTTACACTATAATCCCCATACTTCTGCTTTACTGTATGCTCATGGTTGTGTTTCACTTCTTGTTTCAGGCAATAGAAGTAGTTGACTTGGACCAGAAGATAAAGATGGTTCAAGAGCTTGATGGGCACGTCATCCACTGTGTGCGAGATCAAAATGGGAACCATGTCATTCAAAAGTGTATTGAGTGTGTCCCACAAGATGCAATTCAGTTCATCATCTCAACATTCTATAATCAAGTTGTGACACTATCTACTCATCCATATGGTTGTCGTGTCATACAGGTTCTGCAGTTTTTTTTTAAACTTTTGACTCGCTGTCGTACTAGTATATGTGATTGCGTATTTTACTTCTATTATTATTTTTTTTTTTCTATCGTCTCAGAGAGTGCTGGAGCATTGTGGCAATCCTAATACTCAGCAGATTGTCATGGATGAGATTTTACATTCTGTTTCCATGTTGGCACAAGACCAATATGGTAATTATGTTGTTCAGGTCTGTTGTTCCTCAACAATAATCTATTCTTGTTGGATCAGCCTCAGATACATTAAAAAATTGTTCCTCCTTTTTATATAGTTTGCAATGACAAGCCAATTAAATTTTCTTTAAAGTCTGCGAATCTCACAAGCACCGTGCAGACTCATTCAATTTTCTTCCTGAGAATGTATCAATGGCAACCTGTTCTCCAATTATCTTGCATTAGTGACCTTGCTTAAGATTTGGTGAAGTTGTTCAATTATTCACCTTTGTTCTTCTTCCATGCTTCTGCAAAGTAACTCAAAAAAGCTTTTGTTTTTCTTTCGATTTAAAGTTCAGAACATTGTTTACGACATTGTATGTATGTATATTGACAGCATGTGCTGGAGCATGGAAAGCCGGATGAGCGATCTGTGATGATTAAGCAATTAACTGGACAAATAGTACAGATGAGTCAGCAGAAATTTGCTTCAAATGTCATTGAAAAGTGCTTGACTTTTGGTAGTCTTGAAGAACGACAGCTTTTGGTGAATGAGATGTTGGGTTCGACTGATGAAAATGAGCCTCTCCAGGTTTGCTTCATCCATGCTTTTCGTCGAAGTATCGTAATTGGATATATTGCCTGCCTTTGGTCTATTGTGTTTGTTTCCTTCTGAGCTTTTCTAATGATGCAATTTAGCTGACACCCTACTTGAATTTAGAGTTTGGACATTGGTTCATGCATTTAAATTCTGAGTACTTGAATTTAGAGTTTCGGCATTGGTTCTGCCTTGCCTTTTCCACATTCCTTGTTCTTGAATTTGTATGTTTCTCTACTTGTTCAATGGCAGGCCATGATGAAAGATCAATTTGGCAACTACGTCGTACAGAAAGTGTTAGAGACGTGCGACGATCAGCAGCGGGAGCTGATCCTCTCGCGAATCAAGGTCCACTTGAACGTGCTTAAAAAATACACTTACGGGAAGCATATCGTTGCTCGTGTCGAGAAGCTCGTCGCGGCCGGAGGTGAGTCTGCTATCAGTTTCTTCTCAAACAAAATGACTGTCATTTGCTGAGACGCTTATTTGTTCTCCTCCAACAAAAACTAAACAAGTTTCTGAATCTTTGCCGCAGAGAGGAGGATCGGGCTCCAGCCGCCCTTTCCGTCTTGAGACGGCAGCACACCGACGAAGTTGTACAGCTAACTGAGGCTAGTTTTAGCTCACTCTTTGATCTGGAAATAAGAACAATGTTGCTTGAATGGAATCCATCTTGTACATTTTGTAATTTGAAGGTAGTTTAATTATGCTAAGGCTGAGGCTCAGATGGCTAATAGCTTTATGGATGTAAAGGAAGCATAGAAGAGTGTTGTCGATTAGGAAGATGAGTTCATGTCGCTTCGGAGACATCCGATAAAATTGGAACGATATAGAGGAAGATGAGGAGTTCATCTTTCTTTCCCGTGTTTACTCTTGGGATGATCTTTTATATAGATATATGTTCTTCAAATGCTTGAAACATTTTTATTTGTGGCTTTGGTGTGAATTATTCTCTTTTCATTTTATTGTAATCCATTTAACACATCACAATAGTAATCTGTATAAATCCATTTACTTTTACAAAAATGATATCTGAAAAGTGAAATCGTGAAACATTTTGGCACTAGGAAGGGACTTGTGCTACTTAACTGAACAATGAAGATGTGTTTCACTGAAACTTTTCTGGAAATAGCTTTGTCAGCTATCGACAATTCGTTTGCGACACAAGATGAACAGCTTCATTTCAGAATCTTAGCTTCTATTTCCTCCAAGCTCAGGCCTTTCGTCTCCGGGACGTAGAAAAGAACGAAGGCAAGCGAGAGCAAGGCAATCACTCCGAATAGAAGAAAGATGTTCTCTGGCCCAAGAAGCTCCTACATTATGGTTTCGAAGTATATAATTTGCCTGATATAAAACTTAAGAACACTATGATATCGAATCTTGAACTTTATGATACCTTCAGGGGAGAAAAGGCAAATGTGACTAATGCATTCGCCCCGAAATTGGTTAGAACTGCGAGACTGATTCCGCGCCCTCTTGTACGAATAGGAAATACTTCAGAAACCATCAGCCAACTGATCGGGCCAAACGATACCTGCGAAACATCACGATCAAGAATCGATCAAGAAGTTGTGTGTATTCCAACTATTTGAAGTTGACTACAAGAACTCTATCTCTCCATTGAATTATTTCTCGTTACATCGACTGAGGCGCGGAGAAGAGGAGGCGGCGCAGAGAAGAGAAGGAAAAGGCGCAGAAGAGGAGGCGGCGCGGAGAAGAGGAACGCGCGGTCCTCTCGGCGGCAGCAACGGCGGCAAACAGAAGCTGGCGAAGGAGGAGGAGGAAGAGACGGCGACAGAAGCTGGCGAAGGAGGAGGAGGAAGAGACGAGGGTTAGGGTTTGCGTTTTCGCCGAAGGAGGGAAATGGGTTTTCGCCGAAGGAGGAGGAGGAAGAAGGAGGCGGCAGAGAAGAGAAGGAAAAGGCGCAGAAGAGGAGGCGGCGCAGAGAGGAGGAACGCGCGGTCCTCTCGGCGGCAACAACGGCGGCAAACGGAAGCTGGCGAAGGAGGAGGAGGAAGAGACGGCGCGAAGGAGGAGGAGGAAGAGACGAGGTTAGGGTTTGCGTTTTCGCCGAAGGAGGGAAATGGCGAAGAGGCTTCGATTTCGGGATTTTGGGGAGGGGGGAGAGAACATGAAACCCACGTGGCAGTCCACGTGGCATGACACACGTGGACCGCCACGTGTGTCATGCTATGTTTCCTGCTACATTTTCCTGCTCTCTATCATTTCTCGGTGGGAGGCTTCTGCGACCACCTCCTTCCGGCCACCATCGCCTGCACCACCTTTCTCACCTACCTCAAAATGGATCACTGCTTCCTCATCAGCCTGTATGGAGGCTTCAATTTCCTTAACTCCTTCCTTGCCTCCTCCTGCCCTTTCCTCGAGACTCTGCACCTCATATATTGCCACGAACTCGACGCGAGAAACCTAACCATCCGCTCCACCTCCATTAAGCATCTAGTCCTGTTACACAAGGGCCCCTACATCCGCACCACCGACGTCTGCTGCCCAAAGCTCGAGTCGCTCACCGTCAACGTCACCAATGATCTGCGCATTGAAGCTCCCAAGGTCCAGCACGCGTCGTTACTACTCTGCCTCGATCCGCCGGTAGATCCTCCCTATGCATTGATGAAGCTTTTCGGAACTGCTTTTCGATCCGTCCCCGCTTGGCTCATGCTGAATTCTAGCACAACCCCAAATGTAAGAGAAGATAGATAGATAGATAGATATTTTATGCACACTGACATATATAATTTGCATGCTTTGATCGACAGGGATTAGCAGCAGAAAACGAAATTGATAGAATTGTTTCTCGGGAAGACAAAGAGGGCGTCGTGATCTTCAACCTCGACTTCGATCTGAAAGATCAATCGTCGACTATGATATTCACGCAGTTTCTGAAGAAGTGCCATCACAGTGATAACGAATTTGATATCCATGTAGGTGCTGCTCATATACAGAGCGCCAATGAAACAGCAAGGGACGATCAGTTGCTTCATCATGGATCTACAGATGCAGTAGAGCTAATTAAATTGCGAATGATCATGCCCGAGAAGACATTTCGAGGGTTTCTCTCGAAGCAGAAGGAGATGGAGGAGGAGTTAAAGCAGCTGGGATTGCGAAAGCTGAAGAGTCGCACCAGCAGAGATCAATTCGACGATGTATTAGCTTCCAATGAGTCTCTTGTTGAAGTATCCTCCAGTATTACTAACTGCATCGAAATGAAATTTTAGGGTTGCTAACTTGTAATCGATACAAATGTTTTTAACCCTTTTATTACTTTACACTTTGTGTGGGAGGAGGTGAGGAAAGGGGAGAACAAAGTAAATAAGGGGAAGGAAAATTTTAATCTTGTTTGGGATGGAGTGAATTAAGGAGAGGAATGAGTGAGAAAAATAAATTTTACCTTTCCATGCTATTAGAATTTCTTATGTTTTAATTTGGAGTGTAAGGAAGAGGAAGAGAACTTAAAAATATTTATATTTATATTTATTTTTATTTTAAAATATTAATTGTTAAATTAACTTATATCTATTTAGATATCTTGGTATTGCGTCGTCGTTCCTCACATAACATGTGTCATCACCGTCTAGTGTCTAATCGCTCGCACTCCACTACAAGAAATTATAAAAATAGCGACGAAATATTAGCGACGATTTCTATTTTCGTCACTAATATAAGTATTAGCGACGCAATATCAAATTTCGTCGCTAATTATAGTTTTTTGCGACGAAATATTAATTTCGTCGCTAACGTTAGCGACGAAATTTGATATTTCGTCGCTAACTTCAGTTTTTGCGACGAAATATTAATTTCGTCGCTAACAGTTAGCGACTAAATTAATATTTCGTCGCTAACTTCAGTTTTTAAAATTCTTCGTTAATTTTTGTCTAAATCCTAATCCCGCTTCCGTTCAATTTTTTGACGAAATAATTTTTTCGTCGCTAAACATTAGCGACCGACAAAACTTAATAATTCGTCGCTAATAATTTAATAATCCTAATGTTTAACGATGAAACTTAATAATTCGTCGCTAATAATTTAATAATCCTAATGTTTAGCGACGAAACATAACATTTCGTCGCTAACATTCGCTAAAATCCTACCCTGCCGCCCCATTTTCCTTTCCCCGCTGCTCCTCTCACGTCTCTTTCCCTCGCTTCGCCGCCTCGCCTTCCTCCTCCTCCTCCTCCTTCGCCTCCTACCCCGCCTTCTCCTCCTCCTCTAGGCATCTGGGGACGAGTGGCGTTGTCGACCACCACGAGGAACCGGCAGTGACGACACCGGTGCGGCAGACGTGGCGCGGCGGAGCCATCGGATTTGATGCGGCGAATGAGGAGCGAGAGGAGGAGGTTTCCGACGCGTCGAAGAGGAAAAGGGAAATCGCCGACGGAACCACTAATGCGGCTCTCGGCAGCGGGCGTTGATGGGTCTGCATATGACATGGCACGCGCACTGCCGCAGGGGAGGCGCCGCTCCTCTCGGCCTTAAAAACCTCGGTAACTCTTGCTTTCTTAATAGCGTGCTCCAGTGCCTCACCTACACCCCTCCCCTTGCCCAGTTCTGCCTTTCCTCCCGCCATTCCTCACTCTGTAAACCCTAGCCCCGCCCCCATCCCTATTTTCCTTTTGGAAATCTCATCAAAATCCATGGGAGGTGTCGAAGAAATTGCTGGTGCGGGAACAGAGATTTCAGATTCACGGACGAGACTTCTAGATGAGCTGCAAAAATTGCTTCCTCCATCAATAATGATACCTGAGAGGAGGTTGGAGCACTTGGTTGAATAGGCTCTTAATGTTCAAAGAGAAGCTTGTTATTTCCACAACTCTGTTGAAGGTTGTCTCTCATTGTACACAGATCATCAGTGTGGAAAGGACCAATTACCTTCTCAAACAACACAGGTGGGAAGTGTTCATTAGTGTGCTATTTATATATTTGATTCTCTTGTATTTAAGTACACAAATTTCTGAAGTCTGATAGTCTATACCTTCATTCATATGTTATTTTTTTGAAGCTATTTTGCATTGTTCAGAGTTAACATTTATGTGCATATATTTGCTTTGGGAGTGTGTGAATAGTTGGAGCATTAGCAATATGTTTATTGATAGATTATTTAATTATTTAAGTCAGTTCTACTATTTGTCTTTCTGAACCATTTTTTCCTCATCGTGACAGATATTGCAAGAACACCATGATGAAGTATGGTTCTTACAGTTCTCCAACCAAGGAAGTATTTAGCATCATCATCAAATGATAAATCTGCAATTATATGGGAGGTACATATTTTTAGAATTTGATGCGATTAGTTTGTGTCTCAGTGCCTTTTAATTAGCATAAAAGTTACAAGTGCAAAAACTTATTTAATGTGGTATTTTTAATAGTTGTCTTAATATTTTACATCACATTGGCATTGTAAGTAGCTTGACATGCCTAAGTTCACTTCTTCACAAGAACTTTATGTTACAGAATGAGATTTTGCATTTACAGGTCAGTAAAGTAGAAATGTTGACAATGTTGTTTGGTTCTTAATTATTGTAGTTATAATTAACCTAATTTCTGTTTCAGGAGGAGCTATCAATTCTTGATTCTAAAATTCAATCGTGTGGTATGTATTCTCCGCATCAGTTTTGCTTCTTACACAATGTTTAACACTATTTCAACATTTTGATATTCCTGTCAGTTTGTTAATCAAATTAACATTTTATTATTCCATTGCAGGCTTCGAACTTCCATATAATTATCGGGGAGCTTGTTTACCATAGTTCTTGGAATAATGTTTGTATTTTGAAACTTTGTGTTAAACTTTGTATTTGTTGTGCTGTGATAAACTTTGTATTAAACATTGTGTTGAACTTTGTGATGTGATAAATTTATGTGATAAACTTTGTGTTAAACTTTGTGTTTGTTGTGTGTGAATATGTTATTGAATATTATTTTGTGATGTGTATGTATTAGGGTTTATTGTGATGTGCATGTATTACCGGATATAAGGGAAAAAAAGAGAAACGGGAGTAGAAAATCTGCTAGTTAGCTAAAATCTGTTAGATAGCGACGATAATATGCATTCGTCGCTAATGGGTTATTCGTCGCTAATGGGTCTCAATTTTTACGTGTAATATTGATAGAATTTTACCTCTTTCTTTCCTTCCAAACAAGATAGCACATATTACGTTAATAAACTTTCTATCTCTTTCAAACAAGAGAAACATAAATATTTTACTTTCTCTCTTTTTCTCTTTCTTTCCTTCTCTTCTTCGTTCGTTAATGAATCTTCTATCACCCCCATCCAAATAGAACATTAATGTTGGATTTGAATCATACAGTAGTGTCATTGTCTAGAAGCTCAGTTCATGAATTTTTGATGACTAGTTTATTGGACTTATGATTTACCAGCTTTAGATAACCTTTAATGAATGCTTATAGAATCTACACATTCAAAGTCATGCAGTCGAGTGAGTTTCTCTGATCAGTCGACTAATTCTCAAAGTCAGTCAACTGAAGTTGTTTCGAGAGCAAACAGAAGAGAATCGACTCGACTGAATCTCCATATCAGTCGATTGGAATTGATAGACTCGACTGGATTTTTGTATCAGTCGACTATCTTTGCTTCGGAAGCAAACAGAAGGTAAAATAATGACTCGACTGATCATTCACATCAGTCGACTGATAGCATAACAGTTGACTAATAAGAAAAAGTCAGTCGACTGGGATTTGAAATTCTGACAGAATCAGGTGTGACTTCAGCAGTTCAGTGGCTGTTTTCTGACATTGACCAAATCAGTCGACTGGCATGGTAAAATCAGTCGACTGATGATTTAAAAATTGAACTGGTTTAAATGGTGAGAGCTGCTCATGGAAGGATACATCCATACTGTTCATGCTCCAAGTCCTTGTGCTACTGTGATTAAGAAACCTGTTGGTGTTCATTTACAAAGCTTGAAGCAACCTCTTGAAGAAGAAGAAGCATACTCATCACTTTTGTGTAACATCTCTACTCTTCTTCTTCCTTGTGTTGCTTGGTTGTTTTGTATACAACTTGTAATATGTTGTAAGAAGGTTTCTCCGCCTTAGAGATTTGTCCGAAAATGAGAGAATATAGTGGAAGAGTGAGCTGAGTGAAGATCCTTGGATTAGTCGCTTCAAGGAGGCGGATACCAAGTAAATTCCTCGTGTTAGCATTGTTGAGTTGAGAGGCTATGTAGCAAGAATCCTTCGTCGACAAAAGTTCAAGTAGAGCTATTCAACCTCCCTTTTAGCTCACAAGGTCCTTACACTAATTACTTCATCTACTTACAAATTAAAGCCCTATATGCATTACTTTATGATCTATCAACTTCACACTTTGTGACTATTTGTTTAGATCATAAGTACTTTGATACCATTGGATGAGGTTTTGTGATCACTCTACGATTTTCATTATATCAAACCAAATACTTATAAATCCAATCTAATGTCTCTAGAATATCATAATCTTTTCATAAATCTCATGATGGATTTTCGTGAGTTACTTCCACGTCGTAGCACCTCGTACTCTGACATTAGCTCGAGGCATTTCCTCTACCCCTTCTTACCCTGAAAAAGCAAGGTCACCTTGCATCCTTGAACCGATAACCATCCTTCGCTAACCTAGCCTCCTCCGTCCCTCGGGACCAACAAGGGGTAGTATAGGAATATTCACCTATTGTCCATATATCAATTATGCCTTTAGGCTTGATCTTTGGCCCTGACTCACCCTCCGTGAATGAATCTTGTGGAGGAACCCTTAGGTTTTCGGGGTATTGGATTCCCACTAATGTCTGCGTTACTCAAGACGACATTCTCACTTCCGCTTCGTCCACACCTGCTTACACGGGTGCTTCGCTTTAAGACGCAACATTCTCACCAATAAGAAAGAATATTGATGGGGTTCACAATTAACTTTAATTTAAGAAAAAAAGTTTATATATATAAAATAAAAATAAAAGTTTAATTAGATAAATCTTTGTACGAAGGACCTTTTAATATTTCTTAAATTCCTCTTGCAATATCGACGGAGATAAGTGAAAAATTATTTAATTTTAAGGATAAATCTCTTCTTTGCACTTAATAATTTAAATTTAAATTACGGATAAAACTCTTCTCAAATATTGTGGATAAATTTAAATACTAAGAAATTGCATAATTAAATTGTCATAAATATTGTTCACTTTTTGTTGAATTCATCAGATTGATAATTTAAAACTAAAAAATTAGTAATTGATTTTTTACTATAATTGTCAAGTAATTGAAGTTGTCATAGGTGTAAATAAATAAAACAATGACTAAATCTAATCAGTATATCTTCTCATAAGATTTTTCTTAATTAAAACGACCATATAATAATCTATATTAACAATAACAATAATAATTTTATATAAAATAAAATAAAAGTTAAATGTATATTTATCTGATATTTTTTTTCGGTAACGTTATTAAAACCAACCGCCTACGCGCATTTAAAGCAAATTGCTTTTCCCACCCCTCACACCGCATGCCCCCCCCCTCCCCTCCTCTCTCTCTCCCATTCAAATTACATTTTTACCCTTTTTTTCTTTGTTTTTTATTTTATTTTACTTATATATTTATTTATTTATTTATTTTAATTAATTTTTATTTAGTTTTATTTTTTAATTAATTTTATTTATTATTTTTTAATTAATACTTATATATATATATATTTTAATTTTATTTTAATTTTATTTAGTTTTATTTTTAAATTAATTTGTTTATTATTTTTTAAATTTTATTTTACTTATATATATATATTTATTTTAATTAATTTTTATTTAGTTTTGTTTTTTTAATTAATTTTTTAATTAATTTTCATTAATACTTATATATATATATATTTTTTAATTTTATTTAATTTTTATTTAGTTTTATTTTTAAATTAATTTTTTATTATTTTTTAAATTTTATTTAATTTTTATTTAGTATATAATTTTTATTTTGATCCATATTTTTATACTTTTTAAATTTTTTATAAATAATAACTCCTAAAATTTATAACTAAAAATAAACAAAAGATTATAAACATATAAAAAAATTATTCAAAAAATTAAAACTGATAAAAAAATTTTAAAAAAATCTGATTAACAAAAAAATAAAATCAATAAAAAAAACAAAATTTAAAAAATAATAAATTGAAAAAAATACAAGTATTATGGAAAAATAATAAATAAAATTAATTAAAAATAAAATTTATATAAAATTGAAAAAATATATAATAAACAAAATTGATTAAAAATAAAATTAAATAAAATTTATATAAAATTCTAAAAACAAAGTATTGATAAAAAATAATAAATAAAATTGATTAAAAAATAAAACTAAATAAAAATTAAATAAAATTGAAAAAAACACCGTATTGATGAAAAAATAATAAATTAAATTAATTAAAAAAATAAAACTAAATAAAATTAAAAATATATGAGAGCTATTTTTAATTAAAAATAAAATTAAATAAAAATTAAAAAATAAATAAATAAAAAGAAGAGGATAGAAATGTCATTAGAATGTGAGAAAGAGAAAGTTTGAGGGGAGAGAGAAAGTTTGAGGATAGCCACCGTCGCCGTCCGGCAGAGACATGCAGTTCGATAGACGTGATGGAGAGCCAATGCAAGCGCCGGCGTGAACAGGTAAGCGCACCGGCGGAGGACCTTCTCACTTCCCTCCACGACGACCTCCTCATCTCCATCCTCTCCTTCCTCCCCATCAAGCAGCGCGTCGCCCTCTCCGCCGTCTGCTCTCGCTTCCGCCGTCTCCTCCCCTCCATCCCCCGACTCGACGCCTTCCGCCTCAACGTCGTTCAGCCTTCCGGCGGCGTCGACATCAGCCAGCAGTTCACCTTCCCCCGCGCCCTGATCCGCCAATGCCACATCGTCTTCCACGAAGTCACCGAATTACCTAAACCCCTCCGGCAACTGCTCGTCGGCGAACTCATTGAGGTGGGCGTGGAAGATCTCATCCTCGAAACCTCCGGATACAGGATATGGTTTAATCTCAGATGGGAAAGCTGCAGCTTCTTCGCCATCAAGTAGCTGAGGAGTCTCTCTTTGCGCAGAATCAAGGTGGGATTAGGATTCTGCAACCGCCTCGTTCCGTCCACCGTCGCCTTCACCACCTTTTTCACCTCCCTCAAAATGGATCAGTGCATCATCCTCGACATGTACGACGGAAGCTTTAATTTCCTTTGTGCCTTCCTCGCTTCCTCCTGCCCTTTTCTCGAGACTATGCGTTTCATAGATTGCAGTGACTTCAACGTGCGCGACCTAACCATCCACTCCACCTCCATCCAGTGACGGATCCAGACTAGTTTTTCAACCGGGGCTTAATTTTTTTAATATATAATAAATATATATATAAAAAATAAAAATACAATTAATAATGATAATAATAAAATTATAAAATTATGCGCATACTAATAAAAAATTATTTTTTTATATTCGAACTACTACCAAGTTGCGTACAAACAAGAAGAGACAATTGTGTCATACGAGTATACATTTGCTGAAAATGTTGTAAAATTTGTTCATTTTCAATTGTGGCAAAAATTTCTTTTTCGATGTATACAACCAAACTGTGATATCCTAGAAATTGTAGGGTTTGAACTAACCCATTTAAAGATTCAGTCCTAATTAGTTCGAATTAATTGGGTTGAAACCTAAATTAGCCAAACCTATTTAGGTTAAATAGGTCAGATCTAAAATTAGGTTAAGACTATGATAAAATAAAGAGGATGAGAAGATTCGTCTCGCTAAGACGAATCAAACAAACTTGGGTTAGATCAAATCGAAAATCGTTTGGTTAGTGAACCAAACGAATCAAGATTGAACCAAACTGAACCAGCTTGATTTGGTTCATACTGGAAGAGATTTTGATAGAATAAAATGGATAAAAGGATTCGTCTTGCGAAGACGAATCCAACAAAACTGGTTTGAGTTAAATCAGAGGTCGTTTGATTAGTAAACCAAGCGAACCAAGATTGAACCCAGTTTACTACCGTAATCGATTTAATCGTTATAATAAATCTAGGTTTTTTAAATTGGTTTAGCTCTGTTATTGCGCTGACTAACCCACCATTACTGTATATTCCTTTTTAAATCAGGAAATCGATTCTTTAATCCCGATTCCCCTCTCCTCTTCTCTTCTTCGTTCCTTTGCTCCTTCGCCCGCTGCCTCGCCGCCATCGACGCCACTGCTGCCGCCGGATCACCAACGCCTCCTCCCGTCCTCCTCACACGAAAACCACCGCAACTCTGGCCCCCCCTCCTCTGCCAACGCCGCTGCCCCTCCTTTGCTGACGACGCCGCCGCTCAACGCTGGACGCCATCGCCTTCCTCCTCCTCGCCGCTGCACAGGCCGCCGCCGCCACCCCGCCGCTGCCATAGCCCAGACGCCCTTCTCCTCTCGCAATCCCCTATTGCCTAGCTGCCGCCGCACGCGCTGCTCAGAGACGCCGCCTCCTTCGTCGGCAAGCCTAAGGACAAGTTGATTAGGGTTTTCTTTAGTAAGTATTTTGATTTGTTGTTGGGATTTGTCAATTCCCCTAGCTTGTTCTACTCCAGTGTTAAGAATTTACGAATTTGGTTCTGTGGGATCTCGGTTGGGCCCGGAGGATGGCGGAGGAGCAGCGACGATGGACCTCCTCCAAGTGCTACCGCGATCTCAGGGGGGCTCAAGCCCCCCCTCGCCCCCCCTTGGATCCGCCACTGCCTCCATCAAGGATCTAGTGTTGAAAATTTGAATGGAAAAAAAATGGTGGAAGGAGGAAGCTCCTTTGTGAATGGAAATTTAGTCCCACATTGAAAGTTTTAAGGCATAGTGGTTGTTTTATATTGTGTCACAAGAATTAATGTTATGAACAAATGCTTAGGGTGCAAATCTAGGGCCCGAATTGCACTATTTGTAAAGTAATTTATGTGTGAGCGCGACTTTTGCGCGTTAAATGTCGGACCAGTCAGGGCAAAATTGATCCAAGTGAATGAATCAACATTTTGCACTTAAAAATATGAACGTTCATACATAATTGCTAAATGCATAAACGTATGCATGAATGTCGGTTATTGGCATGTAAACGTACATGTAGAGACTCTATATAAGAGTCCAAATATTGAGCTAAGGAGTATATATATATATATATATATATAAACAAGAAGCCACCACCACCTCCTCATCTCTCTCACTGGTGCTAGCATTCAGGTACACCTCAGTTCGCCGTGATTTGCCTGTTCTTGGTGGACAGCGCGGTTCTGTCATTGTATCCTGGGAAACAGACGTCTGTCGGAACCTCTAAGCACCGCCGGAGGGGACGAATCTGTTTTAAGAAAACTGCGTTGAACGCAGGCCTCGACTCGACACTTGGTGAGTCGATCATGCGATTGACTTAGCATTGGTGATCAGGAAAACACCAGTCCCTGCTGGCAGCTTGAAATTCTCAGTTCAAGCCATCTCTACAGATAAGTTGAATTGTATTATAATTCAGTAAAATATTAATCTCTCCGACAAAGATTATCAAGCATCTAGTCCTATTACACATCGCCCCCAACTTCCACACCATCGACGTCCGCTGCCCAAAGCTTGAGTCGGTCACCGTCGACGTCGTCGCTCGCCTACGCATCGAAGCTCCCAAGGTCCAGCACGCGTCATTACTTCTCCGCCTCTATCCGCCGGTAGATCCTCCAGATGCATTGATGAAGCTTTTCAAAACTGCTTTTCGATCCATCGGTGTTTCGCTCATGCTGAATTCTAGCACAACCCCAAACGTAAGAGAAGATATATAGGTCGATCGATCTTTTATGTATACTAACATATATAATTTGCTTTGATCGACAGGGATCAACAACAGAAAATGAAATTTATAGAATTGTTTCTCCGGAACACAAAGATCACGTCGTGATCTTCAACCTCGACTTCAATTTGAAAGATCAATCGTCGACTATGATATTCAGTCAGTTTCTAAAGAATTACCATTACATTCATGACCAATTTGATATACGTGCATTTGCTGCTTATATACAGACCACCAAAGAAACAGCAATGGGCGATGATCAGTTGCTTCATCATGGATCTACAGATGCAGTAGAGCTAATTAAATTACGAATGATCATGCCCGAGAAGACATTTCGAGGATTTCTCTCGAATCAGAAGGAGATAGAGGAGGAGATAAAGCAGATGGGATTGAGAAAGCTGAAGAGTCGCATCAGCAGAGATCAATTCGATGATGTATTAGCTTCTAATGAGTCCTTAGTTGAAGTATCCTCCAGTATTGCTAATTGCATCGAAATGAAATTTTAGTGTTGCTAATTAACTAACTTGTAATCGATACGAAGTGTTAGTTTTTTACCCTTTTATTACTTAAGTACTATTGGATTTGAATCATACAGTAGTACTGTCATTGTTTAGAAGCTCAGTTCATGCATTTTGATGATCAGTTTGTTGGACATATATAACCTTTAATTAATGCTTATAGAATCTGCACACCTAAAAATAAACGCCAAGAGGACATTATGTTGGGTTGCAAGGGTGCAAACATAGTCCCACATCTAAAACACATGGGAAAGATCATGAATTTAAAAGGATGAAAAGTATTTAC